>NC_140377.1:4035000-4360000 GCF_054491055.1 Hypomesus nipponensis | reverse complement strand
TTGCTTGTGTGGTCTCTGTATGAACAGCATTTGGACCACAGTCCTCCAACAGCCTCAACACGACCTCTGACCCCAGCAAGCCGACGGCAGACACACACGATCCAACACACCTCTATAAGTCTGGGCTGGCTATGGAGAGCTGCTCTCCTCTCCTCACTGCCCCCAGCTGCCAGCCTCTCTGCTGTCCTCTGCTCCTCTCGCAGCCGGACTGTTGCCCGTCCTGTTTTGAATCTGCGAGATGGGCCATGTGGTGATCTAAGTCGGCGTGCCGTGCCCAGTGAAGCAGGGATGAACAAGAACACGAGCATGCAGAGGAGGAAGAAGAGGAGGGGGGAGGAGGACCGCTGAACATGTTTGTGTTTCCCTCGGTGTGGACGATGCACCTGACTGTCAATTTCTTAATGTCACAAATATCTTTCAAATCCTTACTTTTCATCCCTCTCTTCATCCCTCCCTCCCGTGTCTCTCCTTCCCCTAATGTAAGACCAGCTCATGTATGGTTCAACATGGAGCCTGATTTTCCAAAACCTTGTTTTTCTAGTTGCTCTTTGTCTCTCCAAGTCTCCACCCCCTGGCCCCCAGGCCTCATAGTCAGCCAGTCCCCAGAGAGGCTGTGCTGTTAGGCTGCTCTGACTCCCTGCACCCTACTCCCCCCCCCACCACCCACCTGCACATTATCTTTCCTCCATGGCCCATCATTATGGCCCCTCGGAAGGCCTGATTACACCGGAGTGACTTATTACCTGAGATAGGGAGCTGGGAAGTGGAGGGGAGAAGCTGGGCAGAGAGAGGGGCAGATAGGGGATGATAAAGAGGTTTGGAAGAGAGAGAGAGAGAGAGAGAGAGAGAGAGAGAGAGAGAGAGAGAGAGAGAGGAAAAATGGAGGCAGAAAGAGAAGGAAGGGGAGGCAAGGAGAGGGAGAGGACCTGATAAGGAAGAGAGGTGAAGAGACCGCGAGGGGAGAGGTGAAAAGAGAGAGCTGGCGAGGAACGGTTGGAAAGTAGGAGAGAAATGGAGAGAGAGGGCAGCAGGCCTAGATAAACACTGTCATTTGCCCAGCGAAACAGCACTGCCTAGTAATGGACACACGATAGATGGTCATAGGAAGTTTGCACTCTCTCAAAGTTGACAAAGTTCACACATACCTTATATCCCTCATGACCGGTGCCTTGTCAAATGAAAGCAGTGCATTGTGGGATACTGTCTGGCCCTGTTCTGCACCTAGAAGGTTCTGTACTGCACACATATAGAGATGCAGTAAGTCCTGTGTAATGTGATGATGACTTGGGCTGTGTTCACCTTGATGTGCCTTAATTGATGCCAGCATTTACATTTCAAGCTTTACAGTAATTAGATGTGCTGTGTGGAAGTGTCAAGGCTTTTTCTGTGAACGGCGGTGTTTATTGTGCCACCGGGTACTCAGCTTGTTATGAATTGATCGAGTAGTGAACACAGAATGTAGGTGGAGGATGAAAAGAGACAGAGATGGAGAGACAGAGAGGCTGTGCTGTGTACAGAGTCAAAACGAACCCAGAAATAGAGATCTCACTGGCAATTAGGCAAAATGACAGCGGTGCTCTGTCAATAGACCCTGTGGAGAGGACGAACATACTAGATCTCTCTTTCTTCTCTCCCCCTCTCTCTCTCTCTTTCTCTCTCTCTCTCGATATCTCTCTCTCTGTCCCCACACACACTTGTAGACTATTAGTGACTATTAGTCCAGTCAGGTCCACTCTCCCCTGCCACAGCCTGTGATGTCTTCACTGCAGACAGACAGACAGACACAGACAGACAGACAGACACAGGCAGACTGGCAGGTAGGCAGGCAAGCAGGTGCTGGTTGCCATTTAGAGAGGCAGAGAGGCATCTCACCGGTGACTTTCATTGTTATTCATGTATTAATTTATTCACTCATGGCAGTCATGAAACAGGGCTGTAATATGTAGATGTGGGTTTGTTTCTGGATGGGAATTTTCCGGTCGACTGCCCCTGTAGCTGCCACTAATAATAAAGAGAAGCAGGAGGGGGAGGCAGGGAGGGGGATGGAGGCAGGGAGGGAGGGGGAAGCAGGGGGAAGGGGAGGAGAAGAGAGGTACCGGGAGGAGGGAAAGGGGACAACTTGTCAGAAAACAGGATGCCTCAAAGCATGTGCCAGGCCGCCTCCCCCTCCCTCTCCTCACACACACACACACACACACACATACACCGCTACAGATTGGCGTTGGACAGCTAGTGACCAGGTGCGACCATGCTGCCAGTGACCTTGTCCTGGACAGGCAGCTGAGTGTGTGTCGAGCCCTGATGGGGCGTCTCTCGGCGGCTGATGGGACCCTGTTCACCCCCCTACAGGGCAGCCGGAGGAGCCGAGGGCCAAACAAAGCCACCTGGAGACGCTGGCCGTGACGGCCCGGGGTTGGAGGCGCTGTCGGTGGGTGACGCTACGACACGGACATGCTACCATGGGCAGGAGTGCGTCCCCGTCTGATGTCGAGTGGCCGTGTTCTCACAGCAGCGAGCGGGCTCAGGGGCTCTGTGCTCTGGAGGGTGTTCCAGTTAGGGAGTGGTCAGCCGTAGCGTCGACACGCACTGGAGTAGCAGGGGGTGCGGGGGAGACACTGCAGAGAGAGGAGCCCTGTCGTCTGCCTCGCCCGCCCCCCCCCCCCAGCCTGTTGGGATAAGGTGTCGACGACCCCGTCCTGTCTGCAAGGCTGAAAATACATAGAGGAGAGGTGGGGGGGGGGGGGGAGAGGCGGGGGGGGGCAGCAGAAGCAGATCAAAGAGCAGGCAAGAAAAGCGCGAGGAATTGAAAGCGAGAGCGATTTTCAGTTGGAGATGGGAGAGAGATGAGAGAGAGAGAGAGAGAGAGAGAGAGAGAGAGAGAGAGAGAGAGAGAGAGAGAGAGAGAGAGAGAGAGAGAGAGAGAGAGAGAGAGAGAGAGAGAGAGAGAGAGAGAGAGAGAGAGAGAGAGAGAGAGAGAGAGAGAGAGAGAGAGAGAGAGAGAGAGAGAGAGAGAGAGAGAGAGGCCGGTTGTTTTCTGGACACAGTGCGTGTCCAAGTTGCATGTCCTCTGAAGCAGGGACAGACACCCTACCCATGCTGGAACTCGAGGCATGTGCCCAGACCTTAGTCCAAGCCCTGTCAGATCAGCAAGGCTTCACTGGAGGCCAAATCTGGAGCGTATAATTAGGTTTTAATCAGCTCTCTCATTCAGGCAAGCAGTAAAGCATCGACCGCTTTGAGCTCGGCTGGAAATAAGCATTCGTAAACGCGTGTGAGAGCCTTTGACCCGTCTCACCCAATCATACAGTCTCTCTTTTCCTTATCCTCTACTGTGCTGTCTCAGCTCCTTCAGTCTCTTTCACAGACAGATACACATGCTCACTGTATGTCTGCCTTAAACTGGTGTGTGTGTGTCCATGTGAGGGAAAGAGAGAGCTGAAAGAGCAAGAGATGGTGCAGAAGCAGGGCTAACCACAAACAGGAGGAACACTATCCTTACTTATTAGTAGATATCAACATGAACATGACCCAACGTCAATCTCCGTCCATTTTTGGAGAGTTGGTTTGGCTAATCCAATATGGACTCTTTAAGTGAGTTCCTTCTTTTCCAAAGCTGCTTTCCGTCAGAGCGTTTAGATGAGTGAGTGTCTCTAATCCTCGCTTCTCTCTGGGGTGTGATGCCGCCTTTATTCCTGTAATGAAGTACACCAAGATGAAAGCCTTTTTAATGGGATTTAAACTGGGACACATTCCAGGGAGGGGAGAAAAAGATGTCGCCGTCATCCTCAATGTCAACGTCAGCATCGCGCTTTTCTTTCTTATCGCCATCATCGTCATCGTCATCCTCATTATCATCCTCGTGATTGTCTTTCCCTCCTGCTTCTCATTCCTACTCACGAATGGCACAATGTGTGTGTGTGTGTGTTCCTCCGCCAGTGCAGTAGTGCTGTGTGTACTAGACCCCGGAGGGTGGGTGTAATGGAACACACCCCTGGTACAAGCAGGAGCGAGCCGCTTCATTTGAGATCTGGAGCAAACCAGACGGCCCCTTATAGCGACCAGAGTCTGGTCCAAACCAGACGGCCCCTTATAGCGACCAGAGCCTGGTCCAAACCAGACGGCCCCTTATAGCGACCAGAGTCTGGTCCAAACCAGACGGCCCCTTATAGCGACCAGAGCCTGGTCCAAACCAGACAGCCCCTCATAGCAACCAGAGTCTGGTCCAAACCAGACAGCCCCTCATAGCAACCAGAGTCTGGTCCAAACCAGACGGCCCCTTATAGCGACCAGAGCCTGGTCCAAACCAGACAGCCCCTCATAGCAACCAGAGTCTGGTCCAAACCAGACGGCCCCTTATAGCGACCAGAGCCTGGTCCAAACCAGACAGCCCCTCATAGCAACCAGAGTCTGGTCCAAACCAGACGGCCCCTTATAGCGACCAGAGCCTGGTCCAAACCAGACAGCCCCTCATAGCAACCAGAGTCTGGTCCAAACCAGACGGCCCCTTATAGCGACCGGAGCCTGGTCCAAACCAGACGGCCCCTCATAGCGACCGGAGCCTGGCCTGGTCCAAACAGAAATGCTCTGTGTCTTAATGACGTCAACACAGAAATAGTAAAAACATGAAATATGCAGAGACCTGTCTTCCAAACCAAAAACACAAGCGTGTGGTCTGTCATGTCTGTCCAAATTAAATACACTGATGTTTTCACTGAGGAGTGATTTATGCGGTACAGCTGTAGCCTGAGTTTTGGAGGGGTCCCTAGCGTGTGTGGACGTTGTGGTGTGGAGGCGGGCTTTAGTGTGTGAGGAAGTCAAGGTCAGTAAGGTCAGTAAGGTCAGTGTGTGTGTGGAGGTGGGGGTTAGTGTGTGTGGAGGTGGGGGTTAGTGTGTGTGGAGGTGGGGGTTAGTGTGTGTGGAGGTGGGGGTTAGTGTGTGTGGAGGTGGGGGTTAGTGTGTGTGGAGGTGAGGGTTAGTGTGTGTGGAGGTGGGGGTTAGTGTGTGTGGAGGTGGGGGTTAGTGTGTGTGGAGGTGGGGGTCAATGTGTGTGGATGGGGGGATGATGAGAGCCAGACACACAGTGATCTGCATGCTGCTGTGATGAGTCTGGCTCGTGACCTGATCTGGCCCAGGCGGCCATATTGGCACCCCAGTTATTGTTCTGTCAACAGCATCTGTTGGGCCTGATAAAGGGATTAGACCAGACCCCCACAGGCCCGCTGGAGTTAGGCTGGATTAGGGAGGTGTATGTGTGGTTTGTGTGTGTGTGTGAGTGAGTGAGTGTGTGCGAGGAGGGTAATTATAACCCAGAGCGTGTACTCTCTGACCTATCCAAGGACCTAGTCCACAACATGAGAGAAGATCCTCTCAGAAGCTCATGTCTAGTCGGCGCAGCCTCAAGATGACTCTGCCTTTCTGTTTCTGCGTTTCTCCCAACCCCTCTGCTGTCGACTTGGGTTTGGTAGTACACAGCTCACAGCCTCTGAGATGGATCTGACGCTTCTAGGCCTCTAACTGTCCTGCTTAAGGCCCTCTCCTTATCACAGTGCCTGTCAGTTGGGGGGGGGGGGGGGGGGGGGGGTCTGGTCGCTCTGATTCAAGGTCATGTCAAGGTCCAGTTGGTTTTTCATGAATACTGCATGTGTTTGTGTGTCCTCCATCTACAAAGTCATCCTTCATGACCAGAGGCTTGCTGTAGGTCGAGTTAAGCGAGGTAAGCATACAATTCCCCAAAACACAATAAATATGTGTTTAATACTGCATTGATTCATCAATTCTGCTTAAAAACATATTGAACGTACTTCATTAGACAAACACACACATACACACTCGTTATGTAGGAGGGACAGAAACATAGAAATTCAAGAGGGCAGGAAAACGGTGCGTTCCTGATCAGAACTGATAGAATCTCACAGTAGCATGACAGAACGTTCCCCAGCCTCGCTCGCTTTCCCCCGGGACGCCGCCAGCTCCTTTCCCCTGCGGCCGTCTCCAGGGAACAGGATGGAGGAAGTGGCCACGCTGCTGTGACATTCCTGAACCTACAAAACACTGGGAGAGCTTGGCCTCCACGTTGCCTAGGAATTTAGCGAGTGTCTGGATAAAGTTGGCGGATGGGATTCATCTATACATGTGTGACCTGGTTTCATGTTCTTGTGTGTGTGGGTGTCCCCCCCTCCCCCCTACCCCTGTCCCCCTCCCCCCTACCCCTCCCCCCCTGTCCACCCCCCCCCTACCCTTGTCCCCCCTAACACTGTCCCCCTGTCCACCCCCCCCACCCCTGTCCCCCCTACCCTTGTCCCCCCTCCTCCCCACACCTGTCCCTCCCCCCTACCCCTGTCCCCCAAACCCCGGTCCCCCTCTCCCCCTTACCCCTGTCCCCCTGTCCCCCCATCCCACTGTCCCCCCCTCCCCCCTACCCATGTCCCCCTGTCCCCCCCTACCCCTGTCCCCCCTCCTCCCTCCCCCAGTCCCCCCCTCCCCCCGTCCCTGATCCCCTTACCCCTGTCCCCCCATCCCCCCCTCCTCCGTCCTGATCCCCCTCCAGGATCTTCTCTCAGGGGGGTTCTGAGATCAGGGGTTGCTGGGAGAGAGATGCTCATATGGTGCTGGAAGATGTCATGACATTCTCCCCAACTCCCTCTCCTCGCCCCCCCCCCCCCCCCCCCTACCGCTCTGCTGACATGTGCATCTCCAGGAAATATTCCAGTTATTTACGCAAAGCCGTTTCCGTATATCCCTGCCTGTCCGGGGCCGTCACTGTAAGTGTTTCAGATGGCAGACAGTGTCTCAGTCAGTCCTGATGAGGGATCGCTGGTACTCTCTGCCCTGATTGGAGCGTGAGCCTGCCTCTGAACTACAGTGTCGCTCCGACTTGTGTCAGCCTGCACAACTCAGTTCTCCTCCTCTGGATTAATGAGATGCTTGTCAGACAAGACCAAACACACACACACACACACAATAGTCTTCCCACTATAGTGCAAATCCTGCTCAATAGCACTACTCGGATTGGTAGGAAATTGAGTGAGGAACTGGCTGAAGGATTGAGCTGACAGGCTCCAGTGCTAATCCTCTTCACATCCTCAATCCTAGGTCTCCTACACAAACACACATGCAAGCGCGCATACACTCCCGCACACCGATTCCCATTCATGATGACACACTGAAATGTATGCAAACATACAGGACGGTAAACCAACATGTACGTATTGAGGCGCGCACGTGGAGAGCACACCAAACCCAAACACACGCACGCACAGACACATCTGACCTCATTTGGTTCGCTTCAACAGAAGCTGGGAGCATGTCCTTTCGCCGATAAGGGGTGCTTGACATTATAGAGGCTGGCTCTCTCTAGTCAAGCGAATAGTGTAGAGAGGACAGAGAGACCGACCAAGCACACAGCTTGGTTACAGTGTGAACTTTACTTGTCTAATCATTTGGTTCATTTCTATTTGCTTAAGACTTTACAGAGTGTGTTCAGGCCTAGAGAGTTAGTCACCGCAAATGAAAAAAAAAGAATAGGGTCCGTAATTGGATGGGGCACGCTCAATTCTCACCTCCCCATGCCCACATGTGCAAAGTAGAGGATGTAGAATCATTTAGAATGGACAGAATAGGCTTCCAGCCCGCACCCTCCATCCCTCCCCATCCTCCAGCAGTAGGACGTCTATTCTTTCCATCACATTGATTCTCTGTCTCTCCCTCCTATTCATTACCCTCTGTCTGTCTGTCTGTCTGTCTGTCTGTCATTCTCTACTCTGTGTCTTATCCGTTCTCCTTCCCGCTCGCTTTCTTCTCCCCTTCTTTTGTTGTCTCTCGCCCTGACACGGGCTCTCTCTCTCTCCGTTCCAACAGACATTTTATGATAGAACAGCATCTGTCTCTCTGCTCAGACCACGCGCACACGGGGGCGCTCACGCACGCACGGTGCAGATGGTGTCCATGTGTAGGATGTGACATAGTCCAGCCTAGAGACCTTCCTCGCTGCTGTCTTCTCTCCCTCTCTATCTCTCCCGCCCGCCCTCCCTCCCTCTCTCCCTCTCCTCCGTTTCCCCCTTGTTTCAGCATTCCAACGCTGCTTCTCTCTTCGCTGCTGCGTGTTGTGTTGTCCTCCTGTCTCTTTGACCACTCTGTCCTCCTGTCTCTTTGACCACTCTGTCCTCCTGTGTCCTTGACCACTCTGTCCTCCTGTCTCTTTGACCACTCTGTCCTCCTGTCTCCTTGACCACTCTGTCCTCCTGTGTCCTTGACCACTCTGTCCTCCTGTCTCTTTGACCACTCTGTCCTCCTGTGTCCTTGACCACTCTGTCCTCCTGTCTCCTTGACCACTCTGTCCTCCTGTCTCCTTGACCACTCTGTCCTCCTGTCTCTTTGACCACTCTGTCCTCCTGTCTCTTTGACCACTCTGTCCTCCTGTCTCCTTGACCACTCTGTCCTCCTGTCTCCTTGACCACTCTGTCCTCCTGTCTCTTTGACCACTCTGTCCTCCTGTCTCCTTGACCACTCTGTCCTCCTGTCTCTTTGACCACTCTGTCCTCCTGTCTCCTTGACCACTCTGTCCTCCTGTCTCTTTGACCACTCTGTCCTCCTGTCTCTTTGACCACTCTGTCCTCCTGTCTCTTTGACCACTCTGTCCTCCTGTCTCCTTGACCACTCTGTCCTCCTGTCTCCTTGACCACTCTGTCCTCCTGTCTCTTTGACCACTCTGTCCTCCTGTGTCCTTGACCACTCTGTCCTCCTGTGTCCTTGACCACTCTGTCCTCCTGTGTCCTTGACCACTCTGTCCTCCTGTGTCCTTGACCACTCTGTCCTCCTGTCTCTTTGACCACTCTGTCCTCCTGTGTCCTTGACCACTCTGTCCTCCTGTGTCCTTGACCACTCTGTCCTCCTGTGTCCTTGACCACTATGTCTCCTTGACCAGTTTGTCCTCCTGTGTCCCTTCGTCTGTGGCTAGCCCTAAATGGGTGAGTCAGGCCTAGTCACTCTTAGTCCCAGCCGAGGACATAGTCAAACTGTGTCACGTAAAGCAGCCGATTGTGCAGCTGTGCCTACACTGATGCTATGTAGATTGTGTGTGTGTGTGTGTGTGTGTGTGTGTGCGTAGGGCAGACTGGGCTCAGCCCAATGGCCCCCAGTCAGAGCGGAGCTGTCTCATCTCGTCAGCATTAGAAGCTTGCGCCTCCCTGATTGCTGCCGACAGCCAGCCACAGGAAATGATGCGTCGCGAAGCCCCCTAGAGCACCCATGTGACCCGGGGTGGTCAGAGGGGAAGGGGAGGGAGCCGGAGCGAGGCCAGTGAGGCCAGCGAGGCGATGCGCCCTAACAATCACAGAAGCAGAAACCATGGTCCTGCCTGGCACGGCAAAGACTCGCACACACACACGCACATCCTCACTCACACCAATCCACACAGGCCCAGACTACTGATATGCTTAATTTGGAAATGAATTCCCTGCATTCCTGGCACTAAGTCTCCAGAACTGTGCCATTGTCCTCACGCACCACACCCTAAGCTTCAACACACACACTCGCACACACTCACACACCATATATCTCTAGACTGACGCTAGTCCAGGTCCAGACCACATACAGTGGCTCTTATTGGCCCTCTCAGTACAGGGGCGGTTCTCAGTGGCCATGAGGCAGCAGTGTGTAGGTTAGAGGTCAGAGGTGAGAGGTCAAGGGCTGCACAATACCAGCGCAAGGAACTTGTGTGGTGAGAACGTATGTGTGGGTGTTTTTTTTTTTCCAAGGCCTGACTTCATGCTCTTTGTGGTTTATGGTCCCTTTTTACAGATTTTCCAGTCTGACCTTCAGGTGTGTCAGAACCGGTCACATTTCCAGACCAGAACCAAGCCCCTCTGTTTCCACTGGCCCCTCCCCTGGCCCGCTCCATCCATACCTAGGAACTATCCCTCGCTGCATCATCCTCCCCCTCTTCTCTTCTTCCCTCGTACTGATACTTTGTCTTAGTTCCATCTCTCTCTCCCTTTGTCTTTCATAGGATTCCCTGCTCACCGATGCTGTACTGTTCCAGGAAGACTGTGTGATTAATGATGGTTCACGTTATTATTTGACATCGGAAACCACAGAAATGTTTCAGTTCCATTTTTGCGTCTGTCGTTAGAAAGACTCCAGAACCTTGGAACTCTACAGCTGGATCATCCAATACCAGCCACTCAGCAACCAGCTGATTAACAACTGGTCAATAATATATACAGTCTACTGCACAGTGACTTTATTGGTTTACTGTAGATATTCATCTATTCATAAAGTTGTAAAATAACCAAGAGTCTTCTTAGGAACTTAGAGACTTGAGGAAAAGTCATGAAGTAAAGCATTAAACTGCAAACTATAGACCTGCCAAAGAGTACAATGTCATTATGGCCTCTAACATAATGTAGTCAGGCCACTAATAAGGTATATTAGCACAGATGCTCTGGAGACTGTTAATCACTGCATTATTCACCCAGCCAGGGAGAGTCCATGGTGAGAACTGTTAAATGACATACCTGTAGGGGAGCAAGGGGAGAGGGGGTCAGAGAGAGAAGGAGGAGGAGGGAGAGCAGAGGGGGGGATGGCCAGGGATTGAAGGAGGTGAATAGGTGAGGGTATTGTGCATATAGAGAGCAGGCTGTCTAAAGCGGGCAGACGTTCATGTAATGCTGGATTGAACAGTGACAGATACGGTGAGTCCCGCTCGCTCTTCATCAGGGAGCCAGACCAGCCAACAAGTTAACCTCCGTCCCTGATTTGCTGTCCTCTCCTTCACCTCACAGCCCTCCTCCTCCTCCGTCTCTACTTGTCTGCAAGTGAGCTTCAGGGATGAAACGTGCACACCGATGTTTTATTTATGTGGGGACCATACAGCTCACTCTCTCCCTCCGTCGGTGTCTTCTCTCCCTCTCCAGCACCTCGCTTCTTTGGAGCAGTCTGTGTGGAGGCATGTGACCAGATGCTAAATGGGGCTTTGCACCCCTTGTGGAGTAGACGTGTGTGTGTGTGTGTGTGTGTGTGTGTGTGTGGGGGGGGGGGTGGTAGTGCATGTCTAACAGCATCACCCCCCCTCCCCCTCTCATCGCTCCTCAAGGATCAACCTTCCTCTCCCCCCTTCCTTCTACAAGCACGTCTGCGCTTGTTCTCCTGGTACATGTGGTGTGTCTGCCATCCTGTCTGTCTGCCTGCCACTCTGTCTGTCTGTGTGTCTGTGTGTCTGTCTGCCAACCTGTCTGTCTGCCATCCTGTCTGTCTGTCAACCTGTCTGTCTGCCAACCTGTCTGTCTGCCATCCTGTCTGTCTCCTGTCTGTTTATCTATCTCTCAATTTCTCCTCCGGTCTGCCAGTCCGTTTCGCTCGGAGAGAGCTCTGTCTTCTCTTCATTTGTTTGTTTGGCAGAGAAAGGGAGAGAGAAAAGCAAAGAGAGACAGAGAGAGAGAGAGACAGAGAGAGGGAGAGAGAGAAGCATAGAGAGGGAGAGAGAAAGGGAGAGAGAAAAGCAGAGAGAGAAGCAGAGAGAGGGAGGGATAGAGAAAATCAGAGAGAGAGAGAGACAGAGAGAGAGACAGAGAGAGAGACAGAGAGAGAGACAGAGAGAGGGATAGAGAAAGAGAGAGAGACAGAGAGAGAGACAGAGAGAGACGGCTATGTTTCTAGTCTCGTCCTGAGTGGCTAGCAGTCATTACCTGGGCAGCAGCCTTCCCTTGGCCAGGCGGTGCTACTGTGATTAGCCTGGTGGTCTGGAACGCAGGCTGCGGCTGGAGAAGTGCGAGGCCTGCTTCTGCACCGTTTCCAGAAAACCGCCCGTCAATCATCCTCCGACTTAACATGCGGTATGAATATGTCACTCGGGGGACATTTCGACGTCGGATGTGTTTCCTGGCACTAGTAGAAAACTGACCAGCAGTGCCAGGAAACGTGCAGCGTGTGTGTGTCGGGTGCCCTGGCATTTAGTGGTGTCATGCAGGAGCGTTGGCAAGGTGAGCATGCGGTATGGTGGGGCGGCGAGGCAGAGCGAGCGTGCTGCCGCTAATGGAGCCGGCGTCAGACGCACAGCTGCCTGCAGAGGGAGGACTGCCACTGGGGGTGAAGAAAGAGAAAATGAAAGAGGGACACTTCCCTTTCCATCAGGCCGGGGGAGAGGGGGGGAGGTTCCCTACAACAGTGCATGTGTCTGTTTGGAAAACACACAAATCACAACCGCCGTCATTTTCCCTGCACAGCTACAACAGATTGGAAAGTAAAGGGGGACATTAAAAGACAGTCACGCCTTGACAGGTATTGATCAGCAGAGTACGCTGGAGGGAGGCTGCCAAAGGAACTCCCTCACCAGGGGACGGGGAGTAGATTTGTGGGTCTGTTTGGGTTTAGAACTGAAAGGATCTCGAGTGCGTTGGGATTGTTTGAGGCATGGGTGGATGCCAACGTCAACATCACTGGAGTCCTTAGTTGCAGCCCGTGCGATCGTCCCGTATCATCAATCGCCGTCATCGTCTCATGAACGTCGCTGTCTCAGTAATGCCACTGACTGCATACCTCAGGGGACAGATATCTCAATATCCCTTCCCTCCTCCGCCTCCACCCCAGCCTGCCCTTTCTGTCACGCGGGTCCCCCGCGCTCCTCTCCTCTGCCCTCCCCCTCACCAACCTTGCCCACCGCTCTGACAGCACCAGCATGCGACCAGACGGATCCTGCATGCCAATTAGCGTCCTCCTTCCCACGCCTGTGCCAGACGTCATGACCCCCCCCTCGCCCCCACCTCCCCTCTCTCCCTCTCTGCCCGGCCTCTCTTGCTTTCCCTCCCTCCCCAATTCCGTCCAGAAGTACCCCCCCCCCCCTCAGTATAGCCTATTTCTCAGTGTGTGTGTGTGGGGGGGGGGAGGGGGGCAAGGCAGTCGGCTGCAAAGTGGAGGATGTCATTTCTGTGGAGTGGTGCGTGAGACAGCCTGACCTTCTTCACTCTCTGGGCCCCCGTGCTCATCACCATAGATACCTGGTGCCGGGAAACCCAGCCAATAGTTGTACTATTAGCAGCCCCTGCCTCGCCACATGAAACAATCAGGTCTGAAGCCATTTTGTGTTTGTTGGAGATGAAAAGGCAGCATGGCTGTCATGGTGAACTCTGTATCTTGAAGGACGTACCTTTAAACTCCTGTCTTTCAGCTAGTGGCCGTGTTGAATGTGCTGTGCAAAGTTTCAGTTCAAGTCTTCTGTAATGAGGCTAGCAGCTAATTCTCTCTCTCTCCCTCACACCCTCTTTCTCTTCCTCTCCCTCTGTCTCCCTCTCTGCATTTGTCACTCTCACCGTCCATTTATATCTCTCTCCCTTCCTACCCCCCCTCTCTCTTCCTCTCCTTCTCTTTCTCCTTCTGCATCTCACTCTCACCATCAACGTCTAGTTTCTCCCTCTCTCTCTCACTCTGTCCCTCCCTCTCTCTCTCACTCTGTCCCTCCCTCTCTCTCTCACTCTGTCCCTCCCTCTCCCTCTAATAAGTGTTGGCTCTCTGAGGATAGTGAACTGTTGTTGGTATGACTGGAGACAGCAGGTTGGCACAGCTGGCGTCTCTGCCATGAGGCTGGCGGCCTACGGCTACACTGGTCCAAATCCAGGCCAGGGATAGAACCGGCTTTGAGCTGGAAATGATTGTGGGTGTCCACAGTAGGTCCTGTCCTACCCTACCCTACCACCCCCACACCAGCACCTCCAAGCAGCCATGTCTGGTGGACAGGCACAGGGGAAAGAGCGACCCGAGAGGGAGGCAGAGAGAACCACGGGCTGGATCAGATGGGCTGACAATTGAAGGGGAAACGGCAGGAAGAGGAAGGGAAGAGGGAGGGAAGCGAGCAGTGAGAAGAGGAGCAATTTGATGGTGTAATTATGTTCCTGATAGCACCCTGGGAGATGTGCTTTGGCCAGGCTCCAGGCCAGTTGTGCCAAGGCTCTTCAGCATGCACTCCTTCCTTTATGTGAATATACACACACACACACACACACACACACACACACTGCTGAACACACACGTAAACTGTTACTATGCATCTGAGCGAATGGAAATGTACAAATTCTTATACGGTACAAACACATACGCTCATACACACATACACACAAAATTCATACATTCAGCCCTGCACGCCTTCCAGAATTTGTGTCAGAGCTCCACAGTATCACGGAAGGAAAGACACAAAGGAGAGAGAGGGAGAGAGAGAGACACACACACACACACACAGAATGACAGTGAGGAACTGTCACTCAGATCAGGCACGCACACACACAGATGAGCTGCCGCACTGATACACACACACACACATCTTTCATACACAGGCAGGAACACAGAGGCATGCCCACACACTTGAAAACAAGTGTATGCACCATTCAAATACACACCTCTCCCTCACTTGGAATATTGTCTTGCATGCATACAGCACTGTGGCACTGTTGCTTATTCTTTTATAGATATTTCTTTGCTTTTCAGAACAGCCTCAAGTATTCCGCTAGCTCCTAGCTCCTGGCTCCAGTGTTCACCCTTCACAATGTTCACAGGAACTTATTGTTTGTACTAGGCGGCACAGTTCGTTTTATGCTCTGCAACCAAGTAACTACATTGTGCTGGCAAGTCTGAATAGCTGCAAATGCGTGATCAATTATCCTCAGATCAATTTTCATCTTGACCTGAGAAACCAGTGTGGACCGTTTTGTCGCTGTACATGACTGTCAAGGCTCCCACTGTGCTGTTCTCACAGTGTACGGAGGATGTAGACTGGGAATAGCACCAGTTCATTTTCCCATCTGTGCTGTCCGTTCAGGTTAATCGTCGGCCAGCGGAGAGAGAGAGAGAGAAATCGAGAGAGAGAGAAGCGATAGAGAGGCGGCAATTGCACCCCCTCCTCTCCAAACACTATATGCTTCAGGCCACGGGGAGAAGCAGAGCAATGCCATTTTAATTGAGGAGCATGTGTATCATTTTTCCGTGTTGAAGCAAGTGATCTGCTGGGAATTGTCACGAACAAGGATTGCAAAATCTAAGCAACTGACAATTGGAGAGAGAACGGGATAGAGAGCAGTTCCGTCGCTGTTTGTTGTTAAGAACTCCGGGAGCACAATTACAGTGCATCGTTGAATGCACTTTTTCTCTGGGGATACCGCGTAAATATTACGCACTGTGAAACGCCGAGCTGGAGCGAAGCCTCTTCTGTCCTGGACGCACGATGCTGATCGGTGAGTCCGGAACAAACTCACCCAGAGACGATGCTGATGTGGCTTCAAAATTCGCTTCTCGTAGGCTGTTCTAGAAGCGAGAGATTGGCGTGCCGCGTGCGCCTGTAATAAGACGGCAAAAGCATGTATAGATGGTCTCTCTTGTTCATGTGCATATTTTATCATCAGAAATGATCGTTAAATTATTATTTTGGGGTAAATGTGTCCATTAGGATTGACTGTTTTAAATGAATTAGGAAATACGCACACAACCGTTGGCTATACGTTCGCAAGTAGGCGAAGTTGTAGGCTATTCACCAAGAACTGTCACAAGGACTGTCACGTCTAATATAGTTTCTGTATATATCGTGCTGTATATAAGGTGCTGTAAATAAGATATTCGTTTGTGTGAGACAACTTACTGAAATGTTGAATTTTAAGGCTACCAGATTGATCTGTGTGAGATATGAATATAGCAAATGTCCGCGGAGCGGCTGCATTCAGTTTAAAGTTTTGGATCCCCCAGATACAACAGTCATGAAGAACAATCGTCATTTTATCTAAAGGATAATTCTGTTTTTGTTTTGTAAAACAATATGAAGCTACAGTAAAATTCCCCTCTTGAGAGAGAAAGAGAGAGAGAGAGAGAGAGAGAGAGAGGGGGAGAGAGAGAGAGAGAGAGAGAGAGAGAGAGAGAGAGAGAGAAAGAAAGAAAGAAAGAAAGAAAGAAAGAGAAAAAGAGAGAACATTGAGATAACAAGCAACATTTGGAGGCTACTATTTTGTGATATGTCATAAAAGTTGAGTATGTTTCTGACGTTTGCATTAATTCAAAAATTGTTTGGTCAAAATAGTATGTATGTCAAGTCATATTCTTTATGAATGTGACTTCTAAAGAAATAAATATTTAGGTTACGGACATCGCCCGTCTAATTCATTATCAATGTCATACCGCGCTGTGTTGGTAAACTCTAATAACGCCATTATTCACGTTAGATTGCATAAACGAAATCTGAAAATGAAGGATTGCCTAATTTACAAGTCTGGCTTCTATAGTTTAGCCTACAATTAATAATGTAAGCTATAAGTCAACTATAATGAATTGGCAAAAACACTAAGAGGAAACACATCTCTAATTGATGTAAGAAGGCCCTATCTGGTATTTGCAGGAATTCAAATGTTAATTTCAAGTAGCTTTGCAGCCTAGATCAGCATAAAGCTTGGTGTATTGATTGATGTAAACTTACCTATTTGCACAAATTGCACATGAAAATTAGGCTTTAAGGCTTTACCCTTCAGTGCACATTTTAATGGCAACATTCTACCAATATAGAGTAGTAGCATAATGAGTTTGGCCTACACCAACGATTTTTTCCCCTCAAACAAAGGTTAGAAGAACATTGCAACAACCTAGGCCAGTTTTCTTGAAGCAGTCCAGATCTAGTTCTAGTTGCCTATGAGAAAACGAACTAAGATTTACGACCCTTTCATTCCACTCTGCAGTGCATGTTGAAGTACACTTGGTCTCACAGCTTTGTCCTTCTGCATTTATCTGGTTGCGTACTAGTCCGAGAGCTGAAAAAGATAGATGCACTGTAAGAACAGACTTCTCTGCAGTGCTATTGTACACTGTTTCAGAAGTACAGGCTCAAACTGCTTCCATTTTACTGCCAGACTGACTACTGGAATGTCTGTGTCCCATATGACATCATCCTCTCTCTGCATGTGTCAGGCCTTGAGCCCATCTTTCCGAGTAAAGGAGAAAGGGAAGGGGAGAGTGAGCGAGGGAAGGAAGGAGAGAAGGTTAGAGAGAAGAAGTGAGAAGCAAACAAGGATAGAGACCAAAGTGAAAGCAAAGGTGATTATAGATCACCTTTGATTATAGATCATAGATAGGCATATGATTGGACATGACGGACATATGATTGGAATCCAAAACAGACCATGAGTTTAATGGTGACAAGACAATACACACCTGCGCATGTGCACATATGGCACTCACATACTATACAAACAAGCACACGCACATCCAACAATGATGGATCTCTCTTTAGCATAGATGGTGGGGTGCTTAGAGATGCCGGCACTCTTAAAATGGCTTCAGTGCACGCACGGATGACTTGTGCAAATGGAAGCCATTAGCATTTCTCCAGATATTTATTCTCCTTGTAATGCTTTCCTCACCGGCTGGCTAGTGGAGATGAATGTGTGCCCTGCACCAGGAGCCTGAGACAGAGTCTGAGACAGAGGCTGTGACAGAGGCTGTGACAGAGGCCGAGACAGAGGCTGGGACAGAGGCTGAGACAGAGGCTGTGACAGGGGCTGTGACAGAGGCCGGGACAGAGGCCGAGACAGAGGCCGAGACAGAGGCCGAGACAGAGGCCGAGACAGAGGCCGAGACAGAGGCCGAGACAGAGGCCGAGACAGAGGCCGAGACAGAGGCCGAGACAGAGGCCGAGACAGAGGCTGAGACAGAGCCCAGGGGTGGAGGAGTTCCTGGAGGGCTCTCTTTGTCCTTCTCCTCTCACCTTCTCTCTCGCTCTCTCTCTCTCTTGTTCTCTCGCTCTTGCTCTCACTCTCTCTCCTCTCTCTTCTCTCTCTCTCTCTCTCTCTCTCTCTCTCTCTCTCTCTCTCTCTCTCTCTTCTGGCTCTCTCTTACCTCTCACCTTTTCTCTTTCTCTCTCTCCGTCTCTGTCTCTCTCCTGTTTTACTATCCGTCGGCTCAGAGAGAGAGAGAATAACCCAACTGTCAAGCCTGTATAAATCCTCCATCCTCTGCTGATTTCACCTCATTGTGCCGTGTTAAAAACAGCATTATTGGGTCGGTCCCCGGTGGCTGTGGCCAGCCGCTGGTGAATTTCAAATTCATCTCCAGGTAGATTGGCTCAGTTGTATAAGAAACGCAAATTGGTCGGATTCGCTGTTAGTTGAAGTTCCGGAGGTGGGGTGGGGTGGGGGTTACTCCCCCCCCCCACACACACACACACAAACACACACACACACAAACACACAACACCTAAGGGGCACAGGGTGATTGATTCTGTATTATTACACCGTTCCCATGGGGACAACAGTCTATTATTCTCCCCAGGCCCTCTTATCTGCGGGATCAGTCCTGTGGGAAAGCAGAATGAATGAAAGGGTTAATCTCTCCAGAACAGGGGCCCCCATCCAGACCAGGCCAGATCAGGGATCTCTCCAGAACAGGGGCCCCCATCCAGACTACAGGGGCGGCTGATGACAGATGGACGCTCCACCCTGAAGGGGGAGGCTGGAGGCTGAACAGCAGCGCAGCCTACGTAGCCTACGCAGCCTAAGGCCTGGTCGGTTCCCACACGGGGGGGGGGGGGGGGGTGGGGGGGTAATTGCACGGCTGTTTGAAGTCTCCAGGTGTGGTGGGTGTAACAGAGGATCTAATTAAAAGGCTTTGGCGTTGGGCTAAAGAGCCTTGGTGCTCTTCCCACCAAATTGACATCCTCACACACACACACCCACACATCAACGTCTCATATCCCAGTTAGTAGTTGTTAAATGCACTATGGGGGTGTGTGTATGTGTGAAACCTCTTTTTCTGTCATACTGTGCCTGTGTTTCGGTTGTCTGTCTGTGTCTCTGAGAGTTAGTGTGAATGCCTGTATATTTGCATGAATATGTGTGCCTGCCTTCCTGTGTGTGTGTGTGTGTGTGTGTGTGTAGTACAGCAGTGATATTTTCTCAGGAGCCCAGGGGTAAAGACTCTGAGACGGGGTGTGATGGATGGATTTTCTGGGCCTTCTGTCTCCTCCTCCATCCCTAGTGCTAGCTGTGTCTGCAGCAGCATGCTAGCTGTGTCTGCAGCAGCAGGGGTGGCGGTGGTGGTGGTGGCACCACTCCAACTCCTTGTGAACCTGGCTCCACCTGTAAGTCCCAGACGTCTGGCCCCAGACAGCAAACAGCCCCGCACGCTATCTCTCCTCAGCACACCCCCCGACTCACTCTGTACATCTGCTAGCTCCCTTCTCCCCTCAACACGAGTCTGTGGCTGGCTGTCTTTCCCTCTACCTCCGACACACATCCCATAATGTTTCCCATTCAAATCGTTCAGTTTCAGAAGAAAATCAAGAACAAAGACGACGCAGGGCCCGCAGTAAACGACATATTTCGACAGACAGGTGTCTCCCCTCAGTCTGTTACAGTAACACCCAATGTGCAGGGTACAGATAAGTTCCCTGCCCCCCCCCACCCCCCACCCCCATCACCCCCCACCCCACCTGCCTTACCCTGCCCGTGACTCTCTGCCCCTCATGGCTACACGAGGAGAAGGAGCTGGCCTCTAATCCCTTTATCCAGCCTGGGACTCCCGGGAGAAGCACAGCAAGCGAGGCTTTTTTTAATCTACTGTCGGCCTCTGTCTCTCTGTCAGTCCCCAGCCCTGCTCCGTCTCCTCACCCCTCTCTGATCCTCACTGATGTCCTTGCCATCGGTCTGATGGTGCTGATTAGTGTTGTGGAGACGGTTAGGGCTTTAAGGGAGTTAGAGGAGTGTGTGTCTGTGTGTGTGTGTGTGTGTGTGGGGGGGGGGGGGGGACTGTGATGGAAGTCCTTGTAATGATTTGACCTGTCCACATGTACCTGCAGGGTCTTTCAGAAAGGTCAACGATCAGTGCGGCCCACTGGCCAATGAGGTCGTCGAACTATTGCGCAACCTCTCGCCAGCCTCCGTCTCTTTGTGTTCTCGTTGGCTTCTCTTTTGTGTGCATTTTCTTTATTGCCAAACGTATATTTCTTCATGTGTTTTTTCCTGAAATACGCTTGCATGCCTGTGCACCGTTTTACCGTGTACTGCATGCCTGCGTTCCATTTCATTCGTTCTGGGGCATGTGCAACAGTGCCTGGTCATGTATGAACGTACGCACGCTTGCACACGGAGCCTAAGGAGCGAACATGTAAACGGCAGCGTGTGTGTGTGTGCGTGCGTGCGTGTTTGTCAGCCCTCTCTGGCCCCAGTCTCCTGCGGGGGTTATGCCACAGCTTGTGAGTGACAGTCCGAGTCATTACAGTGAAGTGACAGCGTGGGCTTGATTGGTCGGCCTGTCGACGTGATGGCTGTATGCTGGGAGCTGTGGGCATATGCGAGGCCCAGCAGGAGTTCTGACAACATGAAAAATGGCCCTGCACAAGCCTCGGCTCCAAAGCCTCTCCACTTTGCCTCCCATGCTAGGCTGAGTCTAGGAGACTGAGGCCTCCTAGGGTCTTGTATGCGTGCATGTGCTGGTGATTGTGCTCTTACGTGCTCTGAAAGCGGGTTCAGTTGTGCTTGTGTGTGTGCTGTCTTGGCCAGGGTGTGTGTGCGTGTGCTGTCTTGGCCAGGGTGTGTGTGTGTGATGTCTTGTCAACTTAGCTCAGTCGACTACAAGGCTGCTCTTTTAAGTGAAGAGGTGACCACTTCTCCGCTTGACCATGTGACCTTGAAACAGAGGGCAGGAGGAACAGAGAGACACCAGGATCATGACAGACGGAGAGAGCCACAACCAGACAGAAAAGGGGAGGGGAGGGAGAACGGCAACAACAAAAACGGCAATAGAGATGAACAAATAAGGAAGCCAGGGTGAGAGAAATCCTGTTCCTGTTTCTCCTTCAGTGTTTTTCCTCAATATCCATCACTCCCGGCTGTCTATAAGCACCCTGACTCTTGTAGCGTGCACTATGGCTCCAAGAACAACAAACATCATTGATTTAACAGTCAAAACCAGCCATCAAAACGTTGGGCTGCAGACGCTGACCCTAAAAAAACCTCCAGGGTCCAATGCACACAATCGAAAGCAGCGTGTGTCTAAATGCTGGTAACAGTAAACAGAGACACAGTGATCCAGGTCTAATAGCTGTCTGTGTTCCAGGCTTTGTTAGCCGTTTGGCTTCTTACCTCTGCCTGCGCAGCTCTATCATCTCTGGAGCATTCATTTAACAGCCCACTGCTCTCTACATTAATTATACGGAGAGTAAATTAAATGCCTACCCGTCCCCAACACACATAGACACACAGACAAACATGTACACACACAAACATGTACACACACACTCACTCTGTTTGCCCTTGTATACAGTTTGTTGTTGGTATTGCCTTAAACTCAGCCTTCTTGGGTAGATGCTATGGAGGTGTAATGAAAGATGGATGGTAGGTCCAGAATTAAGCTGGAGGTTGTAGGTGTAAGTCGATCCAGCAGTAAGGGTTTTCTTTAGAGGCTTGCCCTCTGTCTGTCCCAGAGAGGATCTCTGACTCCTTAGAAATGAACCGGCCCTAATGACTGGACAGGAGACGACACGATGAACATGGGCACATTAATATCTCTCTCTTTCTTTGTCTCTATGTCTTTTTTACTGTCTCTCATCTCCCTCCCTTCCAACCTCTCAACCCTTCTCTCTCTCTCTCTCTCTCTCTCTCTCTCTCTCTCTCTCTCTCTCTCTCTCTCTCTCTCTCTCTCTCTCTCCTCTCCCTCCCTCCCCTCTCTCTCTCTCTCTCCCCCTCCCTCCCTTTCTCCCTCTCTCTCTCTCTCTCTCTCTCTCCCTCCCTCTCTCTCTCTCTCTCTCTCTCTATCTCTCTCCCTCCCTCTCTCTCTCTCTCTCTCTCTTTCTCTGTCTCTCTCTCTCTGAGGGCTCACAGGAAACATCCAGTCTGTGTGTGTGCTGATTTCTGAGGCGCTGACTGCCATTCGCCGCATTAGTGTGTGACAATGGGCCTCTTTGAAGTGGGTTATCCTTGCTGGGCTCCAGCAGCCGTGAGCCAGCTCCCAGAGCAGACAGGACCAGCTGGGAGCGTGGGGAGAAGACAAACACATCCACACACCTACCCAGCTACCTGTTCTCACACACACACACACACACAGATTTAGACACACACAATTTCACAACGAGGGCATTGTGTTAACACCGTGTAGGTAACACACAGTCGCACACCACTCACACAGAACATGCATTGTATGAATGCGTCCCTTCCACGTGCAATGCCTTGTGTAGTCTTTACCCTTATTACATTCATCCTCAACAGTATACAGTGCTACGCTAACATGGTTACTCTGGCCTAGATAAGAAGCAACCACTACCATCCATCAACTCCTCTATCATCCAATCCATCCATCCATCACTCTCTCTCTCTCGCTCTCTTCTCTCTCTTTTCTCCTTCTATCCTTTCTGTATGGGTGCAGTCCTATCTGTGGTCTTGTCTCTCTGTTGATCTCCAAAAGCTCCTTTTTTCATTGGAGTAAATGCCTTCATTCCCTGTCCCTCTATGAGGAAGCTGATAAGGAAATGTATTTTTATCCAAAGCAGATAGGCTTTCCCCCCCTCAGCTCTGCTGTGGATGTGTGTATGTGTGTGTGTGTGTACCAGTTTGAGGATTGAATGTGTAATTGCAGTGGTGTTTGATTGTGTTCGCTGGATGGTATTTGTAAGAGCTTAGCGGGCTGGTGATCATGTGTGTACACAGAAAGTACTTGACGTTCAGGAGACCAACCTGTCTAAGCCTAACTGTCTTATGCTGACAATCATTTAGATGTGGCATTTCAATGATTACGCTTCATTGCATAAGGACACCGAAATGGTCCAGGTGCCTCTAATGTGGAGTGATTAACTAGGACAAGCTAATCATCTCATCCCCACTATGTGTGTGTGTGTGTGTGGGTGTCTGTGTGTGTGTTTGTGTGTGCCTGTTGTGTTTACGCTGTCTGTGCGTGTGACTATTCTTGAACGTTGACAATTCTCAAAGGAATTGATTAAGACTGTAGTGGATTTGTCTGTGGACTGGTGGAAGATTAGGCTTGGCTGTGTTTGCATGTGTAGCTGTGTACTCCCTGCCTGTACTGAGAGAGGTCTCTGCCCCCACTGACTTTTCCTTCCCCACTGCAACTATATTGACTGGCCTTTGATTCAGCAAATGTCACACCAGCACTAGGCGTGGGATTGTGACGGCTGAGGGACCTGAGACAGTGACTAATTTGTGTTTGTTATTGACCTGAACTCCCCGTTTGCCCTTCCTGAAAATCACATTTTCAGAAATTGAATTCTTTCGGTGAAGGGGTTAGGGCTTGGAGTAAATCATTTACATGTAGTCATTTAGCAGACGCTCTTATCCAGAGCGACTTACAGTAAGTACAGGGACATTCCCACCGAGGCAAGTAGAGTGAAGTGCATTGCCCAAGGACACAACGTAATTTGGCTCGGCCGGGAATTGATCTGGCAACCTTCAGATTACTAGCCTGATTCCCTCACCGCTCAGCCACCTGACTCCCTAATCATCTGCAAGAGTTGAACAAATTGCATCTGTTTGGTCACAAGGTGTGCCCCTGTTGAAATAACATGTTTTTTCGTCATGTATTTCTACAACCCCGGAGGTTGCCTGTCGATTTGTGTCCCCCCCCCCCCTGGTCCCACTCCCTCAGGGCAGTGTGGTCCGTGGTGTCGCCTGCCTCTATCGCACTGCTGCTGTCCCACCGCTGTGTCCTGCAGGCCTCAGAGACCCTGGTCATGGTGCGGTGCTGCTGCTGTAGTCGGACTTCCCCGGTGGCCCTTCTGGCTCACAAGAGAACGTTCCAGATCATTTCCCCCCTCTGAGGTGCAGGGGAATTGAGATGCACAGCCTGGCCTGGCTTTTAGCTGCGCGCATCGTCACATCGCCCCCTCACCCCAGCCATCGCTGAGTCTGCCTCCCCCTTGCCCCAACCCCCTCCCTCCCCCCCCTGCTGTTAAACAGCCCCTCCCCTCCCCCAGGGGGAAAGCATGGATGGCCTGAACACACAGTCACATTGCTGGGGCTCAGCCCTAGGGGCATTGTAGCAAAGCTGTTGCAGCCGGTGTTACAGTCCCACCCCCCCCCCCTTACTTGGTTTCCATGGTGAGGCTGATGATCCTATTCAGGGGGATCGAAGGATATTAGACATAGTCAGATACATCTGAACCTTCCCTTTTTAGACTGCCATTTTGACTGGAAATGTCTGAAGCATTTAGCGTAGTGAGGAGAGTGAATTCGTAGCATTTCTACTGAGAGGTGATCGTGAACGCGCACTCCCACCTGTTCAAATAATGAGCTATTCACCACAATCAGATCAGAGGTTTGTTCTTTTATTACATTCGAAACCATTTTGTCTTCTAATCAACTATGTCCCAATGTCTTTGTGTGTGTGTGTGTGTGTGTATGTGCATGTGTGTGTGTGTGTGTTCCATTGCAAAAACAGAAGTGATATTCAGTAGCGGTATAACCGTGTGTTTGGAGGCTGACCAGTGGTGCGACCGTGCGTCGACAGGCGGGGTCACTCTGCAGTCGGTCTCATTAACACAGCAGACATCTTGACCAGCCTTTCATCTCCAACCTCCAGCCACTCACTCCTGCTGTTGTCTGGTCCAGATTAACTCTTAATGCTCTTTGTCCCGGGGGGGGGGGGGACAGACTGATCAGGTTTAGCGCGGGCCGGCTGGGTTGCGATGGCATATGTTATGAGCGGGGGTCAATGGTTATAGCTGGGCCATGAGACTGGAATTCCAGTAAACCTTTGAGTTCCGTTATGTCTACGATGCTTCTGTGTGAGAGATTAGAACCCCTCCATTAGATGCATTGTAGAAACCTGTCATCATAAAAGCCTTTTTCTACAGCCCCCCCCCCCCCCCCCCCCAGGGAGTCAGACTGCTGTTATCTACACTACACATGATCTAGCGTGTGTGCATCAGAGAGCGTTCTGATGCTGCGTCTGCGTTTGTGTGCGTGTGCGTGTGTGTGTGTCCATTCCAATGGCCCCCAAGCTCACTTTATCTTTTTATTAGATCGTCGTCCCCTTGGTCTACTGGTAAGTGGTACGTTTTGACGGTTGAGAACACTCCAGTGACTTTCAATTGGGATTTATCTCCTTTTGAAATCTGCCAAGGCCTCTACGGATGCACAGGACAAAGAGAGAGACAGAGAGAGGCAGAGAGAGAGAGGCAGAGAGAGAGAGGCAGAGAGAGAGAGGCAGAGAGAGAGAGAGGCAGAGAGAGAGAGACACAGAGAGTGAGACGGAGAGTAAGAGAGACAGAGGGAGGGAAGAGAGAGAAGATCCAGAAGGAGTGTATTTGCAGTCTCAGTGTCTCTCCTGTGACGGTGGAACCTGAAGGGACAGCTCACTATATCACTCAGCCGTTTGTTATTGTGTCGGAATCAGGAGACAGAAGAAAAAGTGTCTCTGTCCCTCCTCCACTGCCTGAAGGTGAAAACCATGCATCACTCTGAGTGTGTGTGTGTGTGTGTCATGTGTCTGTGTGTGTGTGTGTGTGTGTGTGTGTCTGTCTGTGTCCAGAGCTATCAAGTGTCAGGGGCCATTGTTCAGGCTGAGTGAAGCCGATTGAATTCCTGCGATTCAGTTTGGTATTCCACCCTTGTGGAACTAAACTAACCTCTCGGGGTGACGCCATGTTTAACTAGACTTAAAAAGCAAAAGACATCAGTTATGTCTGACTCAAGTTCCATTCACCCCCGTCTCCTTCTTTATGTCTCCGCTCCTTATTTTCCTCTCCTCCCCCTCTTATCTCTCGGCTCCTTCATCTCTCATGGAGCCTCCACTGTGTCCCTACGCAGATATGAAAGTTTTCTCCTGTTGACACAGACAGTCCCCAGGGCACTCCGAGAATTAATGAAGTGCTTGACTTCATACGGAACTTTGAGTGTTTATCTGTGTTCGCCGGGGCTGAGAGAGAACGTGTTTGTAATTCCTGGTGCTTCTCTGCTCCGAGTCCCACTGATCCGAGTTTTCTCCTGTTTCTGCGCCAGCAAACAAAAAGCCAGGAGAAAGGTTACAGCAAATGCCACTCAGTGTTGGACTGATGAGCAGTGTGCGCTCAGCCCCCTTACTCAGACACCCCAAATACCCTCTCCCATCATTCAGCCTGGCTGCTGGTCCTGCATGCAACACCCCCGTCCACACACACACACACACACACACACCTCCACCCTAACTCCCCCCACCTCCTGGGCACACAACCAGTTCTGACAAGAGTCATGCTCCAGTGATTCCCTCTGCACCCTCTGGCATGATGCATCCACCCCCCCCCCCCCCCCAAGGCCACCCCCACCCCCTGCCCAGCATCATCTCTCTGAGCCAGCCCCCCCCCCCCCTTCCTCCCCTGTCACCACTCCCACCGACACCTCCAGCTACCATCAGAGAGGTCACGCACCTGTCGCCTCATGTAAACAGGAAATGAATAATTCAAAAGTGGGGCTATGTTGACTGGAACAGCTGACGTCCTCTGTGATGAACAGAGATTCATCCTAAGGATTCACACAGTAATCCTCCCATCATATCAGACTAATGAGAAATACCCAGGCCTCCCAGGAGTCTGATCACCCAGTGCTCAGCCACTGGGTGTCCTTGACCTCTGGAGTCTGACTTGACTGAGTAGGAATCTATCTCCGGCTTTTCCCCACCAACTAATGTCTAAGTTGCGCAGAGTGCCTTACTTGGAGTACAGAGGGTTGAGACTGCAGTTCCTCTGTCCATGTTATTTGTTCCTCTACTCTTCTTTTTGAGTGCTTAGCCTTCATAATGATGCCAAAACATGAACCTCTCTGAAGAACACCTGCACTGGAGTGCGTGTGGGTTTGTGTGTGTTTTTGTGTGTGTGTGTGTGTGTGTGTTAGACACCTGAGCATGAGCATGAGAAGTAGCCGGATGCCAGTCGAGGCTGCTGGATAGTTTTCCGCTGTTCAAGTGATTGGGCTTCTCTCCTTATCGCCAAGCCAGCAGGTGGCTGAGTCCCACTCCACGCTCTAAGAGGATTCACAATTACAGCACCATGGCACCCCCTCCCCACCACCACCACCACCACCCCCCCTTCACCACCAACCCCTTCCAGGAACCAGTAGCTCCCCCTGCACCAGACACCTGCACAGTCCCTGATACCAAGCCTTGTCTGCCCTCCTTGTGTCTCCACTCTGAACCCAGATGGAACAAGAAGGGGGCCCCAGAACCACAGGGCCAGACAGAAATACCGATGTCATGTTTAGCGTTCCGTTGAAGGCGTCAACAAAGATGGCTGCCAACTGACGGTTCCGTGGCTAGCATGTAGAATGGTGTCCTTTTGTCTTCTCCCGTCTTTGTAATGACACACGAGGAATGAGAGGAGAGGTACGAATGCCAACGCTTTGAGGAAAAGAGGAGACAAAAACAACAAAGGGCAGAAACGCTCAGAGGCAGACCAATTTGCAGCTGTTTCTCTTCCAGGAGTGTGGATGGACTGTCTCCTCAGTCTGAACAGTCTCACAATCCAGGCAGCCAGTTTCGCTCGGAACTGATAGGAAGCCAGCGTTTGGCAGAAGATAACACGTCTCCTTTATTGGACGGCTTTGTCCGACTAACCTGAGCGGTGTTCAGCTTAGTTAGCAGGTGTTCAGACGTGGACGTGATGAGGCAAGGCCAGGAAACCAGAGCTTGCTTCCTTCCAGCTGTGGAATACAACAAATGGTTCTGCTTGTCAAGATTTACAATCTTAGTTCTAGAAATATAACATTTATTATCTTGTTTCACAAATGATTTACTCGTTTCTATCTTTTAATTTGTGGTATATTCTTAAGCTTACTTTTTCTTTTACTAGACAGGAACCAACACGACAAGATATCTTGTCGAGTAAAATTATCTGTCCATGCAGCAAGATAATTTCACGAGTATTAATTAATTTTCGCTTCAAATTTAGATTGAATTTCTTGTATTTTAGCAGACCTTTTTTGCAGTGCAGATTCAGGGACTACAACATTCAATAAACATCTCTTTGTGTGCGTGCGTATGTGTGTCTGTGTCTCTGGATGGGGGGGGGGGTCAACACAGTGTGTGTCCATGTTGGTGTGCACATACGTAATCAGAAGGTTGCCGGATCGATTCCCCACCATACCAAATGATGTTGTGTCTGCAAGGCACTTCACCCTACTTGCCTCGGGGGAATGTCGCTGTACTTACTGTAAGTTGCTCTGGATAAGAGCGTCTGGTCTAAATGATCTAAATGACTAAATGTTAATGTATGTACTCCATGGCTTCTGCCCTGTGTTTGGCCACCACCGGTATCTCACCTTTGTTTAGCTGCATATGCTTTGGGAAGGTGAAAATCAAATGAGGCTAATGAAACTATGTGGCGGGTGTAAAACACAGCTCCTCCAGCCAGTGGCCATGATTTACTTCCCACAGATGTGTGTCTGTAGATTAATCTCGGCGCTCACGAGCAATTATTTTTCCTCCCGACGCTGAGGCATGAGGCTGATTCGAAACAATTACGTCCCAGGTTGGTCAAAATGAGCTCCTGCGTTTTTCCCGCTCCTGTGTTGATTGAGAATGAAGTCCTTTTAGAAAGCAGCCAGGTTACAGTCAGGTAATTGGTTTTCAATCACAGAATGTCCAGCACACAATATATGAGTGAATATACAAGCCATAATCAACCTAATAGTGCAGTATGAGACTGATATTTACATGGTCCATTTCCCAGTCGTGTTGCCCCCTTACCCCCAACCCGTCTCCCTGACAGAAATTTCCAATTAATAGCCAGTTTATTCATTTATTGACAACGCTCTGCTTAATTGTTGCCGGAGGACTGATGGTAGCACATAGTAGTTTAGTGTTCAAAGGGTTGGTCTGCATGAGTAACATGGGGACTGGTATCTTCCACGTGCCAGCTTCCTGCTGTGTGTAGAAAATGGAGAAAAACCAACTTTGCCTGCAGCTACAGTAGTATGACTTAAAACGAACAAAGCTTTTTCTTAGTGAGTACACATTTCCATTAAGGGTTATAATTGGCCACAGACACACATACGCCCAAGAGAGGAATTGTAAATTGAGAGTGTTAACCGGATAGGGGGGAGACAAAAACAGAGGTAATGGGATTTAATCGAGAGCAAGGACAGAGCCATACTGCCTTCATACAGCGGGTCATTTGATCACAAATCAGTTCCTTTAAACAATTTCGAAATGTGCTTTGTACCGGAAACAATTTTTCTAATGATTAGATGTCGATTCTGTGTGCAAGCAGGTATTTAAGGGAAAGGCTTGTCATCATTCTGTAAGACACTGAAATTCTGCGGGGGTGATGGAATTCCAGTACACTCCAAGAATGTTCAATAATTGCCTTTTTCTTCTGACTGTATTTGTCGGAATTGGTCTGTTATGAGTTTGAGTGCATATATTGCACTTGAATGATTGTTCTGGCACATTCCTTATTCATCGTCTTCTCTAGACCCAAACGTTGCCTGCTTTTGTGCAAGTGTGTGTGTGCCTGTTTCTGTGTGTATGTGGGTAATGTGTGCACTTACACAACTTTATACTTATTTTCTCATATCAAGCCTGAGATCAAATTAGCCAGATAACCTCTGACAGATGCTTATTTTTCCAAACAGACAGGGTCCTCACTCGGTTCACCCTTCTCCAGTGGCCTAACGCAGCCAATCAACTCATAATAAGGTGTCACAGTTGGCATGAAGGCCGTTTGACGGTTGGTCGACCAGCCTGATATTTATTCATGTAAAAAAGCATTGTAGCCGTTAATGTCACTTCCACAAATTGCTCAATTTGCTGGTGAAATGAACCTCATCTGAGCCCCCTGCCAATCCCCAGGGGTTTCTGTAGCACAGAGCACTGCCAGAACATTTATACAGAAAATATACATGTGTTCTTTTCCCATCCTGTCATGGATCATTTAATCAGCTCCTACTCGACTTAATCCATCACCATGAAACTTTGAGTTTGTATTGTAAATGTTGATGTGTCAATATAGTGTGAGATGGCCATCAAGGCACTGCAAGCCTTGTGTGATGGTTGTGAGGATGCAAGCAGTAGTACCTCGGCTAGGCTGAAGTCTGTAAATACAGCATACCTTTGATGATCTTACAGGCTCTTTAAAGAGCTTAAATATTTTATAAGATCATTTGGACTTGCCTGGAGATAGAGACATTTTCTATCTTTTTATGAGGAGAGAAGAGATAAGGAAGTAAAGGATATACCATTTACTTAAGTTTCTTGCCCTGAAGCACAAAATAAGATTATTTTTTTTTGCGGCCTGTTTTTCTGTTTATGGGCACGCTGAGTTTCAGTGTAGACAGCTGCAGAGCGCTAGCCAGCCGCCGGCACCATCTGCATAGATGAATGTGTTTGATATTTTCCTCCTCCTCCTGCACTTTCTTGTCTAGTGCTAGAAATCATAAGCGTCTCTATATCTCTGCCCCTGGTTCCTCACGGGGCTTCGCAGGGGGGAGCGGGGTAATTTGTTTCTGGAAGGCTCCGGGCTTATCGTCTCCGTTCGACAGATGGGCTAGCTTCTACGGAAGTTGTGTTCGCCGCACCTTGGGTTTCGGCAGGAGTTGCTCTCTGCGTTCCTGACAGAACTCATTACAGACTCTCCCCGGGAGAGCTTACGTCTCTATGTGGTTATGTCACTGACGACTAACCGCCACTCTTCACCACGGATCTAAAAACAGGCGACACACACTCTGAATCAATTTTCTTAGTCTTAGCTTGAGCCCTCAGCGGTGGACCCACATGCTTGAGACTCCTGGAGCTTTCAGATCAACAGCAGCCCCACCTCAGCGACAGAGATGATCCAGAACCACAGGACCAATAGCTTAAGCTATGGTCGGCGGGTTCACTTTCCAAGGAGGCATTTTGAACCACGGCGATACTTTATCGCTCCTCTCGCATAAATCCAATTTTCGATCGGGATGTTGACCCATTTAAGACAGCTCTGATCAAAATCATGGTTGGACGTTCAAAGAGCCGAGTAGCGAGGCCTGTTCGTTCCCCTCTTTTCGCCTCTCATAATTGAATTTGAGCCATAACCTTGTGATTTGTCAATTCCAGTAACACAGCCGAGTCTGATAGCTCTGTATGATAACGCCAGCACACTGTCTCAGGCCAGAGGCTGTGTATTGATCCTAATTAAACTGCTGTCTCAGTTCATATTTTATTCATTGCCTGTAAATGTTGTTATGCACCTTTATCCACGGAGTGATGGAGCTGCCTGGGGCCTTGTCTCGCTCTAGATCTTCACTTCTTATCTCCCACTCTAGTGTTCGTCTCTGGTGTGGAGATTATAAATGGGGCGCAGTGTAATGTCTGTTTACACAGCATTCGTGTTGATGATAATCTGCTCTCCTGGCTCACACTACTGCCTTTAATGATGCGCACGCTAGACAAAGCACTCCCCATTCCATCCTTCATTTTAGCTGGTTATGTGCTGATGTGTGTTAAGATATTTTTGGACGTAGTCCACGTGAATCTTGACGTTTCCCAGGCTACGTAGTTATTTCCACAATCCCCTTGTTTTAACAATGACAGGTAGAGGGCATCAACAACTTCAAGAAGACACTATCCACACTACTACTACTTACATTCAGACTGAGGTGGATTCAAATGACTGTGTATCTGAATTTGTTCAAATATTCTCAACGACCTGGGTGACAAAAGTTGTGTATTCACCCCTCCTGTGTGTGCCCTATTTTTGCTGTCGTAGGTCAAACTGTGCTTAGCCAAGTGTTAAATCAGGCATTCTGTCACCTCCTGCCAGCAGAAAAATAAGTTATCCTTAAGGACGGAGAAACGAGGACAGAACTCCACAAGAGAAAACGTTTTTTTCTTTCCACCTTAGAGGACGCTAGCAGCTGACATCCGCCAACGAGAATTGTTCCTCATGTAGACTAAATCGTACATACTATAATACCTCACCAGCTGTGGACTAGTTTAGAAGGACGTAGTGGGCATACTATCAATGTACCGAACCCCCCCCCCTCTCTCTCTCTCTCTCTTACCCATACAGTCATCCAGGGCCGGCCCAAGCCTTTATGGGGCCTTAAGCAAAATTGATTTGGGGGCCCCTCAGCGTTGCTTATTGTTGGCGATTTAAAAAAAGGTATATATATTTTTTATTATTACATTAAACTGTAATTTCATGTGCTCTTGGGGGCCCTCTGGTAGCCACAGGGGCCCTAAGCAGCCGCTTAGTTCGCTTATGCCTTGGGCCGGCCCTGCAGTCACGGCGATTTAGTCCAGCTACGGTCGCACCGCAAACACAACTCGACAAGTGACCCAGAAAAGGAGAGGAAAATGAAATATATACAAACAGCTACAGAGGGAGACGAGAGCAACATGCTCGATACAATCAGACGGCAGGAGTCTCTTCTGGAGAGGTACAGAGACACTCCTTTACTTTCTTCTCTTCGGCTCCAAAGGGAGTTCAAATTGCCTGTCATTCAGAGCGCTGTGCTCTCCCGGTTGGCTCCTCTGGGCCAGGCTGTGGGTTAGACACAAACAAAACCACCAGGACTCCTCCAATGTTCCAGCGTGACCATGGTAAGATTGTCTCAATATCAGAACAGAAGCAAATGTAATTCTGTTCATTTCATGCTCAGACAGTAATCAATTGGCCAGCCACTTCTATTAAATCCTCTTCATTATCCATGCCCTGTTGCATCTCATCAACATCAGTGTTTTTAACTCTGAGAGTGAACAGCGACAGAGAGAGTACGACAGAGATGTCGAGGGAGAGAGAGCTACAGAGGGAGAGACAAACAAGAGAGAGGGAATAAGAGAAAGGAAAAAGGGCAAGAGAGAGAAAGAGGGATGATGAGAGGGAGAGAGGTGGAAGGTAGAGATAGTGCGACCGTCTTTAATTAAAGCTGATTGTGGTTAATGTTCTCCGTCCAGGCTGTAATGGTTCCCCTGGTAGTCCTCACACAACCTCGGGATCAAGCACAAGTTAATTGGCTGTTAAGACTCCCTTTCTTCCCCTCCTGTGCACCCCTCCCTCCTCCTCCCCCCTCCTCCCCCCTTGCCTCACAGTTGAGGACCCCGGGCGGCACACTGGTGCTATCTCGCCACGCCATGCCTGTGAAACACACAAGGTTGGAATCTAGAAACATCTCTGAATTGTTTAGCACGAGAGACGACGGGCGTCTTTCACGGCCAACCCTAACCCCTGCCACGTCCCTGCTCCTCCACCTCTAAACATGGTGTGCCCTTAGGCTCCTCATCGAGGCTTCCTCGGCTCACGGGTTCTGTATTTATCTAGGGAGTTGTAGTTCTGGGGTCCTTCCTTCCTGGATGCTGTCACATCCTGTCCCATCAATCGGTGGTGGGCGGCAGGCCGGGGCTTCTGGAAGGCCCCGGGGGGGGGGTGGCGTGAGCAGGCGACGTGTTGTGACTGTGATTCTGCATGTCAAGACGCCGCGTGTGCTTTTGCTTTGTGATGATGGACATCTCCGTCGGGGATTGTGGGATGGGAAAACCTCTCACGAGAGAAGGGGCCACGGCACGACCGTGCCATTCGCCTCGTTGCTGGTTTTCTGTTCTGACACAGAAAGAAGGACACACACACACACACGCAACTCACACACACAACTCGATTATGCCTGCACTTGACTGGTATCATTCCCTTGACATAGCACTATGTCCAAAACTGGATTTTTTTCCCAGTGTTTTGATAACTGGATACGAGGATTAAAACATTTTGCTTTGTCACGGATTTGTGTTTCTATTATTCTCTGCCAAGGCTCCACAGTCAGACATCAAAGTGGACTAAAAGTAATCGCTCTGAGAGTCCATTTCTTGTTGACCTTGGTGAAGGACGCAGCAGTAGTGTTCATATCCACTGGGCACATCCACCGCTCCGGCCTTCCTCCACTACACCTGTCCTCACCCCACCACAGCCAGATTAAGGTCCCCTGTCGCTTGGAGCTCTCCAAGAGCCCCACGCTGTCCTTGTCCTTGCGTTGTCCCTGCAGCCTGCTGCGGCTCTCCGTGGCGGGGCTGGAGCGAGGTCGAGGCTGGATCCAGAGGCCCCAGCTCCCCAAGGCTGGGGCTGGAGCTCGGACCGAGGCTGGAGGCTGGAGGCTGTGGGCTGGATGCCTGCTCATGCTAAGTAGAGCGGGCAGAAAGGACAGGGTGGAGATCCAATCACCCAGCGCTGACGAAGGCCTGCTGTGCCAGCCATCCCAGATAATTACACAGGGCTGCAAATAGAAATTCAGTTTTCTCCCCTCCCTGATCCTCTCCTACCCTCTTTCACCGCTCAACAGGGGTTTGAGGGAGAGGGGGGGGGGAGTTGGAGGAGGGGGGTGGAGGTGTTTAGAAGTGAGCGAGGCAATTTGTCAGACCCCTGAGGGAGCCACTGGTGTGGGGACTGGAGCATTATAGGGACAGAAGGGGCGCACAGCTGATTCTTTAACTTTGAATGAGGTTTGAGCGAGGACCTTAAATGAAGGGTGAAGCGGGCTTGTTACTTTAGGGAAGAAAGGGGTGACAATTCCTTTGGCCTATCTTAAACCAACCAACCAACCAACCCCATAGCAAAGGGACACATGTAACAGGAGGTTCTTAGAATGTATTCTGACTGAGTGCCATGCTGTGTGAACAGCTAAGCACAAGGAAACGTAACAGTAGATGTTGTATAACCACCCCCACTGACTCACTGGATGAGCCGTGTGGTTGTGAGCGTCGCACGAGACACAGGAAGCAGTGGAGGAAGTGAGGCGGAGTTAGGGAAGCTGCTGGACAGAGCTCTTCAGCACCGCCTCGTCTGAGCAGCCAGGCTGTTCCCTGAACCACTGGTGATGCGCAAACGAATCAGAGCCTTCAGGAAAGCATGTCTCAGTACAGACAATGCACATGTTTACACACACACTCACACACACACACACACACGCTGCAATAAACAAGTGGAGAATGACGCAGTATGATAGAAGGAGGTTATCTCTGGCTTCAGGGCCAAACAGCCCAACCCCCTTCTTAACGCATGCCCACACTTACACGATGACGCACACTCGTGCGCCCAAACATTGACTGTTTCTCCTATGTCGGATCCCTGTTGTGCTGATGGTGTAACGTATTTATCGCAGGCGTGCCTCCCGTCCTGAAAGCCGGCCATGGGTCGTTGCGTGTGTGTTTGTGAGTGGGCTCACGCGAGGAAGTGTTTGTTGTTGGGAGGTGTGTGTGTGTGTGGGTGGGTGGCAGTGCGTTTGTATGCATGGATCTTGTGCGATAGTCGCCCGGCGCATGTGCTTCTCCTCCTCACAGTACAGGTCCACACATCCCATACTGCCTGTCAAACCTTTCTTGATTCCGGCTGTGGCGCCGTGCGAGCCTTATCATCCTCCCAGCCAAACAGCCAAACAGCACAGCCACTGATTTAATAAGCTGCCTAGGGAGGCACAGAGACGCAGGCATCCAGCTGATAACTGTCCTCACTGCGAGCGCTGCTCTCCGATAGCGCCGCCGCTAAGAGAAACCTCAGCTCGTCCACACAACAACAGCGTGCGCGCGCGCGCGTGTCGGTGCGTGCGCCCGTGTCTGTGTGTTCAGCTCTGCTGCCACCAGGGACCCGCGTGAATGTGTGTGTTTCGCCGTCCGCGCTGCGTCTGTGGGAGTGAGACAGACGCAGTGGGCTGTCCACACACAGCCGGGCTGGGCAGGGCCAGGCCTGAGCCAGCGAGGTGAGCATATGCTGGGGAGCCACCTCGGCCCCATGGTCCCCCTGGCCCCATGGTCCCCTCAGCGCCAGGGTCCACTCGGCCCAAGGGTCCCCTCAGCACCTGTGTCCAGGGGGCAGAGCGGACGTGGAGGAAACATGTCGTCCACCGCTGAATAAAAAGCAGCCTTTTTCGAAGTGTGGCGCAAGAGGCGTCGTGTTATATTCCTGTGTTTTACACGGCGGAATGAAGCAATTGGATCTCACTGGCTGAGGCTGTCTTTGGTGTGGTTCAGGTTTCTCTCCGAACGCCTGAACTCGTCTTTCCCTGTGTGCTCTAATTTGGTCCCATCTATCCTGTTTCACAAGGAGGTGTTAGGACGAGGCCAGTCTCCCATCCAAGGTGTGTGTGTGTGTTAAAATGGGGTCACTCTCTTTTTTTCTTCATCTAAAGTGTGTGTTATTACATCCTGATACCCTCTCTCCCATTGTGTGTGTGCTCGAGGTACGCATGCTCTGGGTTGCTTTGGCGACCCCCAGATGACACCTATGATTGATCCTGGCGCTGGGATAAGTGGCCGTGCACTGGCGAGCGCTGAAAGGCAGCCAGGCGGAAAATTAGAAATCTCTTCATCCCTGGTCCATTTGAAATCCGATATCTCCCATCTCTCCCCTCGCACAGTCACTCCCCTCTCAGCCAATAAATCAGTAATTAAATGATGTGTGTGTATACATGAGGGCCAGGTGCGCGTCCTTGACGGATTAGCACCAGGCTGTTGGGTGTGACGCCGGGTTGCCCGGGTGACCAGCCCCCATATTCAGTCCTGGACCACCCGGTGGTGAGCAGCTCGGCCTGGCTGCAGGGGGTCTGTGGGAGGCGTGCAGGTGCCCCCGGTGTCACGGTTGGTATCCCATAAATCAAAGTCGGACTTTCCAGACACCTCTGAGCGCCCCGACCTCGAAGAACCAGCAGACAGAAACAGACAGAGAGAGGCGCAGAGTGTGAGAGGGAGGGAGACCGAATGAGAGAGAGAGAGAGTGAGAGAGAGAGAGTGAGAGAGAGAGAGTGAGAGAGAGTGAGAGAGTGAGAGTGAGAGAGTGAGAGAGAGAGAGAGAGCGCGAGAGAGAGGGGAAACACCTGTGTTCCCCCGTCCACAGCTTTCTCACCCTGGTGTTTGTGTTGTGTTGTCCAGGTACCTCGGCCCAGGGCAACCCCCTCCTGGCCTCCCTGCCCCTCCCAGGACGGGCCCTGCAGCCGCAGCTCGACCTCAAGCACTTCCTGCCCTTCAGGCTCAATGGCTCCTCCCCCCTCAGCCTCTTCCCCAACTTCAACACGGTGAGTGGGTCGCCACGACAATGCCTGGCCGAGCCTTGCCTGGTGACAACAGCCCGCTGTGGTGAACTGGAATGGTCCCCATGCACTATGGCAACTGCTCTTTGGATTTCTAAGAATACTCTGAAGGTTGTGAGGCAGAGGTAGAGGGGCGAAACCACACTAGCAGATCAACCTGACCCTTACAGACCTTCAATAGTCTGGATGTGCTGTGTTGACTACTGGGTTTAAAACATATCTGATGTCATATATAAAAGCCGGATCAAATCCAGGTATTCGAGTGTATTTGTTTGTATACTTATTTTTACAAGCAAAGAGAGTCCACATAATCCACCCAGGCGCATAGATTACAACACCAGAAATCCATCGGAAATCCTCTGACAAGTCAAGACAATACAGCTGCCAGTGTTCCACCACAGCCTCTCCTTCCCTCTTCTCAAACTCCAGGCTTGGATTTCTAGGCATTGGCCTTGGAGCTCTGATCACCTCAGCATGGCTGCATTCGGTATCAGCATTCCCACAGGCCACAACATTATTTCTTCAGTTCTCAACCTTCCCTGTAAGCCATGTAGCTTTAGTGTACTTTCTGTGCGATGCTTACCTTGCTCCTGTGCCGGGAATTAAACGCTCGCTTCACTTTGATCCTTCTCACGTAGACAGTGGACCTGGGCGTGTTTGTGTGTGTGTGTGTGTGTGTGTGTGGTTCTGTCCCTTTGATCCTTCCTTCACACTCGATGAGTGAACTGTGTGTGTGTGTTTGTCCCCTGGGTTTGGTTGTGTTCCCCACTCCTTGTGAAACCATCTCCAGTTCCACAGCCGCTAAATGAAACATAAGCCTGAGCGCTCTGTTTTTTTCTCTACTCGGTGCTGGGTGAGGAAGGTGAGATGAGAAGGGTGGAGCAAGGCCACACGGAGACGAGGAGCTGCTTCACACACGAGAGCTGAGGAGGGGGAATGCAGCACGTGCACTGCATCATGTGTGGGGTTACAAGCTCCCCTGTGTGTGTGTGTGTGTGTGGCCATTTGCCACCCACAGATCTCTGGGTCCCCCCCACAGCACTGTGGGAAATCCTGCCGGCCCAGTCCACCACACCACGTAGGAAGCCAGCCAATCAGTCTTCAAAGACATCTAATGGTGGATGGGGTGCTTAGTTGTAGCAGTGTGAAAGATGTATCATAACAATGTGTACTGTAAAGAAAAACAAAACTCCTTTGCATTAAGATGGTGCTCAGTTGTAGGCTGGGATCAGGGTGGCTTAGCATACAGCCTCTGCTGCATGGGGGCTTATTACTCTCCACTGGGTAGAGCAGACACATCATCGTACGGTGAGAATTGTAGCACACATTAAACTAGCATGAGTAGTATTAGATTCCTATTATTTATGATTAGTGCGGAGTATGCTGCGTGACCCAGCCACCGGAACGCACAGCAGCAGCCTGTGCAGCTGAGACATTAATCAGGGAGCCTCCACTTTCCTTCCAACCTTCTTCGTCTCTCCCTCCCTCCTTCTCTCTCTCTCTCTCTCTCTCTCTCTCTCTCTCTCTCTCTCTCTCTCTCTCTCTCTCTCTCTCTCTCTCTCTCTCCCTCTCTTTCTCTCTCTCTGTCTTTCTCTCCCCCCTCTCTCTCTCTCTCGCTCTCTTTCTCTTTCTGTCTCCCTCTCCCTCCCTCCCTCCCTCCCTCCCTCTCTCTCCCTCTCTCTGTCTCTCTCTCCCCCTCCCTGCCTCTCTCTCCCTCCCCCTCTCTCTCTCTCTCTCGCTCTCCCTCCCTCCCCCTCCCTCCCTCCCCCTCTCTCTCTCTCTCCCCCTCCCTCCCCCTCTCTCTCTCTCTCTCTCTCTCTCCCCGTCCCTCCCTCTCTCTCTCTCTCCCCCTCCCTCCCTCTCTCCCTCTCTCTCTCCCCCTCCCTCCCCCTCTCTCTCTCTCTCTCTCTCCCCCTCCCTCCCTCTCTCCCTCTCTCTCTCCCCCTCCCTCCCCCTCTCTCTCTCTCTCTCTCTCTCTCTCTCTCCTCTCTCTCTCTCTCTCTCTCTCTCTCTCCCTCCCTCCCTCCCTCCCTCCCTCCCTCCCTCCCTCCCTCCCTCCCTCCCTCCCTCCCTCCCTCCCTCCCTCCCTCCCTCCCTCTCTCTCTCTCTCTCTCTCTCTCTCTCTCTCTCTCTCTCTCTCTCTCTCTCTCTCTCTCTCTCTCTCCCTTCGGGTGTTCCCTCAGTCTCCTGGAGGCTCCCGTGGTTCAGGGCGTGTGCAGGGGAAAGATGAATGCACCTGTCTCAGTAACTAAATAGCCCCTAGCTTCCCTGAGCACCAACCCCCTCCCCCTGCACCTCCCCTGAAACTCCATCATCGTCCGGGCAGCACGGCGGTAGATAGGGCCTGCCTGTAGACTGGGGGTGGGGTGGGGGGGTGGGGGGGCGGGGTGGGGGGGGGGAGGCAGGAGCGGACAATAGGTGCGTTTGTGCTGGTCTGTTTGGGATGGCTGCCGGCAGACAATAGACACATTCTTTAGGTCCTAAAACAAATAGCTGTGTGCAGCCTGGCCTGCTAAGGTGGCTAGAGGGCAGGAAGCGGAGGAGCTGGGTTACCATGGCACTGCCCCGGCTTCTCAGGGAAAGGTCGTCTGTTCCCAGAGGCAAAGCAGCTCTGCGGCGCTGCGCTGCTTTGTTGAAGAAGCCAAAATACACAAGGCCCAGGGTTTTCCCCTCGGGCGTTCGAGACCCAACACGGTTCGGTCTTGTGTTTCAGAGAGCGACCATGCCATCTAGACCGCCACTGCTCCAACACCACCTACTCTCGGGTGTGCCAGCTCTGGTACAGGTCTGGTTACACTGAGTGTGCCAGGCCCCAGGGGGGGGGGGGGGAGCAGAAAGGAGGGGGGGCAGGAGAAGAGGTGGTGGGAGCGAGACTGTAGAGGGATTCAGGGTGATTGTTAAATTTGATACTGTGCTGATGGGGGACTGCAGTGAAATCAACCGTCATTATGAAATCAAGCCATCCTAATCAGCGTAGCGGAGTCACGCAAACCAGAGACCCCGGTGCCAGCTTGTCTGGTCCACACCTGCAAGGGCCCACCTCCATTTAGCAAGAATAGGCTGGGGGGGGAGGGGGAGGGGGGTCACCCCACATCAGACCAAATGGCCTCCCAGGTGTCCGAAATCTGCATTCATCAACCCTTGTCTCCTCCGTTTTGGAGGGAAAACCAAGACAAAGGACCATTCCTAAAAACAGACTTCATCAATATGAAAGGACCATACTGCTATGTGGGCACAAGCATGAAAGGAATTGATGTGTGATGATGTGTGCTTGTCTTTTTATACTGTGTTGATTGAATTTGATGTTAGAATGGAACTTCCCTTGCCGTAGGGCTGTGTCAGCCAAGCTTGCTATCCAGCAGATGGTAAAATAATAAAAACTAGTGATCCATATTTTGTAGATGCATAAAGATGTTATATACAATACATGGACATATAAAGGATATGTTTCCTCAAGTTTGTACCTCTGAACCTAGAACAAGTCCTGTAGGTACTGTTCAATGTTCATCCCATATTTGCTACCATTTCAATAAATGATGTGTGTAATGGCGTTCCATCATTGTTATTGCCTACTCTTAGAAAGTGAATTTATTCCCTCCGAATATTGCAGTTATATACTCTTTCCTCGCTATACCATAGGTAAGATCAAGGTTGTGCCCTCTTAAACTGATACGTTATCATGAATCTCCACACCCTGCTACATTACCTTCTCCTTGAGACAGTCTGACTCCAGCACTGTCTTAACTGTGTAAAAACATCCAAATGATGATCAGAAATCCACATATTTAAGTTTCATAAATATGTTTAATGTATGCACCTCCCTGCCAAAGTAAATTCCTTGTTTGTGCAAACAGTCATGGCGAATAAAATCCCTTCTGATTCTGAAAATATCATGTTGTACCCTTGTTTCCCTCTCCTCACTTGCCAGTGGGCTGCTGTGGAGGCCGTGTCTGAGTTCAGGTCATGTGTGGTGGGACGGCACCAGACGTGGTGGCCCAGGCAGCCTGGGGTGCGTCGGGGGTCAGAGGCGACAGATTGAAAGGTAATGGAGTTGTGTCTGTCTCCTGCAGATGGACCCGGTCCAGAAGGCAGTCATCAACCACACGTTTGGAGTCCCTCAGCCCCTCAAGAAGAAACAGATCATCTCCTGTAACATCTGCCACCTGCGCTTCAACTCCACGGTGAGACAGCACTGAACTGAGACGTGTCGTGGTGTTTTTCTGTGCGTGTTTTGTCTGTTTTCCGCAAGGGGTCTTGTATATTTGGCAAAAAATGAAACTTTGCCTTTAACAACAACATGTTTGTCTTTGTTTCTTTGCTTCTTATATTTTTTTAATGTTGTTTTAGAAGATACAACTCTGCTCCAAATTACCTGAGCTCTTATCGCCCTTTCTTACTCACTGCAGCTCATCTGTGCAGAGTGATAGGGAGTCCAGACGTGCTTTTAGTCTCTCTCCTATCTCTCACCTCTCTCTTTGTGTGTGAGTGTGTTTGTGTCAGTGTAATTCTTACTTTGGAATCCGAATGCTCCTATTTGTTTTGATATTTCTGTGCATGTTTTTTTTCTCTTAATGTGTTTCCTAATGTGTGAATGTTTGTCTGTTTGTATACATACCTGAGAGAGGGGGGGAGGGAGAGGGAGGGAGAGGGAGAGGGAGAGGGGGAGGGAGGGAGGGAGGGAGGGAGGGAGGGAGGGAGGGAGGGAGGGAGGGAGGGAGGGAGGGAGGGAGGGAGGGAGGGAGGGAGGGAGGGAGGGAGGGAGGGAGGGAGGGAGGGAGGGAGGGAGGGAGGGAGGGAGGGAGGGAGGGAGGGAGGGAGAGAGGGAGGGAGGGAGGGAGGGGGGGAGAGGGGGAGATGGGGAGAGAGGGAGAGAGGGAGAGAGGGAGAGAGAAACATAGCGGTTGTTTTGGTGTGAGGGATTAGACAGCAGGGAGAGCTGCCGTTTATCAGCAAAGAGCAGAAACAATCAGCAGCCGCTGCAGGAAGCTGCATTCTCTGCTCCTCTTTTGATTTCTTCCATGCCTGCCACCTCAAACACACACACACACACATACTCACAACACACACATACTCACAACACACACACACACAACTGCTGCATACACTATCAGAGAACCAATGCAAAATCCACATTCACATAAGCAAACGTACAATGGGGATCAAAAATCTTAAGGCACATACTGCACCTAAGGATTGGGCGAAAGCACATCTAGAAACAAACACACACACACACACACACACAATCTTCAAAGAGGAGCGGAGACACAAAGCGGCTGAGCTGAGGGGGAGAGAGGAGAGAGGAGCTGAACAGACAGACGTGCTCCCCTCGCAGCAGAGCAAATCCCTTTTCCAGCCTTCACACACACACCAGCCAGCGTCAGGTCTTAACGCCTCTTTAGTAGCTCCAGGGAAACTTTCTCTGCTGGTCTCTCTCTCTCTCTCTCCGTCTCTCTCTCTCTCTCTCTCTCTACATGGGGTGAGGTGCACTAATGTCACACTTGGTAGTAATTGGAACGCTCTCGAGGTCTCGACAAATGTATGACATTAATGCGCACAGGCTTTGGAAGTGTGTTTTTTCGACGAAAACAACCTACAAGGCAAGGTTATAGGGGACATTTTGTTTACTAGATTGGTAGTGTGATGGACCTAACATGGGTCACCTGAAGTATGGATGAATTACGTTTTACATGTGTTACATAGTAAAACCTGCATCTCCTTTGTCACTGCAATGGCACTTTTAATATGTAACTTTGTGGTTACATGGTCATTAATATATGTCTCAGGTAAAGTATTGAAACATAGTTTATATGAGACACGTGAAACCAAACCCATCAACAAACTGTTGCTGTTCAAATCAAATCCAAAGCATTGGTCTGCGATCATGTCTTGTAGTAATGATGAGTGACAGTCATACAGGTCTGTCTTCTCTCTTGTGCGCATTAATGTCATTACATTTGTCGAGAGCGTTCACACAGCCGTACATCTCACACTGTCCCATCTCACACAGCCGTACATCTCACACTGTCCCATCTCACACAGCCGTACATCTCACACTGTCCCATCTCACACAGCCGTACATCTCACACTGTCCCATCTCACACAGCCGTACATCTCACACTGTCCCATCTCACACTGTCCCATCTCACACTGTCCCATCTCACACTGTCCCATCTCACACAGCCTTATATCTCACACTGTCCCATCTCAGTGGGACATATGTGGTTCATGTGTTGTATAGGCCGAATGTCATGGCTAGTGCCTTTCACTCTCTAGAAGTAACTTCATGCCAAGTTTGAGTCATTTCCAAACTTATTTTGAAACTATCGTTAAAGCCCAGTTTCTCTTTCCCTCCTCATCGATGACTTTCTCATTTGTGGTTTATTTGTATTTAAATGGTGAAAAAGGAGTCTCCTTAGATCAGTTGTGAGGTACTTACTCTGAGAGGAACTGACGTCACTCTGTCCTGCCTCTGTAGTAATGCCTAACAAGCATCATCTGGTGCCTGAGATGAGATATTCAGGCCTTGATTGAACTCCTGAACCCCTATTACCCACTTATTTTTCAGTTTGTGTGAAAGAAACATAATTAGGAGTAACACGGTGTGTTGATGAGTGTGTGTTGTGCTGTGGTGTGTGTGTGTGTGTGTGTGTGTGTGTGTGTGTGTGTGTGTGTGTGTGTGTGTGTGTGTGTCGAAGAGGGGACTATGCAGCCTATGTTTATGGTTGAGGGCATGTAATTCTGGTTATAGTGAGAAGATAATTTACTTCTCCTCCTCCATCCATCATTCCAGCGAGACCCTGCCCGGTATTAGCAACAGAAAGCTCCCCTGATGAAGAGGTTCCCCTCAAAGCCTGTTTCGGGCCTTAATGAGAACTCTCTGTATTGATTCCTTGCCATGTCTATTTGTTCTCACCTGTCGGGACAGCCAGGACTGTGAGAATCATCAAATGTTGAGGCAAATGTAATTCCACTGCAAAGAAAAGCAGGGTTGTTTTTTATTCAAAGTACTGTATATCATTGTGAGTGTGTGTGTGTGTTTGTGAGAATGCATGTGTGTGTGTATGGATGTGTGGGTTTTGGCCCGAGCGTGCGTATGAATGAGCATATTTTGCATGATTTACCATGTGCGCCTGTCATTTGCACTGCAGCGCACATTAATAAGCTAGTTGTGGCGATGGGATGCTTTCTCTCGCTGTATATTACACATGCAATTATACGTCTGGCCTCCCAGGGTGCCAATGCTCTTATCAGGTGAAAACAGACCCTCCTCCTCACTGGCGGCGCGTGTGCGCATGTTTGCACACGCGCCCGTCATTATGTCCCAGCATGTCTGCTCATTCATCACCAATGTCTGATGTACCAGAAGAAATGGCCACTTCTGGGACTGAACGATGGGTTTGAGTGAAGGGACTCACGTGTCTGTGTTCCCTCCGTCTGCCTCTCCAGAACCAGGCTGAAGCCCACTATAAGGGACACAAACATGCTCGCAAGCTCAAGGCCATGGAGGCCCAGAAGAACCGGCAGCGGAGGGCCGTCGAGGCTTCCTCCATGGGCAGGGAGAGGGAGCGGGAGAGGAGCAAGGCCGGAGCCGGAGAGTGCCTGCCTCTGCCTGCTCTGATGGACACCAGCCTGATGGAAGGAACAAGTGAGTTAACGGATGAGGATTGGAGTACGGCGGCGACACGAGCCTCGCTCACTCCCATCACTGTATCCCTCTCTCAGGTGTTCATCTTCTCATCCCATTTCTGATGACCACCGTCACGACGCTCCAGTCTTGGATGTCGCTAACCGTAACCCTCTCCCCCCCCCCCCCCGTCCCATTCCTCTTTGCTGTCCCGCCATTCATCCATCTCTTTTCCCCATTACTTTTCTCCAGTTATCCCACATCCATCTAATCCCCTCCCATCCGTCTCCTACCCCTCCATCCTCTCCTCCACCTGGCCTCTCCTCACTCCTCCCTCCATCACTTTCCCTCCAGTGCCGTGTCATTGCACTGGAGGCTGTCGCTTCATCTCTCCCCTTCTCCTCCTCTCTCTTTCGCTCTCTGCCGCTCTCACACTCTCTCTCCCTCTCACACACAGATTCACACCCACAAGCACGCACACACCACCCCTCCGCTACAATGTGTCTTATGTTTTTGATGTCTGATGCTCAAAGAGAAAGTGGAGCTATAGGAGCCTCCATTTCCCCCTGCCCCCCCCCCTCTATACACACACACACAGACATCAGGAGCGCGGTGGGAGGAAGTGATGGCACTGTCCCCACATATCCAATCGTAACCCCTTGTGGTCCCTAGGCCCCGCCCTGTGTGGGTGTGTACTCTGCGGTGGCGTTGATGTATGGAAGCTGTATGGCCGGGGGGGTCGCGTGACATCTTGGGGAGGCAGCACTCTGTTAACACACAGACTGGGGCAGAGCGATCCAACTTCTCAGTGGGCTGTTTCCTTTGCCCCTATCCTCTCCATTTCCTCATACCGGCCCCCTCTCCTCCTCCACCACCTCCTCGATCTGAATGCTTTGGATAAATGGAAGGGCGGTGTCTGTTGAACAAGACTTACAAACATGAAGGAATCATCAAAGCACTTGCTTTTCTATGATGCCAGTGGAGAGCTTCTTTATCCATGTTCCACATTAAGATTGCCAGGACTCATTTACTCAATGATGGGCTACAGGATGGTAGACTGATCTCCTTTCTCAACCCTCTTCTACCTTCTCTCTCTCTCTATCTATCTCTCTCTCTCTTCATCTCTCCTCTTCAGCTCCTCTGCCCAGAGAAGGAGTTATCAGACTTGAATTTCAAAAGGCCCTATGATGCTAGAGGGAATATTAGAGGAGAGATATGAAGGTAGTGGGTTGAGACAGTCTATACTTTACCACCTCCCCACCCTGAACACTAACTGCCTCTCTTCCTCTCAGAGAGGGGACTGGACAAAAGGCTGGAGGCAGATAACGCTCTCATCAAATCTCATTTTAATATTCCGTCGCCGCAAAGCAAGGTCTGAAAGGGGGGGAGGCAACGGTGGGAAGGAAAATAAATGATTTGTTGAAAAATGAGAGATAAGATGAAATGAATGAGGGAGGGAGGGAGGGAGGGAGGGAGGGAGGGAGGGAGGGAGGGAGGGAGGGAGGGAGGGAGGGAGGGAGGGAGGGAGGGAGGGAGGGAGGGAGGGAGGGAGGGAGGGAGGGAGGGAGGGAGGGAGGGAGGGAGGAGGGGAGGAGGGGAGGAGGGGAGGAGGGGAGGAGGGGAGGAGGGGAGGAGAGAAAGGGAAGGAGGGAGGGAGGGTAGAGAGAAAGGGAAGGAGGGAAGGTAGAGAGAAAGGGAGGGAGGGAGGGTAGAGAGAAAGGGAGATGGGTAGAAAGAGGGAGTAGATAAGCCGTAGCTGGTTTTTATGTTGTGAATAATTTTACAGTTCCAAGGCAATTTTGCGAGGAGGAACGCTCTTTAATAAGCCCAATTGTGTGATTGGTCTGATGTGAAATTGAAAGGCAGCAGAGCGAGCCAGTGATGGCGCACATCACAATGCCAACCTGTAATGGGAGAGTGTTCCAAATGAACATCATGAAATTAGTTGCGTCTGCCATGAAACTGCCTGATGACAGACAGTGGGGCCGTGTTAAACGCCAGCGCGAGCCTGGAAAGACCTAGGAAGCACTAACGATGAAGTTCCTCTTGAAAACTGTGAGGTAGCTCAATCAACAAGCCAGCCTTCTTATATTGTTGTGGTTGAGCGTGAAGAAAGGGCCAGCCCCCTAGTCAACAGTACTCATTGTGTCTGACAGGTAAGGGAAACTCAATTCAATGTTATTGTCATTATTACAACATGCAGCCACAAGAGAAGACCTGCTGCTTTGATGAAACAATGCAGCGCAGAGGGGCACGCCGGGGCAGGCGCGCAGTCTAATAAACACACTGTACACACATAGCAAGACACAATATCGTCCATATGCTGTGTGGTTATATGATTATGCTTACAGTCTTAAAAACACTCTTGAGATCAAACGATCTTCGCGTGTACAAGTTTGCATTATGTATGAGGGAGTAGATGTCGTAGAGCTGTGCAAATGCCATTGTAAACACGGCAGCGGTGCAAAAGAAATTCATTGAAGTGCAAAATCGACTGGAAGGACAGGGCAGAGGGGAGAGATCAGCGTGTGCATGTTGGTAGCTGAGAGGCGAACAGACTTGTACAGACTTTGTTTGAAACTAAAAGTATCCTGATGGGGTGGGGGGGGGGGGGTCCTGAATCATCATTGATCCTGAATCATCATCAGTGACAACCATCACCTCCTGCTGTGATTGCCCTGTTTCTCCTGGGAGACAGTGACTCCCTGGAGCAGTCAGTTACTGTCTGAATTTCCTCCAAGGAAGGGAGCTTTTACCTTGGACCATGGATTCATGTAGGTCAAGCTGGTGTGTGAATTGTGGTGTGTGTGTGTGTGGCTCAACGAGCATGAATGTCTTCACTCTTAAGAGAACGTGCATGTTCAAAAGTCTTCCAGTAGGAATATACGAATGCAGTACACATCCTAATGGTAGCCTATGTTGAATCAGTAACTGGATCGATATACTCTGTTTACCCCAGGCGTTCCAAATACTGCTACGTTTACACTCTAAGCCTGTCTGTTTTAATTGGACTGTTAGGGCTTTGATCAAGCGCTTTTCATGGTAAAATTAAGCTAATGACTCGCAACAAGACGATCGATCTGAACATCGATGCTTTGCCTGGCAGGAGCAGAAGAGGTCAACTTCTCAGACGGGCTGAGGGGGTGGTGGGGGGGGGGGGGGGGGTGGGCTGTCTGTTGCAGATACTCTGGCCTGTGGGCTGACAGTCTGCCAATCATAGTGGCAGCCATTCCCTTCACACAGTCGGGGAGCATTTGGGTTGAGTGACAAGCACAGAGAGTGGAGGTGTTGTCTGAGAGAAGCCCTGGTGTTTATCTGAGACGGTCTGTGTCATAACGCCGGGCCGCTATCTGTCAACAGCATTATCATATCATATATAGCTGCATCTGTATCTACACCCCCCTTTTTGTGCGTGACTAGCTTTTTTCAACGTCTTTCGTTTATTTGAAGTGGAATTCAGAGACGGGCTTTACCGCTCAACGCTTCGGTTTTGAGTACAACTTCCCAAAGAGAAACATCCTGCACATGGAAACATAAACCATTTACCTGCTGAATGGAGTCTTTCATGCTGTAAGGCCTCTGGTCTACCAGTGAGACATGTCTCTATGTCCTCCTCTGTAGGACTCCTGCTAATTCCAGGGATTAACATCACTCCCCTCCAGAGTCTTCTCAGGTGTCCTGATCTTTGTCTTTTACATATATCCGGATCGTACCAAACCCTTGCTGGGGGGTGCCTGAACCCTCAAAGGGGGGTCACTCTCATTACGGAGAAAGGACCGTCTAATCTCAACCCCCTTTTCTCCACCAGAAATGAGAAAAGGAAGACCCTTATCTCCGTGATGAACTTACTCTGGGGCTTAAAAGAGAAAATCAATGGACCGAGTAGGATTGTGGAGGGTGTGGAGAGAGAGAGGGGGGGGGGGAGTAAATGAAATTGATCCAGCGTAGCTGTGGGGTAAAGCTGAAAGGGTGTGACTCCCATGGGGGTGGAGGGCATGGTGTGTTGTGTTGGGGGAGCCAAGATGGGGGTAATGGAGCTCCAGTGAGTTATCGGCTGTGCCATGCAGTTGATGGGTTTGTTTATATTGACCGTGCCTTGGGACCTTCACTTGATATTTGTACGGATTCGGGGGGGGGGGGGGGGGGAGGGAGGAGGCTAGGATGGCATTTACTCTAGCGGCATTAATGTAGTCTGTTCCACATGGTTTAAAACAAACGCTAATATTTTATCTGAAATGCCAAAAAGCTGGCGTATGAAGATAGATCCATATTGTGAGGTATTCGTCGTTGTAAATTTCCCAAGCCAAACAAAAAAAAACATAATTAAAGAATGATTTAGATGTTCTTTTTTTAAATTATTATCCAAAACTCAAAGCTGCCTTATCAAAGTGCCGTGTTAAATACAAACACAGTGTCAGGAGGAGGAGAGGAGGACAGCTACAGTATATGACTTAGATGTGTCTAATCGCCTCCACGTCTCCCCTCTCCCCACAGGCCTGCAGGCTAACCTGGAGCCGGCCAAGCAGGAAGTGCTGGATGAGCCCCCCAGCAGCCTGGAGGGGAAGCTGGAGGACAGCCCTGGAGGCTCCGTCTTGTTGACGCCCGTCTCGGAGGCGTCAACCCTGGAGCTGGCCACCCCGTCCCCACAGCAGGTGTCCCCCTCCTCCCAGATCTCTGAGACCGCCTCCGACGCCAGCCTCCCCGAGGTCCCGGGCCCCGCCCCGGAGTCCGCCAGCCAGCCAGACAGCTCCAGCACAGACGGGGAGCGCGGCACAGACGAAGAGAAGGACAGCAAGAAGAACAAGCTCCACCTTCACTGTCCCGTCTGCAAGGTCACGGTCAACTCCACTTCCCAGCTAGAGGCGCACAACAGCGGTACGTACCATACATCGGCGCTGGAGAAAACGCCACTGGACTGCGCGTTGTTACCCAGAGTGACACCTCTCCGCCCCGCCCCCCCCCTCTTCCCTCCCCCAGGTACGAAGCACAAGCTGATGCTGGAGGGGCAGAGCGTGCAGCCCAGGCGCAGGGGCAAGGTGGTGGCCGCGCGCTCGGCCTGTAAGACCAAGCGCCTGGGCAGCAAGGGCAGCGTGGGGGTGCCCAGCAAGAACTTCCAGTGTGAGGTCTGCGAGATCTACGTCAACTCTGAAACCCAGCTCAGCCAGGTGAGGGGGAAGGAGAGAGAGGAGGGAGGCTGGGGGTGCAGGGGGAGAGGGGGAGAGGGAGGATGGGGGCACAGGGGGAGAGGGAGGATGGGGGCACAGGGGGAGAGGGGGAGAAGAAGGATCTCTCATTGGCTCACCACATTTATTCCGAGGGGATAGCATCTGAGACGTTCAGGGTTTAAATCCTCCTCCACACAGTATTGTGCATAGTGGTTGGTTTATGGTCCCTTTCTGAATAAAATGATGAGTGGTTCTGAAAAAGGATTTTGAGCATAGAAGCTGGACTTAGATAGCATCTTTTCTTTTGGTGCGTCTGAAGTTAGCAGCTTGAAAAGAAGGTGGTGAGTAGTAGCTCGTGTTAGAGATTATAGATGTTTCCCCCTGGGAGAGAGTGTTAAACTGAGATGACTCCAATCACATGGTTTCATGCCTAGCCGTTCTGCTGCCTCTGAGAGGAAAAAAGGGAAGAAAAAAAAGTTACCATAACTACCTCATCCCTCTGTCTTTAACATCCTCATGGCCTAATCATGCGCCATTTTGTACAAAGACAAACTTATCTCTAATGTCACACTCCCCCATCCCTCCGCCTTTAAAACATAGCCGAGCGCCCATAATGAGGAGAGCAATGTAGCAATAATCTCATTCAGTTCTCATGCAGAGTTCTGATGAAGGGTAAGGGTATGGCAGTGCTTGAAATGAGCCTGCAATGGAAATGTGTGTGCTTGAATCAGCCCGGTTTGATTGACATAGACTTGAAGCTTAAAGCTATTTGAAGGATCATGTTAAAATGGCATACTTTCATAGAGTAATTACATTTGCCACATTAGACAGATATAAAGGTGTGATGGTATCATGAATTTTAATAAGGACTGTTCAGGCTTTCAATCTTTCAGGGCTATTTGCAACGCGTTAATGTAAGATATTGACGTCAAAGGTGTTTATGATGTGGTTCCGTTGGCATATATATATATACGTTCATGACATCCTGTTTCCATGTTGATAATTGCTATCATTGTGATGGTCACTGAATGCATCTTCTGTGCTGTGGAATGGTCTGTGAAGATGTGAACGCTCGCTCACACAGGTCAGGGAAAAGATGGAGGACAATCGATCCAATGTGCAGTCCAATGTGTTAGCTGGAAGAGGAGTGACATATAGTTCAGAAACGTACAGTCAGAGATGATGTAAAAGGAATGCTTTTCAGTACAGCTCCACGTGTTGGATGTATGGCCAGGTCGCTCACATTAGTCATCGGAACTTTAAGTCAGACACACAGGAAGTGATGACTTATGGTTGTTGATCAGTGTGGTTCTCCTGTGCCTCAGACTGATGTTAGTCATCTCTCCTGATCTCCCCAGCACATGAACAGCAGGAGACATAAGGACCGGCTGGCAGGCAAACCCCCCAAACCCAAATTCAGCCCCCACACTAAGACCCAGCCCAGCTCCAGCTTAGCGGTGAGACACACACACACACATCTACACATACACTTGCAAATACTCAATGCTGGCAGACAGACTCATGGATATGCTTACGTATTATAGTATCACATTTTTTTACTTGATAAAAATGTATACATTCTCAAATAAATTCCTCTCGGTTTGCAGAATTGACTGAAAACAAATTGAATTGACCCCCAACACCGACGTCCACTCACTCAGTCAGACACACACACAACGCACGCACACACACACAAACACACACTCCTTCTTTCCTTCCCCTCGAGGGGTTGCCAGTCTTGGTGAGCCAGCATGCCTGTGTGTCAGAGAGGTTCAGCACACTGCTCTGTCGTGCCCAATGACTCCCCTGCCTCTCAAACAAGGCTCAAATAGCCCCGCCATTAGCCCCGCTGACGAGTGCCGACAACAGCACTCTGAATCAGCACTGTCAACTAATCACTTCTGTGCTCCTGTCCTGTGTGAATTTCCCCAATTCCCCCCCCCCCCCCCCCCGCCCCCCTCCCAACAACCATCTTCCTCCTCATCCTTCCTCTTGGCCCCTGCCCCGCGACCCTACAGAACGTGAGATGGAGTGGCTACGCAGGTGGGGCCGTGTCTGCCATGAAGAAAGTGTTCAGCCAGTACAACCTGGCCTCCCTCTCCTCTCAGGTCAGTGCCGGGGGAAGGAGGGGCTTGGACTGGGCTGGCCAGCCAGCACGCCTGGTCAGGGGGCACGGGAATGAGCCGAAGCAGAGGCTCATGGTGCTATGGAAATGTGAATCATGTGTTTTTGAATGGTCGGAGCCTGTCTGTGTTGTAGTTGAGCGCCTGTGCCGTGTGTCTACGAGGACGTGTTTGTGAGGGAAGTCTTCAGACAGACCCCGGGGGGGGGGGGGGCTGGCGATGCTATTCAAGAGGGCTTGTGCACGAGTGTGTTTAGCCCAGGTAACTGTGTGCAAGAAGAGCTAGGTTTGTCGGAAACATGTTTGCTGAGTAAATGTGTACACTTCTTTGAGCAAATGTGAAATGAAATGGAAATGAGCCTCTGTGTATCTACTTTTTTTTTATCTCTCTCTCTCTCTCTCTTTCTCTTTCTCTTTCTCTCTCGTTCTCTCTATATCTATCTCTCCCCCAGACCAAACTGGCCTTGCAGAAGCAACTGGCCAAGAGCCTGACCACTGGATTTCTGCCAAGCCCCCTCAACACACCCACTCTGTGCACAATGGCAGCCAATCCGCTTGCCCTCCGCCACCCAGGCACTGCAACCTTCATCCAGACACCCTTTTTGGGCCCGGCCCTCTTCCGGCCTGCCCCGGGGCCCCTGAGGGCCACTCACACCCCCATCATCTTCTCTCCTTACTAATGACATGGCCCCTGTCCCTCTGAACTCCACCCTGTCCCTCTACCAGCCCCCAGCCTCCATTACTGTGACCCACACGATAAGGGCCACCGCAAACTATGCAGCCTGCCAGAGCCAGGATGGAGGGAGCAAGTAAGCACACTAACCTTGGGCCCCAGAGGGGTATGGGACCGACTGGTGGCTCCTGGCATGGATGACACACCCCCCAGGCCAAAGTCCTGCCTCCCCTTGACGCCCTCTGTGGTGGCCCAAGAAACAGGACACACCTCCAGGAAGTGACCGGTATAAGGAGTGTCTTTTACAGCCATTTCATGGGTTGAAATGGTTTGGATGATTCATATTATTGTGTAATTTATTAGAGAACAAAAATCTAAAAGTGTAGATGTATGTTTAGTGTGGTTGCCACAAAATAAGGTCCCTTTACTTGATGCCTGGCAAAGTAACTTTTCTTTGCTTCTAAGTTATCTTTTATAGCAGGTTGACATTATTGAGGTCATGGAAGCGAGTCGAATCAAATCACGTTTTATTTGTATAGCCCTTTTTTACAAGCAATGTCACAGAGGGCAAGTGAGCCCAAGTTATCCTTCTGTCTCAGTGAAGACGTATGTCATCTTGTCGAGGGGGATTCACACACTCTTCCTCAGATCCTTAAAGCAATCAGGGTCGTGGTGGTGGGATTTCTATTCTAATACACCTCCATCAACACCAGACACACGTCCGGGACACACATACTTCAAGAAACACTGTACAAGCTGTGCTGCCACAAAAGCCAACGGCTTTTTCGACCACAGAGGTGATATTGCAGCAACATCCTTCTCCCAACCTTGCTGCTTGGGCTCTTTTGTTACTCGCAGCCCTGAATTAATGTGCTGATTAGATGATTAAGCCCTTTCTCTCCTCTCTTTTTCGCTCTGACTCACATCCAAACATGGCCTTTCATAACTCATTTTACCCTGCATCCCTTGGATGAAGCACTCATTAAGGTCCTGAAAAGGTCAGGTTGTCAACTTGATTTTGTTGCAAGCTGCAGATGTGGCTTGATAAAGACCTTTGCTCTGTTGTATGATTTCTGTTGTTCAGCCGCTGCTGTGTTCTTACTGTCTCTGTTCTCACCTTGCCAGTCTAAAAAAAGGAGATGTCTCGCGGTATATTAAGATCTATAATCTACCACGACTGCATTCATCCACGCTGGTGATTAAACTGAATATTTTTTTCCCCCTACCGTCCTCCCCTCATCCTCGCCATTCATTTTCTCTGCCACGATTGCCTCGGCAGACACTGATGAGGAGAAAAGGATGACAATTTCTCCCCACCACAAAACAAAGGGGAGGAAATGACTTGGCAGACCCCCCCCTCCCCCTCACACTCCCCCAGCATGGTTCAGATATATGTGGGTAATGGAGGGTTGGGGTATAGTAAGTCTGATGGGTATCCCATGTCAATCTCCTCACCAGGCAGGGATGAGGACTAAGCACCATGGCATGGCAACCACATTAAAAAGCACCTTAAAAAAAAGTGTAGGTACTTAGAAAAGCAATGGAAAAATATATACATGTTATTTTTTTTCTCTTCTTTTAAGCTGTTCTGGGTGCTTTGATAATCTCACATATTTGACAAAGCATTTTGATATCAACAGAACAATCAAGTTTTAATTACAAATCTGTACCATGACTCGGGCAGGTCATGAGTTTCATATTGTGTCCATTTTAAGCAATACATCCAATACGTTTACTTTAATATTTTTTCAGTGTGAGACAATAATGAGAGTTGGCTTTAGTCTATCTGAATCTTGGCTCCATTAAACTCCCACACAGCAGAAAGTCACTTAAGAGTCATGTACAGTGTTCTGATGGTCCTGCCCTTGATGGTCAATCACAATCTCATGGTGTGCAGCTGTGCCTGCCTGATCCATAAATAGCGGCTATTGTACAGTGGAGAGGATGCTTCAGTTTGATCTGTTGACGCTGCTGTGTTTCACCTTCTGAAGAGGACCCGGGGAGAACATTCATATAGATTCAAGTGACAAAACAACATTATGGAAGGATAAGTGCTGCATCGACACATATTACCATGCCCCTCCCTCCTCCTACCCCTTTCAATCCCTCCGCACTGTCTCACCAAATATCTCAAACACTTTACAAAACACCAAGTCTTTCTTTCCAAACACCACACGTATCCATTTCCTCTGCTCTCTGCTTTAGCGACATTGAAATGAAGAACAATCCTATGCATTTCTGTTGTTCCCTCAGTGCGATGTATAGTGTGTGATGCAGTAGTGCCATCTGTCTTGAAGACCTTGTAATAGCCATCCAGTCGTGCTGCTCTACATCTCAGAAGCTTTTAGTTAGTTGGGAATACGAAGCCACCAAGTCCTCCTTGCCATAGCGTCGTGATTCTCCCTCAGTCTCACCTCTCAGTGAACCAGCCTATGATCTCCTCTATTTGTTTCTTAATCATTCAATGGGAAATTCTCTGAAATAAAGACATTTTAAGTCAAATTGTATATGTAGAATCTATAGAGTAAATATAGAGATTTTATTAAAGTGGATAATACTATTGTTCTATCTGTATTACGATGAATTGCTATACTAGGGGGAGAATAGTTTCTGTCTGTGTACTGTACCGAATGTACAGTAGGAATATGCTGTAAAAGGAAAAGGAAAATACTTTGCTTGTTCGCAATTGTTTTTTGTTTTTTTACTTGTTTTCTTTTTTTTTTTTTTTTACAAGAGACAAATGTTCAAACGAAGTGATTGGGTGATTTATTTTGTCTCTGGAGTTGAACTAAAGGTTGATTTAACAGCCAATGAAACAACAGATATGGAATACACAGGCCTCCTCTAATGGGATTTTCTAACCTCTGTTAAGTCCTTGGCCTTCTCAGGGCTCCACCTTCAGCAGTACATGAACATTTCTGTACTGGACATTTCTGCTTTAGGACAATACATTCAGGAAGTCCTATACAGGCTGTTGCTGCAGGTCTGCTCACTCCGGAGGTTAAAATAACAGCCATGCAGCCCTGCAGCAGGACACAGGATGTGGCTGGTTATATCCTTTATGTCGCTCTTAGGACAGTATGTATTGGAGTCGTGGGTTTGTGCGTATTGCACCTTTTTACTGGATCACTGTGCACAGTTAGAGTTACCGTGGGAGCTAAATGACTAGTACAGCTCTGTCTTGAAGCCAATCCGAGAGCCATACTCAAAGCAAAGTGGCACAGTAGATGAAAACAAAGCCCCGTGGCAGCATAGGTCTATGCTATACTTTGATGTTATTTTAGCAATAAAGGTGTGTGTGGCCAAAAGGGAGTCTTAAGAAGGGGAATACACTGTAAGAAGGATATTTAATGGTACTACATGATAAAGAAGTGCATATGATTTGAGATTCTGTAAAGGAATTGGAGTGTGTCAAGAAAGCATTTTTGCATATTTCTGCTGGCCCAGTTATTTATCTTGAATGGCTACATGGATGCTCCACGATGATTGCTGGGTGGCGGCCTGTCGGAAATGGCTGCCTGTGTATATTTGATAGTCCCTCGTCCCTAAATCGGCGTAGGTGACAGAAATTACACCAGTGCTTCTCATCTGTTACTTTTGGCAGTCAAAATCTCCTCACTGCCGAGATCTTCTACAGTTGCTTCTGTCCTAGCTGAGTGCTTTTGAATCATTGACGCGTGAGGATCTCTGTGCCAAGGAACAAAGATGAGATGCTGTTATACTTTAGAGCCTTCTATAATCTCCTTATCTGCAGCATAGTCCCCACAGATGGCTATACTGAACCATCCCACTTGGACTGGTGTGGATCCAGACGCTCGTGAGAGAGAAATTAGGTTCCGAACAATGCCATGGAATCCAACTGGATTCCGGAACATCCCATGTCAGTGTTGTACCTTATAGCTTGTATCTCCCCCCTGCTCTGTCCCCTGTGTCCAGATGTAGCCCCTCCCTCTGGGTTAATGTGCTCTTGTCGTCTCTGAGGAGCGTCTGCTGCCCTTGCTATGATAATGCCAATCAAATGAGCATCTGTCACTCTACTGTTTGGACTGTGGTGTGCTGTAACATCCAATCATTCTGTGCGTTTCTCAATTAGCTTGTTTATTTGCGTTTCTGCGCCCTTGTTCGTATGAAGGTGAGCCTATCCCCATGACAATGGACAGTGTGTTGTTCTCATGCCAATGCTCCCCTTGTGGAAACATCAGATAAGCACAAAATCTCCCCTGGTGTCAAACAGGGGAAACATTTCTTCAAATAATCCATAACTGTGACTAAAGCCAGGGTCTGGACTGGCAGAAGGACACGATGACCTTGCCCGACCTTCTCCTTTCAATGACAGTGGCATTGATGTGTTTAACGACTCTGTGTGACACAGACGTGTGACACGTGCTGTAGGGCTCCGCCCCCTCACTCCTTCCTCTGTTCTCCTTCTACAAGGACATGGGTTCAGCTGTACAGTACATATCAATATCAGTGACTGGTTGTGTTCAATTCAAAGCAAACAGGCATCACAGAACATGAATGGTGATGATGATGATGTACAAGAAAATAACAATAACTTATAAGGGGACATGGCCAATATTTATTGTATTGCCTTTGTCACGTGTTTATTGTACATTTTACTACCATGACTTTATGATGTACCACAGGAATTGTAAGGTGAAGGGAAGATATTTTGATAAGATGTTATTTGCTTAAATGTTTTTATTTCAGTATGTATAGATAATGCAAAGTTCAACATAAAATGTGAGAGAGACAAAAAGACAGGCTCGAGAGTGAAATAAATCAATTAGATCTTCCACTTCCGGTGTCATTATTTATTGCTTTATTGGATTGCAAATGTCACACTATTTAAGCTCACTATATATTGACAGTCTCGTTCACTTATTTGGAAAAAAAATTTTTATTCATAATTACACAGGTTAACAATATCCAATATACTTACATAACTTTGCCTCTTGTCTTCAACGGTATTGTTATTTTCTAGGTGGTGGTTAAGTTGGAGAAAAAAGAACAATCACTTAAATGTCACTCAGTGATTTATTGTGTCTTTTAATGATGAAAGTCTACCCTTTAATCACCTTAGGTCAGATTGAAAGAACTGTCCAACCGTAGAGATGGATATTCATTTCAAACAGGGGCTGCATCATCTTCACTCCATATAAATCCTCATATCATAAACCTCTAGATGACCTAGTGTTGGGGAGAAACAGTGCGATTAGAGGGTCACAGTAGAAACTGACAGCTTGAAAATAAATAGTCTCTATGTAGAGGTGGGTAGGGGGGTTGCTATCCCATTAGCTTTATGTCCCAAGAGAGGGGTGGAGCCTTCGCTGGAATCGTGGCTATGGGTTTTGTGTTTTTAAAATGGCACTCGGAAGACTGTCAGGCTAGAGATAACAGGACATTGCTTTTTTTCTTTTCTCTCTGCAACATCCTTGGGGAAATGACTCATTTTGTGGCCGCTCCGGACTTTCTGGTAAGCTGGATCATAAATCATGGTAGGGACAGGTCACTGCTCTCTGGTTTGTAGTGTGCAGGGCGTGTACATCAAATGGCACCGTTAGGGTCACATTTCTTCCGAAGGTCAATATAGCAGGTGAAACACTTTATTGTGCAGACATGTGCAACACATAAGCAGGTAATATATTAAGAGTTGAAGTCCCATACACCAGTACTTCAGTTTGAACTTGACATGTAGAGACTTGACATTGGTGTTAATGTGTTGGTCTGTTTCACAACGATCCAAGGCATACCTTTTTCTAATAAGTGAACTGTCACAAAAACAACACGATCATTCTTGGGTAAAAGGAAGGTCAGTGAAGTATTTATTTCAGACACGTTTCATTACCTTTTTCTCATTAGCTTACATTAACCTTTCCAGTCAGCTACTCCACGTTGAGCTACTGGCAGATTAATTTATTCCGTTTAAACTTCTCTGACTTTCTTGTTATTTGGCCCTGCTTCATTTGCCACAGGGCCCAAAGCCTACATCTGTTTCTTTGCATTTGAATTTTGCCACCTGAGAGGAATATGCCACCAGAACACAAACGGTGAAAACCTGCTCAGAGTGCATGGCATTGAGATCTATGTGTCATACATGAGTTATACATTGGATTAGCTGATGTGTCAGGTTTCTAAGTGATAGTAAAAGGTGTGTGGGGGGGAGGTGGCAGATGGGAGCTGTGATGTGTGAACTGCAGGGTGTTTCATCCTCCTGAACTTCGCTAATTCTTACTCCATGTTTTTACAGTAGGCATTGAAAATCCCTCTTCCTTTCTTAGGAGTGCTTCCCACTCCCCTGATAGGAAGGTGGAGGGAGTCTTTATATCCTTAGGGAGAGGAGAGACCTCTGCTGGTCACAGTAATTCGATGTCACTCGAGATAATCCGGAACTTTACCCGTGGAGTCCCGTGTATGATTAAATGTCACTCTGTCACACTGCTTTGATCATTTCCTTTCGTTCTCGATGTGTTAGGACTAGAGAGGTAGAAAAAGTTCTGCTAACTGTAATCACACATCCTATAGTCTTGGACTTCCAAAAAATATTAAGGATGCCCAATTAAAACACACACACAATATATGTGTTGCATGTTTATCAATAAAAAAGAAGCAACTTGAGAATGTAGTAATAATAAAAAATGCCATAATGACAATTTACTAGTCCATTCTTTTTAAAATTCTCAAAACTCAAAGTAAGGTGCAGAAAAAAATCTTTTTTATTTGTTTACAAAACAAGCAAACAAAGGTCAGGTCTCCACACACTTAAAATATAAATACTGCATACATTGACTCGGACTACAGTTTTCAGTTGAAATGTGGTATAAAGATGCACAAACAAATCAGTCATCTGTGAGTATTAACAAAGCTAAAACTAGTGAAACGTAGGGAAAGTTATTTTAGCTGATCAGCTATAACAAACCTTGGTATACATGTTCTGGCATTTACAAGAGTGGGGTACAAAAACTGAGGAATGTATTTTTTTTTTACATTTTGAAAAATAAAGTATTTAAAAATGACACAAATGACGAAACATGCTTCCACAGTTTCTCTGAGGGGAGGGCATGTCAGTAGTGTAACAAATCTCCTGATTAATTGACAGTACATGAATCCCTTGTGCTCCTTCCTCCCTGGACTGTACACTTAGCTTCTTTAACAATCAATATGAGTTTAGGTTAGCCATCACTGTTAAGTTCCATCACAGATCAGTGATCAAGTGTTCAGTTCTGATTCAGTCTGTGTAGTCTGTGCAGCATGTGTGATTGTACATATGATCATCAACTGTCTGTGTTCCTCATCTACCAATCAACCCTCCTTTTTCTCCTTCACTGTTACTCGAAATCTCCTCCTCTTTTCCTCCCACCACTGCTTCCTTTATTGTTCCTCTTTGACCTCCTAAACCCTCATCCTACAATGCCTCAGCTGTCAACAGACCCACTCCCCTTGTTCTTGTTGCGACTCAAAGGGAAGGTGGACTTGCTTTGAGGCTGGGTCATTTTACTTGCCAGGTAGACAAAAGGCTCGATCAGGCTGCGTCTATCTCCTACTGACACCTCCCACAGACGCACCTTCTCTGTCTTGGCCCAGTTCTGGGCCATGTCTGAATCCACCCTCCTCTGGTCCTGCTTATCCAGCTTGTTCCCGAGAACCACAATAGTGACCTGTGAACAAACAGTCCTTCATTAGCCTCAAACTGTAGCGGTGGGATCTCATTTAGACATTTTGTAAACATATCCACGCAATAAACTAGATACAAATGGATTAAGATTCTGACCTCTTTCTTGTCCCTGTGGCGGTCAATGTCCTTCTTGAGGGCCTCCATTCGTTTAAATGACTCCTTACTTTCAATACTGTAGACAAGCACAAAACCGTCTGCAAATGAGTAGTAGTGGCGAGGGAATTCGACTCCATCCCGCAGTCCCCGGGTGTCGTAGAAGCGCACCTGCTCTCGTGTTCCACGGTCAGTTTCAATAGACCCTATGTAGATGTCCTCCAACGTCTCCATGGATTCAGAACCTAAAAGTGCATCGCAGATACAACTTACTATTAATATTCATAATGATTTCACCCTTCACGTTTTTAAATAGTGTGACATAACAACAAAGCAAAAATAACCGCTAACCTACCAGCAATGTGGTTGGCATACAGCAGCTGTTCCAATACAGCAGTTTTGCCAACAGCGGCAAGACCGCACACTACCACTTTACAACTTTTGCCCATGGTCAATCTGTAATTCGTTAAGATTGCCATTAAAAAAACAAGCCATTTATAGATAACATAAAGCACAATGAACATGAAAATGGGGACATACAACAATAGAAACATACTACTGTAAGAAAGAAGAGTCTAGCTAGCTGAAGCAGTGCTACAAATTATGGGCTAGCTAAGTACTGTAGCTGCCATTAGTTTCTGATAGATGGATAGTTGTATTTACTAGTGAATATTGGCTAGATATTTACAATAAAGTCTCACCTCGAACAATTTCCTGATGAGTGTGTCGGTGCAAGTAATTTTACTACCGTTTAAAGCTCAAGCGATTGTCGTTAAGGAAAAAAGAAGTAGATAAACGGCTGGGAAACTGGGGACTTCCTGTTTACTGTCTACGTAACGACGTAACCAAAAAGAAAGGCGGAGCAACTGTCAAAATTCGAGAATTCGCTATTTCCAGCCCCGCCCCCTGTCTCGGCAAAATGGCGAATATGGACTATGATGATGTGAACATGGACCAAGAGATGGAATTACTTAGTGACGAAGAATTGGAGAGGTGCGTAACCATAAGGGCACAGCTAAATACAATTGACAACACACGCCTTGAATGTAATATAACCGTGCCAATACCTAGTGTGTGTTTTTTCCGGCGATTTGATACTGTCACACTAGCCACAACGCGTTAAATTGCACTACTAGCCCTGCTTTCCAGCTAGCAAGCTACCACTGTAGCAGCCACCTGGTATCGTTAGAATTAACTTTTATTTTGGCCTCATTCCGTTTTCTGACAATTATTGGTCTGTGACTAAGCTATAGGCTGGCCGAATATGTAGTGACATATCATTAACTTAAATACATTTTTGATACAGCATTGACAGCTATCTAACGCTGTGTTCAATCTATAATTATGATCTGAACTACATCAAGGAGTGTGAAGCATGGCGGAGCTTCCTAAAAAAGCCAGCAGTGTCAGTGTGCCCTACAGGGTGTCATGTGTTTCATGTACTGCGCACGTCTATTTCGTCTCGAGACTTTCTTTGGATTGGATCTAGCATTCTGTGCTGCTGTGGTGGCTGTTTCTATACATAGTCTGGTTTTGTGTAGCAGACCTGTCACAACCTCAACCCAAAGTTAACTCACCCGTGGGCTTAGAAGCTCAGTTTTGACGCAGATTTACACACACCTAAGCCTTGCTACTACTACTACTGTATGCATATGTGGGTTACTTAGTGAGATCAGGTGTGTGTTTTGAATGTTTACTGTGACAAGCATACTATCAACATATAGGTTAGGTCTCGACCTAATGTTTGATGACAGTCCTAATCTATTCGGAGACAGTATTCAACACAATTCATTTAAACTATGTCCTCTTGTTCAATTCTGTCGTAAGCCCTCTCGGATATAATTATTGTCAACATTGTCCACTTTATATTGTGTTTTCTTGTGTATGTGTCAGAGAAGCGGAGGGCTTCAAAGAACAAGGAAATGCCTACTACATTAAAAAGGATTATTCTGAAGCATTTAACTACTACACCAAGGCAATAGGTAAAGTTTGTGAAGTTTTCAACCATTCACTGTGTATTATTGTCCTGTGTCCAAATGAACAGCTATGTGAACTTTGGCAAGTAACAAACAAAATTAACTTTGAAAAACTGAAATTCATTTGAAAGTTGTTGTATACTCTTGATAGACATGTGTCCCAAGAATGCCAGTTACTACGGAAACCGTGCAGCTACACTGATGATGCTAAGCCGACATAGAGAGGCGCTGGAAGACTCCCAGCAGGCAGTGCGGCTAGATGACACTTTTATGAAGGTAGACTTTACAGAGGAGACTATCCCTCATTTGTAAGCAATTAGTTCTTACTATAATGCTAGTACTTCTAAGAGTTTTCATGGTACATTAGAAGTAAAGACAAATGGTACATTTTAACATGTAAATAATTGCTTTTGGGAGAGTTGGACTTCTTGGGTGTTTCATATCTCTGTGTCACAGCCCCAAATGAGAACTATGAGTCAATTGTCCCACAGGGTCATCTACGAGAAGGAAAGTGCCATCTGTCTCTTGGCAACGCCATGGCTGCCAGCCGCTGTTTCCAGAGGGTTCTAGAGCTTGAACCTGACAACAGCCAGGCACAGCAGGAGGTGCGTCAGACTAGCTGGGCATTACCTAATGAACCACAGCAAACTGTCCCTTCGCAATCTTGCTTACTCTATTAATAAGTAGCAAATACCTAAATGACAGTGATTTATTATATCAAGCATGTCTTATGGAGAGGTGTTGTCTCAAATCTAGTTGAAGAATGCAGACTCGATCCTAGAGTATGAGAAGATGGCGGAAATTGGGTTCGAAAAGCGCGACTTTAGAATGGTAAGCAGTTGTAGTTCTCAGTTTCTTTGAGACACGTGTTTCCCGGGTTGTAGACATGACTGTGTCTCTCTGGCTCTGGTTGCTCTAGGTTGTCTTCTGTATGGACCGTGCCTTGGAGTCTGCCTCTGCCTGCCACCGATTCAAAGTACTCAAAGCAGAGTGTTTGGCCTTGCTGGGACGCTACCCGGAAGCTCAATCCGTAGCCAGGTAACCGCTTTGATGACATCCGGATTGTGATTTTGAAAGTAAGTCTATGCACGACTCTCCTTCAGAGAAACGTGTCTTGTTTTTGTTGGCCACAGTGATATCCTGAGGATGGACTCGACCAATGGGGATGCTCTGTACGTGCGAGGCCTCTGTCTGTACTATGAGGACTGCATTGACAAGGCTGTCCAGTTCTTTGTCCAGGCCTTGCGCATGGCCCCTGACCACGAGAAGGCTCGCCTTGCCTGCAGAGTAAGGCTGAGTGTCCATACAGCGTTTTTTTTCTTTTCTGAGTGTCGTTTTTTTTTCACTTGTTCCCCAATGAGGAGATGGTGCGTGCGGCTGCCTTGAGAATAATAGGGCTGCCGCTCCGAGCGCTTCTAGTCGAAATCTCTGAACTTTTCATAAAGGCGCTGGTATCATTTCGGTTGCTCTTTTCCAGCATGCTAGCCACTCAACATTCAGAGAGATGAAAATGTCCAATAATGATGAGCTTAAGTTATCCAAGAATAAGTTGTTTAAAACTACTTGCTTGCACTGGGTTGAAGTGGTCCTCAGCACTCCTCCAGCAATTTTCTGCCAGATAAAAAACTCTATATGGATATGTGCCCTCAGTCTTCCTTGTGTTGAAGAATACCACAAAACATCATTAAACCGTCACACATGACAAAAAAATCTCCATTCTCAGCGGCTTGATTATAATGTAGAGTGCTTCTCAGAGTGGTCCCTAATGTATTTTCCTTTCTACTACAGAATGCCAAAGCACTTAAAGCCAAGAAAGAAGAGGGCAACAAGGCTTTCAAGGAGGGGAACTATGAGACAGCCTATGAGCTGTATTCTGAGGCCCTGACAATAGACCCCAACAACATCAAAACCAACGCCAAGCTGTACTGCAATAGGGGCACCGTTGGATCCAAGGTGAAGCACTAGGAAGATCATCTCTCTTGTGTCTGTATCCACTCTTTGCGCTGTTTTGGTATCCATCGTTTTAAGGCTCGATATTATAGACACCGTTTCCCGAAATGTACTGATGAGTTTTTCATCTGCGCAGAACTGATGCATACACGTATATACACGTAAAAGTCCCCAATCATTATCAGTTGTAAATCCTTGTGGAAGTCACACAATCTGAAAGCAATTGACAGATGAACTTAAGACAATACAAGCTACTGTTCTGTCAAAAGGTTTGCCTTCTGAGCCAGTAAGTTTATAGGCATACTCATACAATTACATACTGTATGTTTATACACGTTCAGATTTCTGGTGAGAACCTACTTACTGTGTGTGTTTTATTTGGTTTGTTATGTCTTTGATTCTGCTCTTTTGTTTTGTTGCCCTCTATCTAACCACCAGAAGTGGGCCAGCATCTCAGTCTCACTCTTCTTTTCTTTTTCCTTTGAAAGCTGAAAAAACTAGAGCAGGCCATCGAAGACTGCACAAAGGCAATCAAGCTGGACGAGACCTACATCAAGGCCTATTTACGGAGAGCGCAATGGTACGTCAATGTCTGGCGTGAGCGTGGCAACTACATGCATGGACAGTTCAGTATGAGTACGAGTAAAATTAAGAGACTATCGTATGTTACATTCCCGTTTAGGTCATTTAGCAGACACTTTTATCCGAAGCAAGTGCCTTTCACATGATTCCATTGCTTAATATCCAGGACTTTTTAAATATTGTTCTCTTTTTCATACTGAGATTTTCCGATATGGGAATATTGGTGATTGTTCCTGTGTGTGTGTTTGTTCTGCAGTTACATGGACATCGAGCAGCATGAGGATGCAGTGCGGGATTACGAGAAGGTCTACCAAACAGAGAAGACAAAAGGTATCTGTCTCTATCAATGACTCAGCCTCTCCTTTCTAGAACATGTTGCCCTATTTTCTCAACAATCTCCTTTCATTATTCACTGTTATTTCACCAAACTAAATTTACATGCATTTGAGAGTCGTTTTACACTGTTGTGAAGGAGCCGGTTCTGTTACAATACAGCGCCACCTATTGTCTCCTTGTTGGGAGTGCACCTCTGAAAACTGATATCTTGAGTTTCACTCTCCATCCCCCTTTTATTTCATGGTTTATTATCTTGGTTTAACTGTGTGTGTCATTGTCTTAGAGCACAAGCATCTTCTGAAGAATGCACAGCTGGAGTTGAAGAAAAGCAAGCGGAAAGATTATTACAAGGTGCTGGGCGTGGACAAGAAAGCTACCGAGGATGAAATCAAGAAGGCATATCGTAAACGAGCCCTCATGCACCATCCAGGTAGGAATTAGGGGACTGGTCATACCGATCAACATGTTTCAGAGCTGCTTGACGCCACCGCGTTTTTAAAGCTTAATTTATACTTATGCTCCTCCCAAGGTTTCTTCAATTTTTTCTCCCGTTGGGAGTTTTTCCTTGTCTTCCTTGAGGGTTTAGGTTGGTTGAGGGGCAGTTCTATGGGCGTATGTGAAGCCCTCTGTGACATGCTTGCGTGTAAAAAGGGCTATACAAATTAATTTGATTCGATTTGATGTCGCCGACACTTTTGAAATTGTCTTTGAAACTGTCTCTCAGGCTGCTGCATTTGTACTTCGGCAAACAGTCACCTGTGCTCAAGGTTTGCGTGACGTAAACTGAATCATTTTACCGTTACATTAATAGCTATGGTTACATTGTTAATGCTTTGCTTCGGCGACCTTTTCAAAAGTGTCTGCGACCTTAGTATAAATTGGGCTTTAAGGGTCTGTTCTGTTGCACCGCCAGATCGTCACAGTTCAGCTAGTGCAGAGGTGCAGAAGGAGGAGGAGAAGAAGTTTAAGGAGGTTGGAGAGGCGTTCACCGTGCTGTCCGACCCCAAGAAGAAATCTCGTTATGACAGCGGTCAGGACCTGGAGGATGATGGCATGAACATGGGAGGTTAGCACCTGGGGATGTGGGAAGGAGGGGGTCGTCACTGCTTTCTGTGTTTTAGGAGTGTTTTGTCAGGGACATACTCATGTGTTTGTGTCTTTCCCAGATTTTGATGCCAACAACATTTTCAAGGCATTCTTCGGAGGGCCTGGAGGCTATAGTTTCGAAGGTAACTCGTGTACGTACACCAGGGGACAGCGCTTCTTTCTTTTTATCCTATCCCCCCAAAAATCTAGTCATTTAGGTAAAGAACGTCACAACAAACTACTAATAATGATCTTGTGTGTTTTGTATTATAGCATCTGGACCAGGAAATGTCTTCTTCCAGTTTGGTTAATTTGGGAATCCAATACCTCTGCCGTTCCAACATCATGGACATAAACAAATTCAACCCTCTATAACTCGTACCTACCCTCATTTTAACGTGTCTGACTGTTTCTCAGTCAGACTGTCTATGCCATTGACTAAATGAATGCTATCCAATGACACCATGCAACAAACGAATTGTGCTAGAACAGCAAGTTGAAAGTACACCTATTACTGGTTTTGAGTTGGTTTCCTTAAAAGAAAAGAAGAAAAAAAACAGTCTGGAAGTCTTTAATAGCTGGTTACATGATGGTTTTAAAGAGAATGGTGGCCGAACCTAGTACGAGCCTGAATCATGCAAGGTTTCCTAAGAGTGATGGTGACCAAGTCTGAGCAGTTGAAGCCCAGAGCATCTGTGACCCATGGGGAAACCTCTGAGAAGCTTTGGGACAGTAAGCATGCCATGAACCGCCTCTTAAACCGCTCTCCTGGAAGTATTCAAAGCATGCAAGTTAGTTTCTTGCCCGGTCGTTTCCAAAGGAGGAAATGACATGGGTTACTTAGCAACTTGTAATATTGCAATAGCCGAACACTTCCCCTCAGAACCAGTATACTCGAGAACCAAAATTCACCAGCTGTGGATATGCTTACTGACAGCTGTGTACTTGTCCCCATGTTATAGGAACTGTTCAGGTTCAGCATTGATTTTCCACAACTGCTGGAGATCATATTTGTTCATGAACTGTTGTTCAAGTACAGTGAAGAGATGGCTTTGTTGGCTTGTTAAGCTAGCACTTTCACCTTCTGTGTGGTTGGCTTTCTCACCTCAAGTTTTATGTTCGATGTTGCCATTCACCGGTTTCTGCATTGTACATTTTACTGGAATGTAAAGTGTTAATTTGTGTTTATAGTTGATAACTGTTTTTTTTTTTTTCTTTTTTTTTTTATACATATGTAATATGTAAATGTTGTGTTTCATAGAGTATCTAAGCTCTAGATGAGAATGCTTATATTATGAAAATGCCACCAAGGACCAGCTTCCTAATTGCACAAACTCAGGAAAATGTTGTTGCACTTAAACTGCATCTGTGAAAAACTGACATTTGTTAACTAAGCAAACAAAACATGTTAAATATATAGCGCAAATTTGTCATCAAAGTAAAGAATTGATAAACGTATGGTCACCTGGATTACATGATGACATGAAAAACAAATCAAGTTAACATGCTGAGTAGGATGATTTGTCCATTTGGTGCACTTCGAAAATAAAAGCATTCTCATCTTTAATCATAAGTTGGAACAACATTGACTACCACACAGTCATGTAAATAAAGTTAGCCTCTCTGGATTCCTCCCATGAAATATATCATATTTGTCTTTATTCCATGTGTCGTCTGGGACAACGGAAGCAGCATTTTCAGTTGTATTTTTTATTTTGCTCTGACTCATTCCAATCCTATAGTTTACTCGAACTAGACGTAAGAGGGCAGTGTTGAGACTAGTCCTTCTTATATTGCATAAGGGGACTGAAAATTACACGTTGATCGGTGATATTTTACAATCAAAAACCACAAAAAAAAACACATGTTCAGCTTTTGCAACTCTGGGCAGATAAGTGTTCAATGACCTTCGGTAAAAGTCTACAAGCTCAAATGTTTTCGCAACTACAGGACTTGTTTGACTGGTTGCTAGGATACCCTGATGGGACACACTGCTGTTTCTTGCCACTGATGTCCTTGCTGTCGCCGTCTAACATTTAGAAGGCCCTATTTGCTTAAAGTTAAGAACGATTTGTTCATAATGTCTGACACGGAAGGAGACCAAGGGCCCAAGAGCACATTTTCTACATACATGGCAGAGGGAGACCAATTGTACCAGAAAGGGGAATATGTCAAAGCTGTAGAGAGCTATTCTACGGTACAGTACTGTATATCATGACCAGTCACCTGCTAACTTAGCTCTACCCTCTATACACGAACTATCTTGCTAGAAAGCTATAATGTGTTATCATGTAAGTGTATTGAAATATGTTAGTCAGTTGAAAACGCGTGTTACAGGCATTGATTCTCCAGCCGGACGACAAAAACTGTCTGGTTGCCAGATCGAAATGCTATGTTAAGATGGGGGACTCCGAAAATGCTCTTCGGGATGCAGAAACGTCACTCAAACAGGATAAGGAATTTTTCAAGGTGCAGCATTTTCCGGTCTTGATAATCCAGACAGACACATTTATTAAACGTAGAGACACTATCAATCATATTTCTGTAATGTTCTCAGAATCACATGTGTTTTTAGACCGATGGAACATTTCTGCTCCAGTATTCCTAGCCTACCACATACAATTACCAAAGGCGGTGCCATATTTTGCCGAAGATAAAAAGTAGGATCATTATTTTTCTAACTGTAAATATGTTAAATGAACATGTGGGTTTTGTACTATCGTTCCAGGGTTTGTATCAGAAAGCTGAGGCCTTGTACACAATGGGAGACTTCGAATTTGCGCTGGTGTTTTTCCACCGGGGTCACAAACTCAGGCCAGAGTTACAGGAGTTTAGACTGGGCATCCAAAAGGCTCAAGAAGCTATTGACAACTCTGTAGGCAGTAAGTTGTAGAAGTCTGCCATCTTCAGGTTTCAGCGCATGGCTGTATTTGAATAATTCACTGGTTGCTGTCTTTTGTTCTGTTTTAAAACCCCTGTCTCTGTGCCATTCCAGGCCCCTCCTCTGTCAAACTGGAAAACAAAGGGGACTTATCATTCTTCCACAAGAGTGATGAGGTGAGTTCAAATTTCAAAATGAACATCTTCCATCACACATCACCTTCCTCTCGTACCCGTGGGCATCATCTCAGATCCCTCTACAACTGATTGGGTGGCTAAGTGGTTAGGGAGTCAGACTATTAATCAGAAGGTTGTTGGTTCGATTCCCGGCCGTACAAACTGACGTTATGTCCTTGGGCAAGGCACTTCACCCTACTTGCCTCGGGGAGAATGTCCCTGTACTTACTGTAAGTCGTTCTGGATAAGAGCGTCAGCTAAATGACTAAATGTAACTGATTGACAGGGAAAGAAGGGACGGCAAAAACCACTAGCCCACCCACTGAGGAGGGAACTGAGGCAGCAGAGCCAGAAAACACCAAAGGGTGAGAAGACGGCCAAGCAGCTGCTTGGGGAGCTATATAGTGACAAGGAGTACCTTGAGAAGTTACTGAAAGATGAGGGTAAGCCTCCCCCTTGTTGCGCCAATGTGTTTTTATTTGTGTTATACTAATCAACACCCCCGCACTCATTACTGGACAATGTTCTGCCTCTGTTTTACTTAACCTCCCTTGCATGAATGGTACTTCTGACCTCCTGAAACTTTAAGGAATTTTGTTTCATACTTATTACCAATACTAATCAAGGAAGAAGGGTATTTGGCAATGTTACACTTTAAAGATGGTTTTATAAATGGTCTCCAGACTTGGTGAAAGGTAAGATGCGGGGTGGCGAGAGGCTGCAGGACGTCATCCTGAACTGCATCACTTATCTGGACACTCGCACTGAGTTCTGGCGACAGCAGAAGCCCATCTATGCGCGGGAGAGGGATCGTAAACTCACGCAGCAGAAATGGAACAAGAGCCGTCAGAATCCCCCCTCTGATCCCGGCCGTTTTGTGCTCAAGAGCCTGGAGGAAATTGATACAGGTAAGAGACGCGAAAGTTGCAAATGATGGCTTAGAACTTTTGATGATTGTATGTTTTTCCTCTTAGCCTTGAGCGCAGGAAATGCAGAGGGTAGCCTCAAGAAAGCTCGAGAAGTTCTAAAGACAGTACAGTTCTGGTCTGAAGAAACGGTGCCCAATAAGAAGGAGGTGCTTGGCAACCTACACAGTTGCATTGGGAATGCCTTCCTTGACCTGGGGCATATGGACAAGGCTCTGCACAACCATCAGAAGGACTTGGAGTTGGCCAAACAATGGTAAGCATCCCCTTTTGTCAAGAATATCACCTCAAACTATTTGGATCATCCGTATTTCTCCTCTCGGCGTTTCGGTGCAACAGCAAGCTCTCAGATGCAAAGTCTCGGGCTCTTGACAACATCGGCAGAGTGTATGCCCGGATTGGGAAGTTCCATCATGCTCTTGTTGCGTAAGTGGACTTTGAAACTTAATGACTCAATACCGTTTACAGTATAAGGGAGTCGTTTGTTTTGAAGTACAGTATGGGGAAAAATAACTTTTTTTCTCTCTGAACTTGAAACCCGTTTTAGCTGGGAGGAGAAGATCCCTCTGGCTCACGCTGGTTTGGAGAGGACCTGGCTGTTTCATGAGATCGGCCGCTGCCACCTGGAGCTGAAACGCTATGCAGAAGCGCGTGACTACGGCGTTCGCTCTCTGCTAGCAGCTGATGAAATAACTGATGAGAAGTGGCAACTGAATGCTTGTGTGTTGGTCGCACAGTCAGAGTGTAAGGGTTGCGCGTTGAGCCATGGACTGGACTTTTGTTTTGTTACTTTGTATTATTGGAAACATCATATTAGTGTCAGTTCCTCATTCCTTACAGTTCCTTTTTCCTCTGCCAGTGAATAGAATTGAGCTGAATTGTTGTTTTTGCTTTGTGCCTCCTGTCAGTGAAACTTGGGAACTTCAAATCTAGTGTTGTTCACTTTGAGAGAGCGTTGGACCAAGCCAAGCTTCTCCAGGATGACCCTGCCAGGGATGCTATTCATAAGGTTTAATCAACCTGCCATATCTCAGTCAAGTTTGGTCTAGTCTGTACTCTACCCATGCCTACAAGCGTATTAACAAGATATTTCATGTTGTTCCAGGCCCTCCGTGATGCAAAGCAACATTCTGCACAGTGACAGACAACACAACGTGATCAGGTTTTTGAGTGCTTGTTGGAAAACAATGTGCTGTAATGAACCAAACCTGGAGATCACAAGCATACAAATAAAAAATGTCACATTCAACACACACTGAACACACTGAGTGTATATTAACATTTGATTGTCAGATTACAGGAGAAAAAATACTGGTAATTGGTAGGGGTTGACAGAGATACATTTACATATGTAAATAGATTGTATTTGATCCTCTGCGATATCTTATGATAAACTATCATTTATTCGTTTTGAGATGTATGCAGTGACGCATTTATTAAAGCTTTTGCAAGCCCAGTCTTGTCCTGTCTCTTACTGTTGTAGTTTTTGCTAAACACCTGTGTAGAAACATGGTCTGAGCTTATCTGAGAGTCACCGTGGTTGTCGGGAACGCGCAATCGGGAGTGTACCCCACTCATACTCCACCCTCATCTAAACCTTGCGCGTGCTCAAGAGCCCGTAGTTTCCGTTTTGTTTCCTGTGTGCAGGGCATATTTCTCAGCGCTGCGTTGGTATAGCATACTTATTGAGCGAATCGAGTTGTAAAAGGGGAATCACATCGCTCATTCTTGGCAGGATAACGGACTTGGTAAAGTATACTGTTTCTCAAAGTAAACTTAGGACTATACATTATTTGTTCATTCGTTTTAAGATTTAATTTATTGTCATTACCAATTTGTCATGCATTTCAAACTTCCTTTAAAGTTGTATCTACAATCGTCTACGCTGACATAGGGACCGATAGTTTATATTATATAAATGTGTGCATTTCTAAGGGCGAAGGACAATGCCACGCTCATTTGTTGTCTAGCGTGGTCGCTGCCACTCCCCGTCCATCGTTTCATTGTTACATTATAGCACTTGACTAGCCACGACATTAGACACGTTTAGTACGCTTGTACTAGAAATGAATATCCACTTTCATAACCCATATTAATCGCATACTGCATGCCACATGTCTTTCAATAACTTGTCTTGTCTCCCACAGGATGACCACGCTCTTTTTTTTTATTGCATTGCGTCATATGCGTTACTGAGAAGCACTTTTCTCTTTTTTTGCACGCATAAACAATAATTGTTCCTCGTGTTGATTTAATTGAGTGCGTAGTTATCCAGGTTGTCCGACTCGCTTAACAAAGGGCTAGCTGAAGCTATCATCGGTAGCAGGTGTTCTTTTCCCACCCGGCCAGTGCACGCAGAATACTACGATTGTTTAAGCAACTTCATTAGGCCTACTTTTTACCTCGTGGTGAAATATTGAGCTGCTGTTAATATATAAATGTTTTGCTTAAGAAGCAACCTAACATAATTGTATAGTACCTTGAGTGTGACCCCAATATACTAAAGTCCAATATAAAGAAAAACAGAATTTTAGATTCTGATTTAATTAATACAAAAAGAAATTGGCCTAAACCTCTGTTTGTATTATAAGGTACATGGTTCATCGCCCCAACAAGGAGGAACCAAAACATGGATGCTGAACAGACCCAAGTATTGGACCTTGCACCTGAGACTCAGGATCAGCTGAAAACTGCAACAGAAACAGTGCCAGTATCAAAGTTAGAGTTACATGGGGAACACAGTGACCCTGAGAAGGTGCCAGTCACAGCTCAGGAAACTGAACAGCTGCCTCTAAATGCCAATGAAACGGTGAATGGAAAAGTTGATGACATTACAACTGCAGTGACAGAATCGGCTGAAGAAAGTAAGAAAATTGAGATGGTGGCAAACCAGTCACCTGATGAGTCTCTTGACAAATTGGTGGAATCTGAGAAGCTGGCTGAACCAGAAAAAATTGAAGTAGGCAGATCAGTGGAGAAAGTTCTGGATCCAGATTCACACATGGAACCAGAGCACATCCAGAACTTGCCAGAGAAAACCCTAGAAGCTCTCCCATTGGATGAACCACTGGCAGCAAGCCATCCAGTGGTGGATAAACTATCCGTGCAGGTTTTGTCAGAGTCACAGAAACCCGAGGATATCGAAGAGCTTTGCCAAGACAAAGTGCCAGAGCAATCTGACAAACGGGCAGATGTCCAGATGGTGATGGCAGTGGAACCAGATATTCAGACAAAGCCAGAAATCGTAAAGGGTGCGCAGGCAGAACTAGTTCATGAGGTGGAGGCCGAGCCACAGTTGGAAGCAAAGGCTGTGAACGTAGAACCAGAGAAACCAGAAGAGACTGAAGAGGTGGTCATGGCAGAGAGCCCAATCAAGGAAGAGGTGGCAAAGAAACCAGTAGAATCTGAAACTGTGAAGCCAGATGAAGATGTGACCGTGAAGGAAGTGGACGTCGAGAAGCCAGGAGAAGCTGAGACTGTAACGGTAGAGGTGGTAGCAGTGGAAATGACAGTAGAGAGTAAGAAATTGGAGCAGCAAGTTGTAACGATATCACAGGGGGAAGAGCCAGTTCCTGCACCTGGATCTCTATCCTTTGCCCTGCTGCAGGAAAAGCAGACCATGGCTACCTTGCGCACCTCCCGCACTCTTATTATCCTTAGAGGCCTGCCGGGCAGTGGGAAGAGTCTCCTCGCACAAGCTATTGCTGACAGCTACAAGGATCTCTGCACTGTGTGCTGCGCTGATGATCATGGAGTGAAACCAGAGATCCCAGAAGCATCTGCGTACAAGGCACTGGAAGAAGCTGTGGTGGCGTGCTGCAGTGCAGGACCGGCTGCTTCTGTGGTGGTGGTAGATGACACCAACCATACCCATGATCAGTTGGCCCTTATGGGAGAGCTGGCAGAGCAACATCGGCTGGTGCCCATGTATCTGGAGCCCCGCACTGAATGGAACAGCAATTTTGCACAGCTGGCCAAGAAGTCTCGTCGTGGTTTAGAGGAGGCCCAGATTCAGGCGATGATGGACCAGTATAAGGAGACAGCCCTGCCCCTGTTCTTTGGCTGGTTTCTTTTCCACTGTATCCAGGACAAGGTCAGGTGCACTGCCATGGACTTCCTGAAGACCTTGGACACCCTCGAGGCCTTCAAGAAGCACTTGACTGACTGTGAGTAGGTTCAAGAACCAGATGCTTGGTGCAGTCTAAGTGGTCAGGGATCGAGGGGTGTCGTCGAATTGGCTAATATTTGTAACACTTTTTACATGTTTTGTGAGACTAAGCTTGCGTTGTTTTTTTTGTTACAGTCACGGGTGAGGCTGAAAAGGAGGTGGACCTTGAACAGTATTTCCAGCCCAAAGGACCCCTTCATTGCACTACCAAATTTTGTGACTATGGCAAGGCAGAAGGAGCTCAGGAATATGCAGAGAAACCGGTAAGTCTAAATTGAAAATGCCAGTGGAAACTATCGGTGTTATTGATAGATTTACATAACACGGTTAAATCAGTATTTCTTTGTGTCATCATTTTCCGAAATGTTCTTCTCCCATCTGTTGTCTCCTGGTATCTTTTAATCTCAACTTCTCTCTGCAGGCTGTGAATGAGTTATATGGCTCTGTAACTGAACTGTCCCTAAGCGCCCTCTTTGTCACGCCCCGCACGGTTGGGGCACGGGTTTCTCTCACTGAGAATCAACTCGTGCTGTGGCCAGCTGATGAGGATGAGAAGGCGGCGGTGGCGGTGACGGCGGAGTCCGGCGTTCCTCCTCCTGCGCCTCTACCCCTGGGCAGCCGTGCCCACATCACCTTGGGTTGCGCGGAGGATGTGGAGCCGGTTCAGACGGGGCTCGACCTTCTGGAGATCTTGGCACTACAGCAACAGGAGGGTCAGCAGGAGGAGCTGGTGGAGATGGAACTGGGCTCTCTGGCATACTATGGCAAAGGCAGATGGCTGCTTAGTCTGAGAGAGCCCGTTTCAGCTCAAGCTTGTTTCACTAGCTTGTATGGTCCCAAGAAGGTCGACCCAGCCAAAAAGGAGTCTGAGAAGAAAAAGAAGCCAAAGTGCACCATCCTCTAAATGGGGAAAAGGGTTGAAATGATGAGTGTGGGATGTCTGGTGTAATAGTGTTTTGATCCAGCCGGTGGGAGGGTGTTTGCTATGTTTGGGATTTCTGGTGGTGTGTTTTTATGCCCCACCCTAAATCCACGAGCTTTGTGCCTTTTCTCTTGCGTTGCATCACACAAACCACGAGGCCTTTTAGACTACAGTTGGGTCCAGCTCGTCTCGCTGTTCAGTGTTTTTGTCATGCATTTAGGAGCCACATTTACGAAGTTCGTTTTTTGGTTCGATTACAGGTGCGACTAAGGGACTGCTTCACTTCACTATAATAACTTGCCTTTGGCAGCGTTTCTAGGCATATATATCCATTTGCATTTAGATGATCATTTCCATATTGTGTGATTGAGGAAGTTGGATGTCATTGCATGCTGGATGTTACCGTATATCGGCTCCAATCAAATGTATTGAAAAGCTGCCACATAGCCTTTGCAGCGATGTCTTGTGACGCTGGTCAGATAACTGTGGTTTAGTTGTGAGTTAGCCATTAGTTGAGTGTTTGTGCATGTCTGCGTGTCTGTTTTGTACGAACAAATTGTAGCTCATGGGCAAAAGGTGTGTGCTTAGTGTTACGTGCAAGGTTGAAAATGTCAAGCATAGTTAGCGAATGTTTTTTACACATGGATGCAGTTATGAAAGGGAGAGTGCTGATGGAATCTGTACTTTTCTCATCAGCTGGTACTTGTGTTACTGGTGAGAGTCCAAGTCCACATTTTGCAATCTTTGTGTCCTTTGAGACTGCACCATGGAACGATCCCACTGCTGTTTGAACCAAACTTTCTTCATCACATTTCAACATATCACTTTCAATGAGCGATGTGTAGGTTACTTAGAGCAACGCCATGTGTATGTAGCGGTTACGAGTCACTATTTCACTATTTTTGCACTTGTTTTTTGTACACTTAATAAAATATGCTTCGCTCAAAATTGCTTGTTTGGTGTATTTTCCTACTAGAGCTAAGTGTATATATTCCAGCAGATGGCACCCTACAACTTATTTGGAACTGTTACAATTTACAACTGTCATGGATATAGCTACATATCTGAGCTGTATGGAAATTCTGCATTATATACAAATGACTAACATCTTTATTTTGCCGAATATCCTGTTTGTTACACATTTTTAAATGTTGAAGACAGCTTAGACTACATATTGACAAACCCCCACTATGTTCATAACCATCCCTTTATTACACTTAATCCTGGGAAAGCAGTCTGATTTAATGACATTGTACTGGATCATCTTCTGCTCCCTTGGTTGCACCACTGCATTGCACCTTCTGTATTGCCCCATGGATTTTTGCAATAGTCATCCGATTGGTTCTTGCCAAATGTAGCCTACCTATTGGAACATATATTGGAATTATGCCAAATCCGTAAGAGAAATTGGTAGCAGTGCTTCCATCATCTTAATAGTTTCAATGCTATTAGATTTGTTTAGGCTGTTGTGCTGTTTATTTGCTCTGTACAGTTGGGAAGCAAATGCGGCTTCGGTGCAATTTTGACAAATCTAAACAGTCAAGGCCAAGAAACCTTAAATGCATATTTTGTAGCCTAACTAACTTTTATTATTATGAGCATACAAACCAGGGGATCGGATTGGTTACAACGTGTTCCGTACAGACAGCAGTAACCAGTCAATGTGCACAATCGTACTAAAATATCTTTTGTTAACCGGTGGTGGGCGTGATCTCCGTGGAACGTCGGGTGACGCTAGCCAACCAGAGAGCACCAGATATGAGCCGGGTCGATCTGCCGACATAAGCCGTGAGTGGAGAGGGAAGACGAGACACAAGTGAGCAAGTGTACGCTGACAACGACAAAGCGTCTGAATTACAAAATAAACTGAACAGAAAACAGCAGAAGCCCCAGAAGTCTTCAGTCCTCAGACGACATTTTTAAGGTATAATACATTTTCCAAGTTTTATTTTCAATCTGGTGAAATTGAGTAGGCTATTGAGCACAGCCAGTTGAACAAGTTAGTGATGTTCGTGTGTACGTGCATTTGTGTAGGAGGAGAGGCAGGGAAAGTGACAGTGGAATGTCGGTAAAAGGATGTGAGAGGTTATAACTAGTTAAACTGGTAATACAATTAAGCCTATAGTATCTGGCGAATGAATCGTATTATTCCTTATTGCTGTACAAATCTACTAAATAATATTTGAACACTGAAAATCTCAGTATTTAAATGTAATGTATTATTATACACTCAGGGCATTTGCTAAATTGGTCAAACAATAAAAGCAAGGTATTTTTTCTCATTAATATTAGATTCCTTAGTATTCCATATACATTATAACAATGTGTTTAAGTCAATTCCTTGTTTGTGACCACTTACTTGGCGATTAAACCAAATTCTGATTCTGATACCTACATATGTTTCATTCTACCTGCAAATGTTGCCAATCTTTCCTTTCCACAGTGTTACTGATGAAAAAATATTGATCACCTGTGAGCTGAACCTAGTATTTAATATGGAGCGGTGATAAATCACAGTTCTGACAACTCTCGAGCAGAAATGAAAGGGGATGGATGGGCCATAGTGTTTGGGTCTGAATTGGCTCCTCCCGTTAACTGGGTTTTATTGGCTAGGAGACAGCTATGTGGTGACTAAGGAGCATGATCAATACTTCCAAAATCTCCTGGTTAATCTACATGATGAAGCAGACAGTGAACTAAGTTCTCTATCACTGCAAGGTTGCATAAGAGACACTAGTCCTGTCCACTTAGTTTCTAGAGTTGTTATACAGGACAGAGTAAGCGCAATGGCAGCCCGATTAATAGTCTCTCTGTGCTCTCATCATTGGTATCCTCTGCTCTGAGGTAAAAGCAGCGATAATCTTTGCCTTGGTGAGTGTAGCTAGAAGCCAAGGCTAGATCAATACTGGAAGTGTTTCACCACCTTACAGGGGAAGGGTTGGGGGGAAAGGGCACATGTCAAAAATTGTATGTTGTGAAACTATAGGCTGAAATCCAATGTCCACTAACATTTCCCCTGTGCGAAACTGTAGGATAAGGTGTGTGTGTTGGGGACAGAAGCCTTTTACCTCAGTTTACATATCACCTTAGGTTAACCAGTCGTGTAGATGACACTGGTGTGCTGGCAGGGCATAAGAGAAAGGCCACAGTGATGTAATGTTAATCTAACACAACCTGTGTAGCAAAATTATATTGTAGCCTATGTTTTTTTCAAAAAGATATAATCAGTGGTCAGTCCCACTGCAGTTTGATTATTTAACCAGAGATTATTTAATTAGACAGCCCATTAGTGGGGCAGGTCCTGAATTTGGACAGCTGGGCTAATCAGGTTAGTGGTAGCGTCACTGGCAGGACAGGTCACTTCTATCACAGCCACCAAATTAGAGCCGACAGAAGAGGTAACGGAGCAGAAATAAATCTCAGAGTCTGCATTTTGGTGTCATTCTATAGCTCATACTGATTCTATGATATGGGTGGACCGATCCAGTTACAAGGAGAGCGAGATAGAATTGACCTTATCTCTCTGTCTCTGTCTAGTCTGAGCTGCCATGTCGGCCAAAGCCATCTCCGAACAGACAGGGAAGGAGTTTCTGTACAAGTACATCTGTACATCAGCAGCTGTCCAGAACCGCTTCCGCTATGCTAACGTGACGCCTGAGACGGACTTTGACCGGCTGGCACAGGACCACCCCTGGCTGCTCACGGAGGTAAGGTGCCCCCTCACAGGACCCATCAGAGGGTGCCCCCTCACAGGACCCATCAGAGGGTGCCCCCTCACAGGACCCATTAGAGGGTGCCCCCTCACAGGACCCATTAGAGGGTGCCCCCTCACAGGACCCATCAGAGGGTGCCCCCTCACAGGACCCATCAGAGGGTGCCCCCTCACAGGACCCATCAGAGGGTGCCCCCTCACAGGACCCATCAGAGGGTGCCCCCTCACAGGACCCATCAGAGGGTGCCCCCTCACAGGACCCATTAGAGGGTGCCCCCTCACAGGACCCATCAGAGGGTGCCCCCTCACAGGACCCATCAGAGGGTGCCCCCTCACAGGACCCATCAGAGGGTGCCCCCTCACAGGACCCATCAGAGGGTGCCCCCTCACAGGACCCATCAGAGGGTGCCCCCTCACAGGACCCATCAGAGGGTGCCCCCTCACAGGACCCATCAGAGGGTGCCCCCTCACAGGACCCATCAGAGGGTGCCCCCTCACCGGTTCCTCACAAGAACAGGGCTTTTTAAATACTTTTTTCATCAGTGGCCAGTACATGACAGCGCCCCGACATTTCAAGGGCACGATGAGCTCCATTTTCGATAATCATAAAAGGCCATCATCGGAAGAGCTCCTCCCACTGTGGCTTGTTTGAAATGATCCTCATTTTTAACAGGAGCAATTACTTAGTGAGAGAGTGCTCTCTTGGCGCTTGTTAGCTCTGGTTGTGGCCAGCAGCCCCATCTCCTGCAGCTCTTAAAGCTTCACACTGAAAATAAGTACTGTAGATGCATATGGATTTGAATCCTGCATTGGGCACGTACGCGTGGATATATACTGGAGTCTACAGTCTCTTGTAGACCTCGTATATTACATATTAAAGGAGGAGAATTCCACATTTATCTACACATTTATCTCTCTCCTCTCTCTGTTTGTTTGATGCTTTCTTTTTGTGTCCTGGGAGGTTATATTAGCAGAGAGGTATGGGGGGCGAGTGGAGGAGGTGGAGGGCAGATACAGACTGAGATACAGGCGCTGGAACAGGATTGATTAGGAAATAGCATTAACTTTCACCCTGGGCTCTCTGGCAGGCCCCCAGATTCTAATGGGCTCCCATCTCATAAGTCTCCCTCTGTAGGTGACTCACTTCTGGGAGGTAACGGGGTTGGAAGGGGGGAGGGGGTGTCCCAGGAACCATGTCTGGCTGTGGCGGCGGTGGTGGAGACCCTCCAGAAAGATCACAGGCTAGGGTCCAGCCAGATGTGGAAGGAACGAATCAGATCATATTAAATCACTCGTCTGTCCCACACCATGAACCCTATCTAAAAAACGGCTTCAACAGGATCATTGATGTCTACTGTCTTGACGTTTCTAGGTACCCTTGCCTGCGAGTGGGGAGATGAGATGATGTCATGCTAACCGTTCGGCCATGTTGTCTTTGTGACTTTCAGAGGCTGGTGGTGAAGCCAGATCAGCTGATCAAGAGGCGGGGCAAGCTGGGTCTGGTGGGCGTCAATCTGGACCTGAATGGCGTCAGAGACTGGCTGAAGACCCGACTCATGAGAGAGACCGCAGTGAGTCAGCGATCCACCAAGTCATCATTCACACGTGTGCTAACACACTCACACGCGGTCTCCACTTGACACACTTTAAGCACTTCCGCCCTACCTGCAACAAGACTTTCTACTGTCTCCCTCTTACCTCATTTTGTATCTTTTTTTTGGTATTTTTTCCCCCCAACGTTCGTTAATATTTTTCTAACAGCTCGGCATAGATTTCTGGGGAGTTTTCTGTCTGGTCCTAGTCATTCAGCCTACTCAGCCGTGGCAGGGAGCTGCTAGGGAGTAAACAACATTTGTTTCGGTACAACCATCACGGTGCAGTAGATATATCACTGTTTGTGTGTGTGTTGCTTCATAAACCATTAGCCTATGTGGGGGAGAGCTCAGATCTATCAGTCACTAGACGTTCCATAAAAACGTCAGTGGCTGTCGGGGCTTATTAATGAGACTGAATTGATAATGCCACTCGTGTTTTCCTCAACGTGTTGTGTTATTGTGGTAAATTTTAGCTTTTGCAGATGGGACCCGCAATTTTACAATCTAAATTTAAACTGCAGTTTAGGTGACTGTGTGAGAGTGTTGCAGTTCATCTGTCGTGTGTGTTATGTATCTGAAAGAGATTGTTCGCTAGTTCGAGGAAGGGGTCAGAGACCAGTGACTGTGAGCAATGTAGTTTGGCAGATCCTCTTCTCTCTTTCTCTCTCTCCTCTCTGCCTCTTACTCTCTTATAGTGATTTATGTGTAATCCTGTGCCCAAATCCATTGAAGATGTACAGCTCTCTAGTCATTGGGTGGAACCAGAGATGTGGTCATGTGTATAAGCATATCGATGAAGTCAGGGTTGAGGTGTTACACCAATGGAATGTATGTCTTTTTTGACAGCCTTACCCCCATTTTATATCATTTCATAATGATTCAGCATTTTGACTAATATTTCATCATTCAATGATGTCATATTATAGTTAATTCCGTACGTTGCACAGCAGATTTCTATCTCTTCCACATCCCATTTCGGAAGCTGAAGAAGTGCCACCTCATTTATTTCTAAATTGGCCTCCGCTTCTCGAGGGGCTTCAGTCACATGACCTGTTTTCTCCGTTCACCGTCCCTTTCTCTTTACATCCCTTTCTTTGAAATGTCAGCCTTCTCCCCCCCTTCTCATTTTCTTTCTGTCTTACTTCTTTCCTGGGCAGTCCCTGGTTATTTTATGCCCAGTGGCCTTTTAGAGCTAGCGCTGTGACAGCCAGCCCAAATGGGGGGGCTGGGTTTGGGGGGGAGGGTGCTCTTGCCTGCAGCAGTACATGGCAGCCACTTTACTCTCTCTTTTTTCAACCAATTTCCATTTGAATTCAAGTCTCAGAGGACCTTGTCTCTATTCAGCTTAAATGCCGTGTGCGAGAATTTTATATTTTGACGATGTCACTTTAAGACTTTTTGGAACAAGCTTTCTGTTGTCGTATTTTGGCAAGTTCTGCTCCGAACCAGGTCTCACAAAACCTGTTTGTTCTTCTTTTCTCAGACGTCACCTCAGTTCTGTCCACAGTTTCTCCTGACTGGCTGAGTTGGCTTTTTGTTCTATTGCCACTCTCGCTATTGTCGTTCTGGCTCTGATTCCTGTCCGTTCGTGCCTCTCTCCAAAGCTTTTTACACACTTCTCCCCTCCCACTCCATCCTCCTCTCCACATCAGTCCTGAGGGTGGACCTGTAAACAAGGGCACTGTTGCATTAGGATGAATCCTCCAGACACTACAGTCTGAACTAGATTGGCTCGGAGCTGTTCCTGTTTTCATTTATTTGTATAGCCGTATCATAGACTGTATTTCTCATTCAAACCGATTTCAAACCGACTTCTTGCTCATCAAGGTCACTACACACACGCACACCAATTACAAAATGATCCGCTTAAGACATTTCAGTCCCTAAGCATTTCCTTGTTGTTTGTTTTTCAGGTGGGAAAAGCAAAGGGTGTCCTGAAGAACTTCCTCATTGAGCCGTTCGTTGCTCATAAGCAGGTAGGTTAAATCACTTTGTCTCTTGATACGAACCTGTTCACAAACAGGTTTTGCAGCCGTGTTACATTCAAATCACCAGCCACAATACAGTCCAACGCCTTCAGTAGACCTTCCTAGACCACGTCAGGTGTGGCTGTCTCCAGTGGGTTTGACCTTTTGTCTGCTCTGTGTGCGGCCGTCAGGAGGAGGAGTTCTACGTGTGCATCTACGCCACCCGGGAGGGCGACTACGTCCTGTTCCACCACGAGGGGGGCGTGGACGTGGGCGACGTGGACGCCAAGGCCCAGAAACTGCTGGTGGGCGTGGACGAGAAGATCAGCGAGGACGCCGTGAAGAAACAGCTCCTGAGCCACGTCCCAGCCGACAGGAAAGCGTGAGTGGGGCGCGAGAAAGGCACTCTGATAATCAGCAGATACAGCGATAGAGGTTTTCCGGGGTTTTTTTTTTTTCTTCCGGAAGGTCGACCTCTCTTTTGAGGCCTAGCGACAGGGGGAGGCTGGGGAAGGGACTGTTTCTAGACTTGGGTCAGGCTGGAAAGGAAAGACTAGTACTACACAGTGTGGATGAGAGAGGGAGGAGAGGAAAGAGATGGCCAGGCATTTTCAGATAATACAGTTAAGCTGGGGGTTGGGAGAGGGGGGGAGAGCTGGGGGGGGGGGGGGGGGTTGAATGATGGCCTGAGTTCCATTAGACAAATGACAAACTCCCTCCACCCGCTCGCCTTTCTTCCATCGCCCCGCCCTCCCCCCTCTGTCCCATTCTAGGCACGTCCTCGGGGCCTGTCGTTTTATTTTGATGGGTCGAACACAGTGACCCCCCTCCCTTTCTCCCGGCGGCCCCCTCTCACGGCAGGGTGGGGGGCCTGGCTAGACTCCCCTGTCTTGGCTGACATTGAGGAAGATGGCTCTCCACCCCTGTTCAGGCCAAAGCCCCTCCTTCCGCCTCGCCCACTTCCCTCAAGCCTTCCCCCCTCCTGGGTGTCGATCCAGAGCAGGAGGGGGGGGGGGGGGGGGGGGCTGTCGGGATGTGCTGAGTCACTCTGGGTTGGCCAGTGGGCTCCTGGCTGCTAAAGCAGCTCTCCTGACAGGAGACTGACATGGTCACGGGTGCAGCAGAGCTGCCTGCTCCACTGACAGGCAGGGGAGAGGAAGAAATACTGCCTCCCTCCCCCCACACTTCATCTCTGTTTTGACAGGGGCAGGCTAGAGTCAATTCAAGATTTCTTCCTTGGTAGCAAGCTGTCTGTTTGGCAGTTAATTTACAGGTGTTGTTGAGGAAGCTCGAGTGCTGTCTCTCCTCCATTCTTGTCCTCCCTCCTCCTTCCCTTAACGGATGTTTTTTTTGTTGAGTGTTCTTTCTGCAGAAGTGTGACTCACTGTCTACGAGGAATAACTGTTAGACATAAATATGCTTCTTTGCACCATCTGGAAGCGGTCACAGTCGAACTAATCTTGCTAGTTATACATTGATAACAGCTGCGGTGAGGAGAATACAGCATAAGGTCATTTGACGCGAGTTGTCTTTCCTGTCTTTCCTGCAGGGTTTTGGCCAGCTTTGTGGTTGGACTCTTCAACCTGTATGAAGACTTGTACTTCACCTACCTGGAAATCAACCCAGTGGGTAGGTTCTCTCACTCTCCCAGCCCCGGTCCTGACAGACCAGACTCCAACACAAGCACCCAAACAGGATGCTCTCAGTCGCTGTACCCAAATTCAGACTCGAGCCTTCCAGCACGGACCAATCATTTTGTCATGAGATCAAGACATTTGGAATGAGATCAGAAAGAAAGTTTAAAAGCCGACATCCAGCAGTGATGGAGCCACTGCAGAAGTTCGTCGCAACATATTCTAATGCTGAGGGAGGAAAAGGCTCAATAATTCATCGTCCTCCTGTTTGATGACTGTGCTGTGTGTTTAGAATGGATTAATTGGGCCCCAGTATATGGCCAGTGGCATCTGTTCCTGTGGAACGGGTTGGGGCCACCGAGACCGCCCCTCTCCTCTTTGATGTGTCTCCTCCCCTCCCTCGACGACCCCCCCCCCTTCCCCGGCCCTCCTGCCTCCCCCAAAGGGAGTGGGGAGGTTAGGACGCCCCCTAGGGGTGGGCTTGGGCCTCTCCACTTCCCTCTCTTCTATTTCAGTTCATCCCTGCTTGAAACGGGAGGTGTCTGGGGAAAATTATCTCTCGCACACACTCACAAATGAACACTCGCGAACCGTCGAACATACATTGATAATGAAAACACTGGCATTACATTATTTGCATTCCCATGCCAGCCCTGCATATCTATATCTGAAGTAAAGCCATTGGCTGAAAGATGTTAGTGCGGTGATGTCACAGATGGAGAGGAGGCCGTGATTAGATTACAGGCTGAGCCAAGTGAGTTAGCGAATATCAAGAAGTACATGTGGTTCCTGGCCGTGCTACGCTGAACCCCACTGTGGCCAGACCCAGAATACACCTGCCTCACTCTTATACACTGTCTTGTGTATGTCTCTCTCTCTCTCCCTGTCTCTCTCTCTCTCTCTCTCTCTCTCCCTGTCTCTCTCTCTCTCTCTCTCTCTCTCTCTCTCCCTGTCTCTCTCTCTCTCTCTCCCTGTCTCTCTCTCTCTCTCTCTCTCTCTCCCTGTCTCTCTCTCTCTCTCTCTCTCTCTCTCTCTCTCTCTCTCTCTCTCTCTCTCTCTCTCTCTCTCTCTCCCTGTCTCTTTGTCTCTGTCTCTCAGTTGTCACCAAGGATGGCGTGTTTGTGCTTGACATGGCGGCCAAGATCGACGCCACGGCTGACTACCTCTGCAAGGCCAAGTGGGGAGATGTGGAGTTTCCCCCCCCCTTCGGCAGGGAGGCCTACCCCGAGGTGAGGGCTGCAACAGAGAGCACACCACTGCTGGATACGTCATGGATCATCTGTCTGTTGATAGGGATATTGAAGGAAGTAGGACATTGAGGGCAGATTCTTAGAAGTCGTAAAAGATAACGTGGAGGTATTTCAGATTAGTTATGAGTCATACAGATAATTTTCCTTCATCAAATTAGAGTCCATAGAGACAACACATGACCTCTCAAGCAACAACAAGTGGAAACAAACTCTGAATACCGGTGGTTGCTGTTCTTTCTCTTCCTGCTTTGACTCACTTCCTTCTTCCTTTAACCTGTTTGCTAATTGACACGTCAGCATGTGTTCTAGGATTTTCGTTTCCCTGGTCCTCCTGCAGTTTCCCCTATCCCAGCTGCACCATGGGGCACTGATTAATAAGGGGAGGGGCCGACTCGGCCATTAATCAGCCAGCCATGACTCATCCTGAGATGGTACCTTGTTTCCATGGTGACCCTGGAGCGAGCTTTTGAGAGGGGAGGGACACACCCCAGGACGTCCTCTAGGTTACTCCTCATCAATGCGAAGTAGAGATTTGCTACGAATGTTTTTGCGTTGAGGCGGTTTTTATATGTGCTTCTTTGTCGCCGTCTGCCTGACGCTGGACTGAGCCAGTTTTAGACAGAGGCTAGCAGACGGGCCAGTCTAATTTGGCGGCTGAGGGGTGGGGGGTGTGGGGGGGGGATGTGATTGGATGTGTTTACTCTGGGTCTCCAGCTGTGCTGCTCGCTGTCACAAGCGCTGCTGGCCAACCAGCTCGTAGCACGTGCGATGTCGATGCAACATGAGGGAGATGGAACATGCGAGGATGGCTGCCTGAATGAAGCTATACATAACTCCTGTTCCTCGCCTGTCAATGACAGGAAGCCTAATTAGGTGCACAGCATTGCGAGTGGTGCTCAGACCAGGGTCTAACCTGATATAGACCGCAGCTGTGAAGAGATCTTTCTCCTTAACCTCAGACTGACCTTCCCCGTGTCCCCTACAGGAGGCCTACATCGCTGACCTGGACGCCAAGAGTGGGGCCAGTCTCAAACTCACCCTGCTCAACCCCCGTGGTAGAATCTGGACCATGGTGGCAGGAGGAGGGGCTTCCGTTGTCTACAGGTAGACGAGCCAATGCGTCCTTAAACTGAGACAGCTTCCCTGTTGTGGGCCACATATGGCTCCAAAGCTACACGACTGGATGATCAGGTTGAACACGAGGAAGGCACTCCAGAGATGCTGCAGTCCCATTGATCCTGGCCAGACGCTGCTTGTTCAGCCGAGAGTTAAATTAAATTCTCGAACGATGTCGTCTTAACGAGAGTCTGGAGGAATGGCTGGCGCCTCCTCGCTTTCCCAGGCTGTCAGGGACGTAGAGTGCACCTGCTGTGACTAATGAATGTCTCAGTGTTACTGACTAAGCAGAGGAGTGTGTCTTACTGTGCACTGTTTCCACAGTGTTCTTTTTTTGACAACCGTTTTGAGTTCCTCGAAGGGAATGTGTCGTGTTTAACTGATTTATAAAAATGTTCTTCTCGTTTCCATTTTGTTTGTTTTTCCGTGTCGTCATCGATATCACGTTGGTTTTTGACCAATGGGATCCTTCCACAGTGACACCATCTGTGACCTGGGCGGGGTGGACGAGCTGGCTAATTACGGGGAGTATTCTGGAGCTCCCAGTGAACAGCAGACCTACGACTACGCCAAGACCATCCTCTCCCTGATGACCCGCGAGAAGCACCCCGACGGTAACACGCGGGACTCGAGTGTTTTCGGTCAGACGCTGGTGCGGCGGTGTGTGTGTTCAGTGTTGTGAACGCGCTGTGTTTCTCGTTTACAGGGAAGGTCCTGATCATTGGAGGGAGCATCGCCAACTTCACCAATGTGGCGGCCACGTTTAAGGTGGCTGGAGTGACGTAGTCAGCCCGGCCCCAGGGCCACCTCATACAGGACCTTTCATTGTATTTGAGATGAAAACTAAAGTTGTCTCTCGTCCCCCCTCTCCACCTGTCTTCATTAGGGTATTGTCAGAGCCATTCGGGACTACCAAGGCCCGTTGAAGGAGCATGAGGTCATGATTTTTGTCCGTCGTGGTGGACCGAATTACCAAGAGGGCCTTAGAGTGATGGGAGAAGTGGGTAAGCACCCCCCAAAAATAGTCCACCGTTCATCCCGTTTGTCTTTTTATTCACAGGCTTTTTGGGTGAATTAGGATTATTGTCGTCGAGGAATCGTGCAAATGTGTGTCCTGTTTGTGTGACCATAGACCTTCTCCTCCTCCATGTTTCCTCAGGTAAGACCACTGGCATCCCCATCCATGTCTTCGGCACAGAGACTCACATGACTGCCATCGTCGGCATGGCGTTGGGCCACCGACCAATCCCCAACCAGCCCCCTGTCGCCGCCCACACGGCCAACTTCCTGCTCTCCAGCGGCAGCGCATCCGTAGGTCACAGGGTGCGCGTAGTCTGACCAGAAAGGGGAATGCGTTGCTATGCACGAGGTGGTGACCAGAGTTTAGGAATGAATGTACGTCTTAATACAGGACTGAACGTAGCTGTGTGCCACTGTCACCGTGACTGTCACCGTGACCTGCGCTTTTGTCCTAACCGCACTCTGGTGGTGTTCCTGAGGCCATCCATCCAGTCCCCAGCAGGTCACTGTGTCGTGGAGAGCAGGGCTTTGTGATGCTGAGGTTTTAAATAGCACCCAGGGCACAATAGGACTCTGCTGCAGCCTGGAGGGCTCCATTAAGAATGTGCTGTGGCCGGCTTTTCAGAGAAATGCGTGCGTGTGTGTTTGAGACGGCTCTTTCTGACTTGGCATCATTCTGCAGGGTAGGAATACACTCTTCATGTAGAATGTCCATCCATAGTTCCAGCCAAACAAGGATCACCCTCTGAATTCCTCCTCCCTTGTACTGAATGCGGGTTGTCACCATGCACTCCCTGTTGTCTAAACACCAGACAGAAGTCCACAGTCAACCATGGAAGTCCCCCGAGCACAAGGGCCCAGTATGCCCCTGGCATCGCTGCAGGTTTACAACACTAAGCCCCATTGCACAGTTCAGGAAGATATAGCAAGAGAGCTCCATGCATTTTGGTGCTTTTCAGATGAGCAATGAAACGAGAATTCAACGCTGCTAATTAGTCCACAACACGGTTCTCTCCTCCCCCTCCGACGCAGACCCCAGCATCCAGCAGGACGGCCTCCTTCTCTGACACCAAGCCTGGATCTGGAGCCTCTCCTGCCAAGAAGCCCAAGCCAGGAGCCCCTCCAGGTGAAGCCCCTGATATTCACTCACTCACTCACAACTGGTTGTGGGAATCACTTACGGCTAACCATAAAGACTAAGAACTTGGTGTGTCCCCGGTTACGTAAGATGACTGCCACGTTTGCAGGATGCACTAGACTAGAGCACATAGACTGCCTTGTGTGATCTCCAGATCATGTGTCACAGTTCCCCCTGTGGGCCATGAAGGGTACTGACAGACCTGACTGCACTCCATCAACAACTAATCCACCGAAACCACACATCAGCATGAGTCACACACAAGCATGGCCAAACACAAATCCCTTCTGATTCTTTTAAAGGAACCTCAACTTTTGAGATAACAAATAAAGCTGCTAAATAAAGGATCCCATAAAATATCCCATGTAGATCAGGTTATTTCAGGACATTTATTAACCACATTAACGCTTTTGTATGTTGTTGTCTGCTGGTGGAACAGAGAGAGAGACGTCGTCTGCGGGGACAGGAGGTAGGCTCCTCAGACTGTGTCCTCCTGGATAGTCCTATCCTTTCTGGGGGTTTTGGAAGAGATGTTCTGCTACCTATCTAAACTCTTAAACACTGTTTGGAATATGAATAAGTCAATCTTAGCACCGGGTTCTGGATTGAAGGAGCGCAATTGAACTGGTCTTGCAAACCCTGGTGGTTCAAACCTGTATAGCTGTGTCATCCCTTGCTGTGGCTTTTCCCCTCTGTGTCGTCACAGCTTGCTCTGTCTGTCCTGTTGGCGTTGTGTACCACGTTCCATCCCGTCAAATAAAAAGCTTGTCCATGTGATGTAGTTCAACAGCCTCCCTACTGCGCTTGACGGGGTATCGAAGCTCTGGAGGCAGCCCGTGTGCAACGTGTTGCAAAGCCCTTTTCCTGTGTCATGTGTCCAAACCACCCCTCCCTCCTGTTCTGCTGCAGTCAAGGCGACCACCCTCTTCAGCAAGCACACCAAGTCCATCGTGTGGGGCATGCAGACGCGGGCGGTGCAGGGCATGCTGGACTTTGACTACGTCTGCTCCAGGGAGGAGCCGTCCGTGGCTGCCATGGTCTACCCCTTCACGTAGGTCACTTCCTGTTCAGTGCTTTCAGGGTCGTGGACCCCCGTAGACACAGAAAAGACCACACGGCTGCAACAAAGGTTGAGAGTTCGCTTTGGCGGTTGTGTGGGTGTGTGTCTGGCCCTGTGTTTAGTTGATTCTTACAGTGTGTGTGGGTGTGGCGTGTGTTGCAGTGGAGATCACAAGCAGAAGTTCTACTGGGGTCACAAGGAGATCCTGGTGCCTGTGTACAAGAACATGGGCGACGCCATGAAGAAGCACCCGGGAGTGGACGTGCTCATCAGCTTCGCCTCGCTGCGCTCTGCCTTCGACAGCACCATGGAAACCATGCAGTTCCCACAGGTAAAGGCCACGCACGCCATCTTCCAAAGGTGCTTTGGCATTCGGTGGAAGTTGTAGGTATGGCTTATCCAACCTCTCCGGCTCATCTCTCTCCTCAGATCCACACCATTGCCATCATAGCTGAGGGCATCCCTGAAGCCCAGACCAGGAAGATTATAAAGGTGGCAGATGAGAAGGGTGTCACCATCATTGGCCCAGCAACGGTAGGTCACTTACTACCCCAACTTTTGCCTCCTTGGCGATTTCTGTCGTTCCATTTTCGTGTCTTTTTTCCATGTCTGTTTTTTAGTAAGTGTCCGTGTTTATTGTAATTATGGCTACTTATATTTTATTTTTTATTCAAAATCCCCTTAGTATTAGCTAGACTTTGCTCCTTTAGTATAGTTAGACCACATATTTAAGTTTCAATATTCCTATATGTTTAATGTATGCACCTTCCTGCCAAAGTAAATTCCTTGTTTGTGCAAACATTCATGGCGAATAAAATCCCTTCTGATTCTGATGTTCAGGTGGGAGGGATCAAGCCTGGGTGCTTCAAGATCGGGAACACAGGAGGCATGCTGGACAACATCCTGGCCTCCAAGCTCTACCGGCCAGGCAGCGTGGCCTACGTGTCCCGGTCTGGAGGCATGTCCAACGAGCTCAACAACATCATCTCCCGCACCACCGACGGCGTCTATGAGGGGGTGGCCATCGGTGGGGACAGGTAAGGTGTGGGTGTGGGGGTGTGTGGGTGAATATGGACTTGTTTTCACTGCTGGTCTCTCTTGCAGATACCCGGGCTCTGTGTTCACAGACCATGTGCTGAGGTACCAGGACACCCCCGGGGTGAAGATGATTGTCATGCTGGGAGAGGTGAGGCTTTTTAATCATCCACACTAACATTTGGAAAAGAGAGCCTTGGTCTTTCCATTCCAAATTAGATTTTTTCTGACATCCGACGGCCTGGTATTCCTAACGGCGAATGTGCTCATTTGGAAACCCGGTTAGATTGGGGGCACAGAGGAGTACAAGATCTGCCAGGGCATCAAGCAGGGTCGCATCACCAAGCCTGTGGTGTCCTGGTGCATCGGGACCTGCGCCACCATGTTCTCCTCAGAGGTGAGAGGGCGTGGCACGAGGGAGCGGCCGTGACAAGGCTCTGGGACATGCAGAGGTCTGGAGCAGGCTAGAGAGAGATATTTACTGGGTCATTTCCTGCTTTTTCCACATCCAGGTCCAGTTTGGGCATGCTGGTGCCTGTGCCAACCAGGCTTCGGAGACGGCGGTGGCTAAGAACCAAGCCCTTAAGGAGGCTGGAGCCTTTGTACCCAAAAGCTTTGATGAGCTGGGCGTACTCATTGGGTAATTGTCCTCTACCGATTGTAATGAGTTCTCAAGTTTAAAGTATGATAGAAGGCTTTTCCCAGACTCTTATTTTGACAGGGTTTTGGCCTGTAAATGTTGTGACCTTTTGTTGTCCTCCTGTGCAGGTCAGTGTACGATGACCTTGTAGCCAAAGGAGTCATCGTCCCAGCAACGGAGGTGCCTCCTCCCACTGTGCCAATGGACTACTCCTGGGCACGGGTGGGTCTTCCAACCAATCATTAGCAGGCTGACGCATGTCCTGTATGAGTTACCGTAACGATGAATCACAATGTCCTTTTGGCTCTGTAGCTGAATATTTGCGGTTCCCATGCATACGAGGCAAATTGCAGTGAACCACTTGGGGTTGGGTTCAACTGAAACAGATGGAGAGAGCACTGCCTGGGGAGGTTGTGGTGACTGTCCCTCCTGCTGTGCCCTGTAGGAGCTGGGTCTGATCCGTAAGCCGGCCTCCTTCATGACCAGTATCTGCGACGAGAGAGGCCAGGAGCTGATCTACGCGGGCATGCCCATCACAGAGGTCTTCAAATCGGAGATGGGCCTCGGGGGAACCTTGGGGCTTCTCTGGTTCCAGAGAAGGTGACCCTCCCAGTCACACAATACTGACACTCAACGTCAACGCTTACAAACACACGACGACAATCAACAATCCATATACACACGCTGTGTGACTACCCTGTGTTTTAGATTGTCGATCCCTCCCCTCCTCCACCCCTGTCTCCAGGTTGCCCCGGTACGCCTGTCAGTTCATCGAGATGTGTCTGATGGTCACCGCCGACCACGGGCCGGCCGTGTCCGGTGCCCACAACACCATTGTGTGTGCCCGCGCTGGGAAAGACCTCATCTCCAGTCTCACCTCGGGTCTACTCACCATCGTAAGACCGTCCTTAATCTGCAAACAGTCGTCTTCACACGCTCAGAATGCGCCGGCAGGTGCAAAGTTGTTTTAGACCTTTTTTTCTCTTCTGGTTGTCAGGGCGACCGCTTTGGAGGCGCTCTGGATGCTGCTGCCAAGCAGTTTAGCAAGGCCTTCGACAGCGGGATGCTGCCCATGGAGTTTGTCAACAAGATGAAGAAGGAGGGCAAACTGATCATGGGCATTGGCCACAGGGTCAAATCGGTGAGTTCAGGCCGTATTGTTTTTTTTTTGTTTGTCCTTTCCTGGAATGTCCTTTTAAAATGCCCGTGTTTGTGTTGCATCTAGATCAACAACCCTGACATGAGAGTCCAGATTCTTAAGGACTTTGTGAAGCAGAACTTCCCTGCCACCCAGCTGCTAGACTATGCCCTGGATGTAGAGAAGATCACCACCTCCAAGGTCACATTCACAATAACAGACCTCTTGTCAGAATATCATTCACCCTGTTGCCTCATCTGGTTGATTCATTATCTAAGTGTCCACTTAATTTCTGTATTGCTGTTTCAGAAACCCAACCTGATCCTGAATGTGGACGGTTTCATCGGCGTGGCCTTCGTCGATCTGCTCAGGACTTGTGGTGGATTCACACGGTAAGTCTGTCCACGATACTTCCCTCATCCTATGCCTCTCGTGAGTGTGTGGTCTCGGATGGTCTTCTATAAACTAGCACTGGTTGTTGACGTGAATCCGCTTCCCCCACAGGGATGAGGCAGATGAGTTTGTGGAGATCGGGGCGCTGAACGGGATTTTCGTCCTGGGTCGCAGCATGGGATTCATCGGTGAGTTAGGACCCCTGACCCCAGCCAAGCCAGAAGCTGTGGGGTTAAGCTTGACCTCCATATGGCACTGCTGACGCTGCTCTCTCTCTCTGCTCTCCCTCCCAGGTCACTACCTGGACCAGAAGAGGCTGAAGCAGGGCCTGTATCGTCACCCCTGGGATGATATCTCCTATGTGCTCCCAGAACACATGTCCATGTAACACCACAGACCTGGCCCCCTGGGCCCCCTGGGCCCCTGTGCCCCCTGTGCCCCCTCTCCCCAGCCTTCATCCTCTGCTCTGCTGCATCCTTGCCTCTGTCACCCTCATGCTGTGTGAGGATGTGGGGAGAGGGTTCTTAGTCTATCATTAGTAGCATAGATGTTTTACTGTCATTAGAATACATGCATTTCAACAGTGAAATTGACCATATTAACCGGGTGCCATTTTAATCTTTAAAAACTGCTAGCTAGTTCATCGACCATCCTGTAACCCTGCCGATAATAACAAAGCTTGCAGAACTGTGAAGTTCTTGACGGGTGGGTAATAATCTGAGACTGCTCGAGATTTAAGGATAAAGCTGTTGTAACAGGAGGCGAGGAAGACATAGCTAATTCACTGGTTGACACTAACCCTGCAGTGCCGGGGAGATCAGGGAGATCATCCTCCTAAGATGACCAGTTGGGAAACTAGTTGCCTCCCTATTCTGGTGCTCACTGCCACTACTACTCCCATCGCTGCTGTCAACGTTAATATTCCTGTGAAGTATTTGAATATGTGCCCCACTCGTCATCTCTCAGTTTACCAAGCATGTGTCTGTGTATCACAGACTAATATGTGTGTGTGTGTGTGTGTGTCTGTGCAGTTCTCTTAAGTGTGTCTGTCGGTGCCATATCAAAACCGTGAGCTTGCGATTAGAGGTGAGCCATAGTGCAATAATGTTAGCTAGTGCCTAATCATTTGGGTTACGTCATTTATTAATGTATAGATGTTTTAACTGCAGAGTAAGTAAACGTTATAAGAATGTAATAGATCATTGTCTCGATGTACTGTACATGCACATCTGGTCACGTTGGTCGTTTGTGTTTCCTCAGACCAAACAGTGCAGGAGAGTGCCCGCCTCAAAGGGCAGCAGGGTTGTTTTCTTATCCTTCTTATCTTAGAAGTTTCACTGATCTGTAGGCCAGTTTGTTTTGAAGGGGGATTTTTCTGTGTTCATCTGTGTTGTCATTCATTTTTGATGTCGTTGAAAAGCCAATGTGATGTACAACGTGCTTCTGTTAAAATGTCATATATTTTTCAGAGCTGTGTGAAGGAATACAATAAAGATGACTCATTAGATTAGCAAGTTTGTTTTGTGTTCATTCCACCAAATATAATTCTTTTTTTGTATTTATATGTAATGTATTCCTTCCTTGGCTGTGCGGTGAGAGTATAACACCATAGCACAACTAAAAACTGAATGTAACTATCTAGATACTCAATTTTACTTTTGACCACTTAGTGTGATGCTGTTAACCCTGAATCAAGAGGATTTATGAGGAGAGTTCATATCAGTGGATTCCCTTTATTTAGGCACTCATGTTGGAATCACGCAACACTAAAATGTTTGTCAGCCTACTTCTCTAGTCTTATCAAGGTGTTTTAGTCACCAATAGCCTACATATTTTAACTGGGCCAGTTCCTAAAAAAAAAAAAAAAGCTAAATTATAATTCACATTCGTATGACTACAAAATAGTGAGTAGGTTAAAAAGGCGAGTCTGTCCGTCAAAGTTGAGTGGGCGGGACATGTCGGAACAGAAGCGGTAACGCCCTAGCATCCCCCAGTGCGCATGACTGTAAATTCGTCTTCTTGAGTTCATGTATGTGTGTCTGCGTGTGTGTTCGTTCGCACACAAGTTTACTGCAATTCCGAATTCTGACCTCCCGCAACAGAATGGCAGCTGCAGCCCCGAACATTGAAGATTCATCTCGAAGCAGTACCGGAACCAGCACAGCGAGCGTCCTTGCTGGAGACGGGGACGCGGAAGAGGCCGAGGATTTTACATCTTCCTCCCACTGCTCAGAGCTGTCTCGCAGGCAGAACGAACAGAGAAAGCAGGGTTTGTTCTGCGACGTAACACTGGCCTTTAGCAGTGCCGCGGCAACTGGTAATGTTCAAAGCTGTCAGTTTTCCGCACACCGTTCCGTGCTGGCCGCGGCAACGGACTATTTTACTCCGCTTCTGGGAGGGCAGTTCTCAGAGTCGCTGTCCGGGCGAGTTGAAATGAAAGAATGGAGTTCGGAATTGGGACCAGACGCAGAAACGGTGGAAAGTGTCATCCAGTACATGTACATTGGAGAGATACGGGTTAGCACCTGCAATGTGCATGAAGTATTGGAGCTCGCTGACAGGTTAGCAATGCTATTTCTCTATTGTTCAGTAGCCAGTAAAAATCTAACCTGATACCCTGTGCGCATTGACCCACTCTTTTAACTTGCTAAACCTGTTTTATCGGAGTTTGTGGATGTCAGAGTTGTTGGCATGCTGACTGATTGTTTTCTCGGAATTGCCACTGTCTACAGGTTCTTGTTACTGCAACTGAAGGAGTTCTGTGGCGAGTTTCTAAAGAAAAAGCTGAGCCTGGCTAACTGTGTAGCGGTACACAGCCTGGCCCACATGTACTCTCTGGACCAGCTTGCCCTGCGGGCTGCAGACATGATCCGTCGCAACTTTCACAAGGTCATCCAGGATGAAGAGTTCTACACCCTGCCGTTCCACCTCGTGCGCGATTGGCTGTCGGATGCAGAGATCACGGTGGACTCCGAGGAGGTGCTGTTTGAGGCCGTGGTGAAGTGGGTGCAGAGGAACACGGAGGAGCGAGGACGATACTTTGAGGATCTGTTTCGTCTCCTGAGGCTGCCTCAGATCAAGCCGACCTACCTGGCCAGGGTGGTGAAGAACGAGGCCCTGGTGTCAGCCAATGAGGCCTGCCTCCGTCTGGTGTCCGAGGCAGTGGAGGGCCACGCCATTCGCTTCGAGAACCTCAAGTCAGCCGACCTGGAGTTCTGGTCCTCCTACGTGCCTACTTTCCAGCCACGCTTCGGCCAGAACATGGACGTGATCATGGTTGTAGGGGGGGTGTCGGAGGGGGGGGACTACCTGAGCGAGTGCGTGGGCTACTTCGTCTACGAGGACCGCTGGGTCAACCTGCCGCACATTCACAACCACCTGGACGGCCACGCCATCGCGGCCACCGAGTCTCACGTGTACGTCGCAGGCTCCATGGAGCCGGGCTTCGCCAAGACGGTGGAGCGCTACAACCCCAACCGCAACACCTGGGAGCAGGTGAGCAACCTGACCACCCGCAAGCACTCGTTCGGCCTCACGTGCATCAAGGACACCCTCTACAGCATCGGGGGCCACGGCAACTTCAGCCCGGGGTTCAAGGACGTGAGCGTGTACGACCCTGAGCAGGACAAGTGGCTCAACCTGGAGTCGGCGCCCAAGATCTTACGGGACGTGAAGGCGGTGAGCGTGGAGGACCGCTACGTCTACGTGATGGCCCGCACGCCGGTCGACACGGACAGCGACGACGGGCTGAAGACGGTGACCACGCGCTACGACACGGAGGGTCGCCAGTGGCAGGACGTGGACTCCCTGCCCCTCATCGACAACTACTGCGTCTTCCAGATGGCCGTGGCCGCCACCAACTTCTACCACACGGCCTCCTGCTGCCCCAAGAGCTACGCGGTGCGTGACGACGCCGCCCAGCTGAAGATCAGCGCCCGCGTTCCCGACGAGATCCTGGAGAGCCTGCCGCCGGAGGTGACCAGCATCGAGGGCGCCGCCATCTGCCACTTTGACGACGACGTGTTCGTCATCGGCGGCTGGAAGAACAGCGACGACATGGACAAGCAGTATCGCAAGGAGGCCTACCGATACTGCGCAGAGAGGAAGCGCTGGATGCTGCTGCCGCCCATGCCCCAGCCCCGCTGCAGGGCCACCGCCTGCCACGTCCGCATCCCCTACCGCTTCCTGTACGGCTGCCAGCGCTACCCCATGCCCCAGAACCTGGCGAGGCAGAGGGACCGCATGCAGCAGATGCAGCAGCTGCACCGACGCACCCTCACCCTTCGCAGGCAGCTGCAGTCCCAGATAGAGTGCTGAGCACACCGCCCTTATTTCTGGGCCCCCCCGGACCTCCAGCCCACTGCCCTGCCCCACGACCTCCCTGCCCAACGACCTCCCTGCCCCACGACCTCCATGCCCCACGACCTGCAGCCCACCGCCCTGCCCCACGACCTGCAGCCCACCGCCCTGCCCCACGACCTGCAGCCCACCGCCCTGCCCCACGACCTGCAGCCCACCGCCCTGCCCCACGACCTGCAGCCCACCGCCCTGCCCCACAACCTCCAGCCTACCTCCCTGCCCCACAACCTCCCTGCCCCACAACCTCCCTGCCCCACGACCTTTTTCTGTTTCTCTCATATTTGTTGTTTGTGAACTGAATTCTGTGCCATCAGTTGTCCTCAGGTGTAGTCTAAGGTGATAGTGACAATGATGTTGTAGGTTGTGACAGATTGTGGGGGACCGTGTTGACCAGGTGTGGGTCTTAATCCAGACCGAATGTAACCATGTGAATAAGAGTGTTTTACAGTAACCAGCGTCCCATGACAATATGTATATTGGTGCTGTTAATCTTGATCTTTTGTACACACAAAAATAGTATATAGTTGTATATGTATATTACTATTTGATGTCCCTTTATTTTAAGCTTGTATGATGCTGGCCATGGGACCCTTACATATTGCAGAATTTACATTCCTTCATTTTAATCAGCTCAATGAAGTCGCTCTCTGACATTCCATGTTGACACTGTGACAATCTCTCCATGCAAATGGTCACACTCGGCCCAGTGTGACCCCCCCCAGGCTGAAGGTCCAGCTCTGCTTTATACTTTATATTGCAACGACTGAACGGCTCTGCTTATTATCGTGGTTACTCGGCGTGAATGAAAAGACCAGTCTTGTGTCTTTCTTACCATTTCAAACCCAAGATGACCACTTTATTTGTTGTGCTTTATCACAATTAGTTATGTTGAATGTGACTTTGCTACGAAGGCTTAGTGAGAGAAGTTAATGACTTCTAGATTGGCCTTGTTGATCTTAATGTGTTCATTGTGCTCTGGCAAACCGCCAGTTGTGTTTCTGAAATAATAACAAGTCTTATAAGCAGCTTTACGCACTAATTGTTGTGCAAAACTGATCGTTGCATAAGCTATTTCACACTTAAGCCAACTTCTGTCTTGTGTACAAGCAGTTGCTGGCTGTAGACATCCATCCAGAAGTTTGTTACTGATGAATGTATTTTTTTCTGGATATCTCTGTCTGCATTATCGAGAGAAATGTCTACAGGACATCACTCAGATGCTGGACCGTGTGTGTGTGTGTGTGTGTGTTTATGGAAGCACACACACGATGTAAGAAGTATTTTTGCAAAGCTGAGTAAAGCATGCACTTTTGCACACACAAAACACTTTCAAGGACTCTTAAATAGTGTTCAAATTTGTTTTGAGGTTATTTAGTATTTTGGTTTGTTCATGTGTTTTTTTGTGACTAACCAGTTACATTAATCCCCTATAACAAACATGAAACACTTTGTTTTCCAATTTAAATGCTATGCCCTAAACAGCCCAGTAAGAGGTTTCAGAATAAAGTTCTCTGCACTTTCCAAAGATGGTCAGATTGAAAAGAGCACTGCTCGATAGAATAAACTAAACTTATTTAACAAAAATGAATGTCAGTCCTCAGATGAATTGATATTTAAGAATTATGAATGCCTTCCTGCAGCTAATATATTGACCTTGAGCACTATGATTAAGAATTCAGGTGAAAAATATATGTTCCTAAGCATTGATCCTCTTGAACGTTAGATTTAAAATATCAAAATGAACTGGTTACAAATATATTGTTTTACATATGGTGGTCTGACAAGGTGTCAACAGATTGGATTTAAGGAATGCTTCTGTCCTCACTTAAAATTAAAAGCTGTTTTTATAATGTTGGCTGAATCCTGTTCTGGTGCAGTTTATTTGGGAATAACTTGGGGATCACCTGTCATTTAGGCAGGACTGTCTACTCAAATACAACTACATTACTTTGTATAATTATTGATTGGCTTGAGGATACCCAGCAAAAAAAAAAAAAAAAAACTTCCTACATGGAAAAACAATTTGACAGGAATTTGAAAGGTAGGAAGTAAGATTTATTTTTTTGGTTTGCTAAAGGCCAATTGTAGTGTATTAGTCTGCATTGGGCAGAAGAACGGGTCTCACACGGACAGGATGCTGTTGGAGGCTGACAGTTTGAGCTCCTCCCTGATCAGCTGCAGGGTGTCTCTGGGGGCGGCGTAGTGGGTGACGTTGGGCAGCCCGTGCACCACACAGCAGCTGAGAGCACTCCGGAAGACGCCCATGTCGTGGGCGTCGTACCACTCATCCGTCTTGGCGTCGTAACACTCCACGTTGAAGGTGGTAGTGAAGCCGTTGAAGCCGCCCACCACAAACAGCAGGTCGTCCACAACCTCGATGCCAAAGTTGCTGCGAGGGTTGAACATGGTGGGCACCGTGCGCCAGGTGTTAGTCATGGGGTTGTAGGCCTCTGCATTGCGCAGACGGTTGGCTCCGTCGAAGCCACCCACCTAGGACAGGACGGGAAGAGTCAAGTTCGAACTGGTCAAACGCAAGGATCGAAACGGAGGAACGAAAGGGGTCATGCTTGATCAATGCTTGTTTTTTTTTTTTATCTGCTTCTCACCGCATAGACCTGTTTCCCATAGGCAATGATCCCCACTCCGCTACGCCTGCTCCTCATGGGGGCGATCAGAGTCCACTGATTGGTGCTGCGGCTGTAGCACTCTGCAGTAAACAGGCACTCGTTGCCGTTGAAGCCGCCGCACATGTACACCTGGAGTATAAGTAGTGCACAAACTCGTCATTTTCTATTCACCTGAGGGAGAAGAAGATGAAGAAGAAGAAGAAGTGTGTCCCCTAGCAACCACATGGTGCTGTTGTCATTCGCTCACCTTGTCGTGTAGAGTCGTGGCACTGGCGTCGCTCCTCTGCTCATGCATGGGCGCGATCATCGTCCATTGGTTGGTGTCGGGCTCGTAGCACTCGGCGGTGTTCAGTCGCACGTAGCCGTCGAAGCCTCCCATGGCGTAGATGCATCCGCCCAGCACGGCCACGCTGACGTAACAGCGTCTGGAGTGCATGGGCGCCACCTGGTGCCACGTGCACGTGACCGGGTTGAACTTGCGCACGCTGTTGAAATAGTCGACGCTGTCGAAGCCTCCCACACAGTACACAAAGCCGTTGAGGTAAGCGGCACCATGGTAGGCCCGAGGACTCTCTTCCTCCTTGGTCACGTTGACCCAACGGTCTGCCCGTGCGTCGTACGCCTCAATGGCATTGGTGGGGCTACCGCCACTCCAGCCACCGATAGCCAATAGGATGGCATAGGGCAGACGAGGGCGGGTCAGAGGGTTGCGAAAATCCGAGTTTGAGGGACCATTCATGTTCAGGTCATACATGGCCTTCAAGGCGTTGATGATGATGGGCTTGCAGTCGTCATTGTCCTTTACGAGAGGATTGTTCTTCACATTGTTCATGAAGTAATCAGCTGTCATCAAGGCCATGCGCACCTGCAAGCAGATATTATGGACGGAACAGTCAGTAAACAGAAAAACGTGTTACCCACAGAACATACCCTAACATCAACAGTGTAGGTTACCTTGGGCAACAGCACGGGTATGAATCCTTTGCGTTGCTGGGATGCGTGGCCAATCCAGTGCAGGATAGCCTCAAACACCACATCCTCCTGCTTTACATTCAGGTCATCTTTCTCAATGATGTCACATAGCTGGGGCAGCGAGAGCTCCAGGAACTCCTCTGAAGAGCGGACCATCTCCTCGAAGTGATGCAGGATGAAGAGATAGGCCCGGTGCTTCAACTCGGGGCACGAGTAAAACTCTGCAAACTTGCAGATGCCGATGCAGTTCTCCAGGCACAGCTGGGCCTCCAGAAACTCACAGCATGCCCGCACTATTCCCAGGACGGAAAACTGGTCTGCTGTCGCCAAAAGTTGCTCGACATTCTCTGCAGTGACCGGCACAGAGCGCGTGTATGCATACTCAACGATGAGGCGCATCATGTCTGGAGTGACACCGGGAATTGTGTAGACTTTCTTCTCTGAGTTGTTCCAGCCACTTGTAAACAAAGCCCTGTGGTTTCATATGAACAGTAAACTTCATGAATAATCTTCCCATTTCATGCCAGATACAAAGTAGTTTAGTGTTTAACAGCTCTAGTCAGAAAATATTGATATAGCCAACAGCTTTCTGGAGTGGCTGTTGGCCACACACTATATCCTCATAATTTAATCCCTGTACTAAGATCTTGTTTGTTAGCCTTTGTAAGCAGTTTCATTTTTTAAATTAACATCCAAGTCACGCCACTCACCTGAAGTATGAGCTGCAACCACAGAGGATGTTTTTATGAGCATTGAACTCAGTACCATTGACTATAACTACCACATCACAGAGTTTTCCTTCCAGTCTTAACTCATTAAAGATTGTACATGTCATGGAACTCATCTTCCTTTCCATGTTGCATCTTTGAAATTTTGTGGAAGTGGATGCCTCCTCCAGTTCATTCATTCTTGTTTCATAAATTCTGTAGGCCTATTTATATTAAAAACTATTACCAAAAATGTTACTACGCTATATTTTTGGCCAAGACATCTAGGTGGCACATAAACTTCATCTGAGAATTCTGAACCCTCTCACTTGCTTTTACAAGATGATGTTCTAGAATTGCTCATTATTACATCACAATGTAAGATTCAGCATGACAGCCACTTGTGAATCCAAGAGGTGGCAGCTGCAAAAAAGACTTGCCACCCCAATCCCCCCATGCTGAAATATATAATTGTGTACATCTTAGTAAATTTCATGTGCAAATATAAATATTATTTGCATTAATGCCACAACTTCCTCCTGCCACCCCCTTGCCACTCCAGGTGAAAATGTTAATCCGTTACGATCACAGCACATGAACAAATAAACAAGGTACAGATTATCCCATTAGTAATTTGTTATGTACCCATTGCCATTAAACATTGTTCCAATGGTGCCAATGATTTAGTTTCAATGCCGATAAATATAAAATCTAGTTAACATTTCCCAAAAGTTTAAAAGACGCAAAACAGAATTAGACACATCCTCTATTATGTCAGTTTTATCATTATGTAGGAAAGTGCGATCGAAATCGGTGACCTACAGAAAAATGTGCTTCCTCCATAGCAAAAAAAAATCCACGTTTGTTCCAGAGGTCTACAATATTCTCATTGAAAACTCTCTGACAAATATAAAATGATTTATTGAAAGAAATAACAGTAGTTCGATACAACCAGAACTCAAAGTATTGAGAAGGAAAAGGTAGGAACGTCTGTATACTCCTCTAGTGGCACTGGGGAACCTTTTGGGCGGAGCCGTGTCTCTTTCTCCACAACTAATGCAAGACAAGTCGCATTGCAAGTTAACGCTACGGTTTGGGTGCGAAACTAACCGTTGCTACCAAGTTTAGATACATTTCCTGAACAAAACCACACCTTTATCCACAATGGTAAGTGTCTTTCTATGCTATTCAATGCCCGATGAACCCTCAAACTCATGAACGCAGTAATGACAAGCCTCAAGATTCAACGCCAACTGAGTAGATTGTAGCTATCTAGCTAGAGCTACCTAGCCAAAACGGGGCAATAAAAACTATGCTTTTATAGAGTTAATCCAAAAAATATTCTGTCAATGTAACCAAGCATCAAGATAGCTAGGTAGGTGGGCAGAATAATAATTTAGATACTTGAGAGATTGACAATATTCCATTATCATAAATTTCCCAGTAGTTGTCAGTTAGCTTTTCCGTTTTTCTTCTTCGTGCTTTTCTAAACTATCTCTCACTGTCACCGCAGATCCCAGAGCTATCCAATCCCTATGTGTGTATGAAGGACCCTCAGCGGGTAGAGGAGATCCTCTTGGCCATGCAGGAAGCTGGCTCCAACACTCTGCAGGTATAGTTTTTAGTACTAGATTGCTTTGTTATTCTTATGTTTGATTATTTTGACTTTACATTTGTAGTTAACAAGTTGTTTTTTTAGATGTCAGACCAACAATTGTCTTTGGATTGTTATCCAGGTGATTTCAGATTTTGACATGACCCTTACAAGGTTTGCTTATAATGGGAAACGCTGCCCCACCTGCCACAGTAAGACTTTGCTCTCATTGATGTCGCATGGATTTCACAAATCCAAAACAGACATGTTTCTTTAATTCATGGTATTACCTTACAGATATCCTTGACAACAGCAAGCTTATCAGTGAAGATTGCAAAGAAAAGGTATGCTCTTGAACATATGATATGTTTGTAGGATTCTACTTTGATAATTCACCATAAGCATGTCACTGTCGAACCAAACATAACAAAACAATGTCTCTACTGGATGTATTCTAGCCAGTGTGTGCTTCCTGAATGTTGTCATTACTCCGTCAGCTGAAGGAGCTTCTTCACACATACTACCCCATCGAGATTGACTCAACTCTGTCAGCAGAAGAGAAGTTGCCCCTCATGGTGGAATGGTGAGACAGCCCTTTTAGTAGATTTCTCCATTACCAGGAAGCACCCTCACCTTACTGTTAGATCACAAACCAACCACCGTTGTTGATGTGCGTTCCTCAGGTGGACTAAAGCCCATACTCTGCTGATAGAGCAGCGGATAAGGAAAGACTGGTTGGCCCAAGTGGTGCAGGAGTCTGAAGCCAAGCTGAGGTAAGAGGAGCTGTCCTTCGTAGCCAAAGAATACATAATGATCAGGAGTCTTTTAACCCTCCACAGTCCACAGATCTCATTGGTGGGGATGAATACGGTGACGTTCCTCAGGTTGGTTTTAAGCCCGGTGCTGTGTGCCTCCACAGGGATGGCTACCAGCTGTTCTTCGACCACCTGCAGGAGCACAGCGTCCCCCTGCTCATCTTCTCTGCTGGGATTGGGGACGTCCTTGAGGAGGTGATCCGCCAGGCGGGGGTCTTCCACCCCAACGTCAAGGTCTTCTCCAACTACATGGACTTTGATGAGGCTGTGAGTATCACCGACTGACTGAAAACCCCCGACACTCGCGGCCTCTGTGCCGTTGAGTTTGAGAGACGGTCTATGAGCGGGGAATGCCGATAATCTAGGTGAGGATTTAACCCCCTGGTTTTGTTATTCTCAGGGTATCCTGAAGGCTTTCAAAGGAGAGTTAATCCACATCTACAACAAGAGGGAAGGCGCTCTGCTCAATTCGGACCACTTCCAGGAGCTGAGCCACCGCCACAACATTCTGCTTCTGGGCGACTCTCTGGGGGATTTGAATATGGCCGACGGTGTTCACAACACCGAGAACATCCTCAAGATAGGATACCTCAATGACAAGGTACGTCCCCGTCCCCCCCCCTAGACACACGGTGATGTGTTCAACAAATGTTTCGGTTGGGGTTGTTTTGTTTTCAGAGTAGACGTCTGTTGTTCATCCTCTGGTGTCCCTCAGGTGGAGGAGAGGAAGCAGTCGTACCTGAACGCTTTTGACATCGTCCTGTTGAAGAACGAGACCCTGGAGGTGGCCAACGCCATACTGCTTTACATCACAGGGAAGAAGTGAACTGTTACTATGTTACTGGCCAATCAGTAAGCGGCACTGAACCGCCACAGGGACGGAGTTGTCAATTTATATAAGGTACATACTTTTTTGTATGCATCTCTGGGTACAAATACTGGAGGATTTTTTGAAATTATTCATATGCTTGTCTTGTTGAAGACCATTTTAATGTAACAGAATCATCTCAGAGTTTTACCTTCTTGTTATACAGTAAAGGTCAGGAAATATCAAAGCCTCAACTGATTGGACTAAAAGCTGGGGCTTATTCCAGCGTCAGTACTGCTACTAATGGAATGCATGGCCTTGAACATGCATGTGGTGGCTTGTGTGGTATTGGTTTGTATTGTTTTCAGTGGTTTTTCTTCCATGTGGGTGAAACTTGAAGGAAGTATAACTTTGCCATATTTGACTCATTATTTGGGATTTGTATTCTTAATGTGGTGCAATGATAAAGGGAAACAACATTGTTTGTGGCATAGGATATCTTTTTTGTGTCTTTGTGTTGCTCTGCTTTCTCCCTCCTCACTTTCACATGATTGGATTGTCATGGCCTCTTCACATAAGCACTGTTTATTTTCTCCAAATTGTTATTGTAGTTCTAGTCTCCGACACAACAGACTCGAGTTGTGTTTAAAGCACCACCAAGTGGTCACATGTGGAAAACGCCTACTCATGGCTTGCACATTGCCACCGCCATTGTTGAAAAACGGGCACATAGAGAGCCATCACAATCCATCAACCTAGACTCCTTAGGTTGTCTTGTGACACTGGCATAAATAACATTTGTGATTTCCTAATATATCATTCTGTCACCAGTATGTAAGTTAAGGCGAAACAGTCGTCATGCATATGGCACATTGTTTCTGGTGGCACTAATAATTTGAGCTGTAATTTCAAATTGTGTGTAAATGCAACAGAAAGTATAACGTTACAGTAAAGGTGTTTGTAAATCCTATAGCATGTTGTAGGTGTAGAAGCTGTGTGGTTAAATTGTGCATGCTGTATTGCAGATTTTATACCAAGTTGTAATACATCATCTTTGATACCTGACAAGTCTATTGCAATATGGAGGATATACTCTGAAAACATTGCATTCCATTTGGAATAAACTGCTCCTTGTCTCTCTGAAGAATTTAAAACCGGCTCTCTTCCATCATTTCATTTTTTTGCTTCCGTATCTTGGCTTTTGCCATTTCATTCTATTGTCTTCTGACCAGCAAACTGGACTTGCATTTCATTCGATTCAATGTTAACTGCGAAGGGAATGTTTAGCTTTCATGACAAATAACTTCAAGGGTTATATATTTATATTTTTTATTATAAAACCATCAGTTGCTTTCTGTGATATGATACACAATGCAAGGCACTTTACTTAAAAAAAATCTTGTATTGCACAAAATAGCCACTCTGAAATATACAACCCAGTCTTTACATCACTCACATCTGGGGGCGGGGTTTGGGGCACAGCCATCCATCCCATCAGCCATTTTGAACCCACCTGCAGTGCATCATGGGAGTATAGGCTAGCCCAAATGGCAGAAAAGGTAGTAACAAAAGTTACAGAAGAAAAGTACCAAATAGAACTGATGAAAACCCATTTTTGACCTGTATTATATTTTCATCCTGCTTTTCTCCAAAAGTTAAAAGCCATCTGGATGCATAGATATTAGTTTTACCATATCCATATGCCTGCCCCCCCCCCCCCCTCCCTGTCCCCTTTAAATATGTCCCCTTACAGTTCCTCATGTTTAGCTTTTTCTGAGTCCTCCTCCACCTTCAGCTTCAGCTCATCAGGCACAATCTTCCCATCACCGTTGCGGTCCTGGTTCTTGAACATGTCCTTTATGATTTGGTCAGCATCCATTGCTGGCCTCAGTCTGCCTTTACCATCTTTAACCTGCAGCATGAGGAATTCTGAGAACTGGAGAAAGCAGAGGGGTAGAATGATAAAAAAATATTTGCATTACACCCAATATTACTAACCTTTACAGAAACAACAACTTTTGAGGACAATTTGGTCTTTTGATACCTTTTAATAATCTGCCCTGGTCACACTAAAAATGGGGCTAAAAGGATCAAAATGTTGCAAGACAGCGTATATCACTGGTGAAGTTTACCTCCTCTAGAGGGACCTCTCCGTCCTTGTTCAGGTCCATGGCAGGGAACAGGGGGTCCGGGCTGTCTCCCAGCCACACAAACATGTAGCCATCAGGCACACCCTTCTGCAGGTCCAGCAGCTCCAGCTCAAAGTATAACACGGCGCTGCTGGGCACGCCCCTGGCTGTAGGGGCACACGGGTGAGAAGAAGGACGTATGAGAGCCACACGATCCTGACAGGACCAACGGGCTTAAAGGGATGCGTTAGCTAGCTACTCCAGGGTCCGAGCAGGCTGGTTGAGACGCCTCACCTCCGTTCTCGCCATGCCCGAGGTGGGGCGGGACGACCACCTGCCGCTTCTCGCCCACGCACATCCCTCTCAGACCCTCGTCCAGGCCCTCGATCACTTTATTAGCCCCCAGTGTGGTGACGGGCGGGCTATCAAAGTGGTCTCTGCAAGAGGAGAAAAAAAGGTTGTTACAGACCTACTGCTCTCACTACATTTCATGTGTTTCACTGTATGCAGCTATATATCCTCTAGCATGTTAAAAAAAATATATCATTTATTTTCTAAACTGCCAACAGCCCTGTGTAGCTGGGGCTGAGGCTGCCTTCCTTGGTGCTGCTGCTCAGGCCTACTGAAACCAGTCAGACGAGGAGTATCCAGCAGTGATTACGTGCAGTGTGGCGGTGCGGGCAACAGGAGGTGCTCACGAGGAGTAGAGCAGAGTTCCGTCCATCAGGGAGCAGTTGTAGCGGTACTTGATCAGGTCGTCTATTTCACTGGTGACGTTGCACTCCTCGGGCTTGTAGGTGACCTTGATCTCGACCGCGTCCTTGGGGTTGTGGAAGTCGATGACGTGGATGTCGAAGACGAGCACAGCCGAGCCAGGGATGATGTCCCCTGTGGGTGGAGGAGAACCGCTTTAACCAGGAGGAGACATAAGACTGAGATATTTGCAAACTGGACTCCCCCCCCCACGCAATACGTGCAATGCCCTTTACCCCGGCCCATTGTCGTAGGCTGTAGGAGACAGACCCCACGCCAGACTCACCAGTCCCCTTCTCTCCATAGGCCATGTGAGGTGGGAGGATGACCCTCCTCTTCTCTCCCACACACAGCCCCTGGAGAGCCTTGTCCATGCCAGCGATCACATAGCCCATGCCAATGTAAGTGTTGTAGGTGCTGTTACGCTGGTAGCTGTAGAGGAACAGATATGAGCAAATATTATACAAGTTATTCCACACGACCAACTTACGAGTTGATCCTGGATACTTCGATCACCATAACTGGCCCACATACGGCTCTATGGATGTGTGGCGTGTCTATAGGCATGTGTACCTGGAGTCGAAGGAAGAGCCGTCCTGGAAGGTGCCGTTGTAGTGGTAGCGGATGTAGTCTCCTACCACAGTCTTCCGGGGGCAGGGCTTTGGCACCTCCTTGATTTCCACGATCAGGTCGTCATTAGGGTTGAACAGATCCACCAGGAGCACTTCAAACATCAGGGTGGCCTGGGAGGGGATCTGGGTGCCTGTTGAGAGGGAAGGTGGGGGTTTAGAGGGACCTGTGATATACAGTCACCTGCATCAGTGGTAGATGGGCTAGAGGAGTTTACATTTAGATTTAGCTACATATAAAAAGCATTACAAATAAAATTATTATTTTAGTGGTTGTTACCATAGCCCTTTTCTTCATAAGCCAGGAAGGGAGGGATGATGATGGTTCGTCTCTCTCCCAGGCACATTCCCAGAAGACCCTCATCCATGCCTTTGATTAAGTAACCCTGTCCCACATACGTGTCGTAGGTGGAGTTTCTACTGTAGCTGAGATGCACACATACAAAAAAACAGTTCAAAACAAACGCACATGCGCACACAAACCAACACGAAGTCCGAATACACAGTTTGTGGTCACTGACCTGGAGTCGAAGGGGATGCCGTTCAGCAGTGTGCCGTTGTAGTGGTAGCGGATGAAGTCAGAGGCCACAACAGTACGCTTGCAGCTCTCTGGTTTGCTGAGGGTGCGAATCTGGACCTTGTCGTCCGTGTTCCAGATGTCGAGAAGCACCACGTCAAACACCAGAACCGTGTCTGGAGGGATGACACCACCTGGGACAAGAGGAAGGACAAGGACTTGAAACTCATCCCACTCCTGTTTCCCCACAACACCACTTTGTTTAGCTAACAGGAGATGCTAATCTTCTAATAAGAGCACATTTTTGATTGGTCTTAACTATTATGTTTGATAAATGTGTACGTAGATGAATACCTGTTCCGAGACTTCCATAGGCCAGGTGAGGGGGCACGGTGACCTTTCTACGCTCATTGACGCACATGCCTTGCACTCCCCTGTCCATTCCTGTGATGAGCCTTCCCAGTCCTACCTGGCCAATGAAAGGGTTTCCACGCTCAAGACTGTGTGTGGGTGGGGGAAGGGAAGGATGGAGGAAGAATACAGCATGGTTAAATAATTTAACAAAATTCTCATAGATTAGTATAATCCTATTAAGTAGGCCTATATCGTTCTATTTCAAGGCGACGTCAAAGCGATACTCTATTAAGATAATTCTCAAAAATGTTGGACTATTTGTCAGACAAGATATAATATCTGCACATGAACTTCTATGCGCCGCCGCTCTCGCGTTCAGCGTGCGTGGCATGTTGTAGCCTCAAGCACCATTGAGTTGTCTACGCAGATATTGTGCAGAAACATCACAGCCAAGTATTGGCACATCTTTGAAATCCTGCACATTAAATGCATGTGCCTATAGCGTCACACAAAACTGCAAAGTTGGTTATAAAGGGTCTGAGGCCACGGACCGACACGTCTTCAAGCCTTAATTACGAGAACAATAATGTGTAAAAGTCCATTTAAAAAAAAAATGTCCGCCTACTGGCGCAGGATAAAAATCTGAAAATATTTCGCTCAATCCATTAAAAGACAAGGTCTCCACTCTGGAGGAGTAAATCCAATATAGCGTAATCATATAAATAACTTACCTCGAGTCAAACTTCTTTCCGTCTAAAAAGGTGCCATTATAGTGGTATCGGACAAAATCTCCGGTTTGTACTTCTCGGGGACAAACTCTTGGAATGTCATATCGATCGATAACAACATCTTCTAACGGGCCCGGGCTGCAGCTAATGTAAACCGCGGACAGCAAAACTAGAAAAGCAGTCAATTTCATTATCAAGCCTAAAAGGGTGCCAACGGTTTAGCGTTTTATAAATCAATCTGAAACATGAGACAGCAGAGGTTACTACCGTGTTGGTTCCGCTAGTGATGAACGGAGAAGAGTGCAACTTGCAGAGCGGACGTAGCTCCTTTAGAGGTTGGGGGAGGTGTGTGTCCCATCTCCCCCTCCTTTTTTTAAAGGAATTCTGTAAACGTGTAAGAAAAAAAAACACGGCCACTGGGTCCGAAACAGGAACCCAGGGCTTTAAGCACGAGTGAAAAGATTCATGATAGATAACATGTAATTCTAAAAAGTCATATATTTAGTTTACTTTCACCTAATTTACTCTGTGTCACAGTCTATATTTATATTTTTTTAGATACTCCCTAAATATGAAATAACATGTCAGTAGGCTATTCCTGATTTAGGCAATTAGAGGAGTAGCCTATAGTGCTCAGGACGTCATCAGTAGGCCAATATATGCGTAACCAAAGAGTGCAAATAACAGGTTCCAACATGTCAGTTTTTTTCTCGTTTACGTTGGAATGCTGGTAAATCTAAATGTTTATAACCATGAACCTACTACAACATAACAGCTGTTGGCAAAGTACTAAGACCATAAACTAGTGACGTAGTAAAGTTTAATTATTATTATTATTATTTAAACTAATTTCAGATTGTTTTTATATGTTAATAGAGCTGATTTGTATTTCAAATCAGTTATTTTAATTCATATGAAACTTCAATGAAACTGACGTTTTCCCCTCAGTCTGAAAATCAACGGCATTATGACCCGGGGAATAAATGCCAGGATCATATCCTCTTGCGTCGGACTCCTGTACGACTAAACCCAGACTTCTGTTCCCTCCTCCTAAACTTTGAGAACCGGGCCAATGCGATTTACGTGCAGACCGACATGACCGTCTACTGGTAAAGAAAAGCCAGGATAATTTAAACTACACAGATGTTCGATGTGGATGCGACAAATGAAAGAGTGAGATCATGTTCCTGCATGAAAAAAGGAAGAGCTGGTCTCAATTTTTTATCTGTATATTTTTTATCACCACGGTTCTGGTCGAAGCCCAGTATGAGAAATATAGCTTCACAAGTTTCCCCCAGAACGACATAATGCCACTGGATTCTGCTTACGGGCATGCCCTTGACCAGTACTCCGCTCAGAGCTGGAAAGAGAGCATAAAATACCTGGAACTTTGTTTGCGCCTCCATCGGCTCCTGAAGGACAGCGAAGCGTTTTGCAGCCAGAACTGTACTAATGTCAGTCGGGAAAATGATACTTTATTCGCCGACAGCAGCCTCCGAATTATGCGACATTTCTTACTCCGGGCATCGTGTCTAAAAAAGTGCAAGGCATCCTTTCCAGTGTTTGCAGTAGCCAACCCAAGGCAAGATGTTCTGGAAGCTTTCGAAAAAAGGGTACCATACCGGTACATACAATATGCATACTACCAGGTGAGATCAAAATAAAAGCGTCGAGATAAGTAAATATTTTAGATTTTAGCAGAGAAGTTGTAAACCAAATAAATTAATGTTGGTGATCCACTAATTACTGCTACTTTTGACCTATTATATGTGTAGATACTTACTAATAATTAGCTTACGCAGTTAAACGTAACTAATAACTAATAACTGTCATTAAGATGGACAAGTCCTCAACGAATAGCCCTGAGGTTGTTACTAACCTAGGAAAATTAATAGTTCTTGACTTGACATGGAATTTTAGAGTGAAAGGCTGCATATTTGTGTGCAATGGCATTCTCGGTGAGGAAGTAGCCAATCCTAGCATTTTCCACACGTTCCCATCACTGCGTACATACCTCCAGGCTGATTCTTTACGCTACAAGATCAAAGTATTACTCTACTTAGCCCTCCTGTTGAGAAAGTAGCGAACTCAGCAGTTGAACATATGCCACGTCTCTCACCCAACATGCGCCCTATTAAACACTTCTGCCCTCCAGCCCAAACAATCGGCTCATTCTTCTCTATTAAACACAAGGCATGCACATCTGACTACAGCTCGGATTTTAAAGCCATGTTTTGCTGTAGATGACTCATTTTTAGTTTTCCAAGTGCACCATAAAGGTACCAATGTGCCAAACATGAATTGTATTTTCTTCATGCCCCATGTGTCCGTCCTGGAAGTTTGTGGTTGCTCTGACTAGATGATCTGTCGTCAGTCCCAGTGAAACATTCCCATAGGTGGGTGATGATCTCATGGCTCAGTTTAGTGCATCTGTTTCTTCGCTTACTTCTATTCCGAAACCTCCAGAGCACACCACGGATGACCCAAGGACACCCTACTGTTATATTCCTTATCACTGGCATTCTTTGTCTTTCATAATGAAATCAGAACACTTGCCTTTTTACAATAACTTGTGATTGGATGATAGGTAGTTACATCCTACTGTCACGTTAGTGTTAGTGCATTTGTTTCAATGAAGCATTTAGGTTAAGGCATAGGATGGTGTTTTAAATATAAACCACCCAACAGGAGAGAAACACTTCAAATAACAAGCTTTACCAGCTTTACCTTCAAGACTCATTCAATTGCAGTAGCTGTTAAATGTTAAATTAGATATATTTGTGTCTTTTGCAGTTAAACAATTTGGAGAGGGCTGTGTCTGCAGCCTACACCTTCCTCCAGAAGAACCCAGAGGACCCTTACTTAACCAAGAACATGAACTACTACAAAACTCTTTTTGAAGTGGATGAATACCTCATCGACCTTGAGGAGCGTCCCTATGAGGTCCAGTATCAACACCTTGGTGTCACGATCCGACTCTTGTTGACAACTTCAATGTTGTCGTTCTGCAGCTGTGTTAATAATTGACCTCTTAGTGTTACAATCTGTAACAATTAGCCTCAACATGTGGTCAGTGTCACAGTACTGTACTGTCCATTCTGTCCTCCAGGGCGTCTTCCTGAAAGCTGTCAAGCTGTACAACTCTGGAGACTTCAGCAGCAGTGCTCGAAGTATGGAGCAGGCCACCACTGAGTACTTCAAAGTGTATGACTTTTGTCTAGCAGGATGTGAAGGCTCATATGAGATCACCGAGTTCAAAGACTTCTACCCTACATTAGCAGGTGAATGGGCTTCTCAATCATTTCATTTACATGACCGACAAAGCTAATGACAAAGAACATCTTCTGTATTTAATGTGTGTCTCCTTCCCCTCTCTCTCCCTCTCCATGTAGACCTCTACACTGAGGTGTTGAGGTGTAAGGTGAAATGTGAGGAGAACTTGATGCCCAACGTCGGGGGATTCTTTGTGGAGAAGTTTGTGGCCACCATGTACCACTACCTCCAGTTTGCCTACTACAAATGTAAGGCACATGTAAGACCACCATCCATGGGATAGATAGATCTCACAGATCTATCTCCACAGCTCAGACAGACTGTTTCATATCAGCGCTTCCGAACGCCTGTTTCAACATCATAACAATGAGTGACTGACATAGCAATGGCATGACATGACGGCGTTACATGTCTGGTTTTATACTGCAGCTAATCCCCCATCCTTCCCTGTACAGTGAACGACGTGAAGAACGCCGCGCCGTGTGCGGCCAGCTACATGCTGTTTGACGCCAGCGACCAGGTGATGCAGCAGAACATGGTGTACTACCGCTTCTACCGAGAGCAGTGGGGCCTGGAGGAGAACCATTTCCTGCCCCGACCAGTGAGTGACTGTGACAACTACCGCCTTGGTGTGAACACGTACGCCATACCAGGGTAGCAATTCAAAACCCATGGATTCTTGTAAAATTCTTGTGATTCTTAAATTCCTAGCTTCTTTACAAGCGTTTAGCGCTTGCTGCGACTGCCTTGAAGCAGTTGCTTTGAAGCGTCCAATTAAACAAAGCCACGGTTCCCCGACACACACTGCTTTTGCTGCTACCGTCGCCGTACATTGTGTTGTAAATACTTTCGAATATTCTCATTACAAGGCTGAAGGGGCAGTAAAACAAAAGGGAAACAATACAGGCCGTAAACAAAGGCAGTGTTTGGTTTTTTCTTTCGGGCCATGTCACTCACCACACAGACCTGCCTGGTTGTGTTTGTTTCCCAGGAAGCTCTGATGTACTACAACCAGACAACCAAGCAGAGGGAGATGCTGGAGTTTGCACTAAATTACCTACAAACAGATGATGAGGTAAGATACAGGTGTGACACACGGGGGAGTTTCTGGACAGAACCATTGAACCGGTCTGTCATAAATAATATGATGATATAATGTAAAGTGAAAAAAAACAAAAAAACACCTTTTTGGTGCTGTCCGAAATAACTAAGTTGACCTTTGAATCCACTTCTACTCACTCTCAGTCTTTACTCAGGTGAAAAACAAACCTGGAAAAAGCCCTGAGAGGATTTAGGGAGGAGGAATGGAAAGTGTCAGTAACTATGAGAAGGAGAGATGGAGACACAGGGAGAAGGAGGGCGGGCTGTTTTCCTCCGGGTGAGTGTGGTATGTAGCTGGGAGGTGTTGGCCATTGAGGATCTGCCACATGCATTTAACTCGAGCCAGCCCCTCCCAGCTAACCACTTAGCCTTGACCTAGGAGGGGGAGGAGGACTCGGTAGGGTTACAAGAAAAGGAAAGATAGCGACAGATACAAAGATGACTTGCTGCTCAAAAGATTTAATGGGATCCAAACCAAAGAGGGAAGTCGGAGTGACAGAAAAAAAACAAGCGACAAAGACCATCCGAGAAGCGTCAATAAATCCTTTTTTTTTCGTAGCACTGTAAATTAATCTGTGGGGGGTCTGCCCCTGACAGGATGTGGTGAGTCCAGAGGAGGTGTCCCTGGGTCCCTCCACCCCCCCTGACGCTGAGTTTGAGGGGGTAGGAGACTATGAGGAGTCCTTCGTAGCGGAATGGTGGCAGGAGCCCAAGACCAAGGGAGACACTGGTGATCCTGCAGTCTGAACCCCCCCCCATCAGCATCGCTGCATTCCCCCTCTCTACACGGTAACATACCCAATAAAGTAGCCAGCCTGAAGACAATTCCTATCAACAATCCATTTGCACACATGCCTGGTGGGCTTTTTAGGGAGAACATACATAAACAAATAGATGGAGACCTCTGCGGAACCCAAGCTTATAGAGCCCACTCTCAGATAAGCCACTCTCAGACCACTGGTGGAAATGACAGCGATCCAACCAGGAAGTATTGTTCAAATATATATTCAAGCGTTTGTGTAATCTTTTAAATATAGGAACGATGTATTATGCTTGTTGATATGGCTTATATTTTTGTCTGTTACATTTCTAATTTAATGAAATGAGATACCTTTCATGTGCCTTAGCCTAATAGGAAAAAGATCTGTGAATGGTGACTCATTAAAAGTATTTGGTACAGCAAGTTCAAATGTCCACATACTTAACGCCAAGCAAACAACTGCACAAAAATGTGGAATAAAGTGACACTATTCTTTTAAGATGTGCTTTTTATTTCTTTACCTACACGTTCAGACATTTTTAACTGTTCTCTTGATGGTCAAACACGGAAGACATTTGTCATAATACGACATTCAAGATACGAGCTAGATCTAATTATAAATGTCTGTCTTTCACCTTTGTTGTCTAGGGAACAAGTTATGTCCTTTAACTTGAGGGGACAGTTCATATTCAGACTAGCATAATCAACCTCTACCCGTATCACCTGAGTCATCCCAAAGAGGGCTGAGTCCCCGGGGACCAGCCGTCTGGTGTCCCTATGTCAAGTCCCAAATAGCACCCCCTGGTGGAAATAAGAGAAATGAAGGACAAAAGTCATAAAAGTTGTTTTGACTTTGAGATTTTTTATTATTTCCTTCATACTTCCATTCATCTACAGGGCTTTGTTCATAATTGTTTTTCTTTGTTCATAATTCAAAAAGACAGTGTTTAAAAATATGGGTTAGGACACGTCTCTTTTTTCACAGCTTTCCATATCCAAAATGAAAGCAAAACGGCCATCATTTCCACAGACTGTATTTAATACCAGCTCAGTACATATTGTAGGGACACGTTCAGTACATATTGTAGGGACAATATGTACTGATCCGTCATAGTGCAAAGCTCAACAGAATCAAAGGGACCTCGAAATATCCACCCATGTCATTCTGGCTTTCTCCTAAAGCCTAATCTAGAACCTTATAATCTCATTTACAGTGTAACCCTGGGAATCAATACAAGGGGTTTGTGGAAGCAGCCACTAAGGGCTCAAGGGCTGGTAACAAATAGACAGTCTTAAGATCTAGGCTAGCTAGCTGGGATGGCAGGGCGACATAGCCAGGTGGCTATTTTATCAGCCACATTTACACGTACAGTGAGAAAGTATGAGTGGAAACGTATTAAGAGATTTACAGATGCAAGTCACGACACAGAGCAATGCTCGTCGAAACAGATCAAATGATTGAACTATAACATTGCATTCAAATCATCGATTTCATTAACATACAGTGTGTCAACGTCACTACTTTGCAAGTATGTACAAATAGGTGTGCGTACGTATTTGAACACACATATGTGAACACACATACGTGGGCTAGTGATCGTTTTTATGATGTTACAGGACATGAAAAGATCTTTTTTGTTCATGTGCTGTCATGGCGGCAGAGAACAGGTCACAGAAAACATGTCTCGATGTCCAAACCTCTCCTATTGGCAGGAGTGTCGAGGGGAACATTCATCCGTTCTTCCTAGCTCCAGAAAAGCCATACATTCACACAGACACAACGAAACCTCGGCTAACATTCACACTTGGGGCCTGGAGAGGTGGTGAGTAGGCTACAGACACTAACAGGCTTTGTTAACACTAGGTGTGGAATGTACTACTTTGACAGATTTGCGGCTGAAAACACTGAGTTGGGGTCTCTGCAGTTCAGACTCTAACATGATCCCAAAACCATAATACCTGGCCCTGTTCTAACACATTAAAAGGATGTGTGTGTTAGTGTGTTGGGGAGAGGGGTAAATGCCCCCAAACACTTAACTTACAATAAACAAATACGTACCCCTTTGTCAGCCCAGGTACCATCAACTGGTATATTAATTATCTGTCAAAATCATTCTAATATCAGCTAAGAATTCTTTATTGTCCAAGCTCTATTCTATCTTTGGAAAAAGGCCAGTACCGGGCCTGTACTCTGCACCCTTTCAATTATGTCCTTGTTGTTTGAACAGTGTCCCCTGACAGGGCTCGTCCACCACTCTGGCCTCAGATCCTCTTCACAGAGACAGAGCAGCTGGCTCTGTTTACTTAGGGCTGGGTAAGAGCCCATCCCAGGGCCAGTCAATCCCATCTGTGGTTTGTTTTCAGGCAGGCAGGCTGACACTGGAAAGACATGTCTCTGGTTGACTTGGTCCACCACTGATATGTTCTTCTGTAGACTGTCGGAACGAAAGGGAAGTGAAGACCTAGACGCACTGCTGTGGCGTCCGCTGGCAGTCTGCCACTGAGCTGAGATATGATTGCCTGGTATCGCGGTGTCTGGGAGGAGCTACAGAAGCTCCGAAGGGGTGGGGTTGGAGAGACGGGAAGACAGGAAGTAGACAGGAAGTACACAGGAGAAGGTATGTTAGCATCCGGAGAGGGTTTGACAGTTTCAGGACAGGAGTGGAAGACTTCTTTATCCCCTTTTCTCCGATGTGGAAAAGACACAGTGAGAGGAAGACAAGCGGGACAAACACGAAGTGAGAAGGACGAGCTGGCATCTTATCCTCCGCCGGATCTGTTGGGAAATACAGCAAAGGGTGAGAGATGGTAGATCTTTAAGTTAAATTAAAAAGAGACATTCTGTAGATACTGGCAATGTAAGAGGAATGTAGAATGATGGATGGGATTCGGATACTAGGAAGTAATGGTCGTAAGACAGGTTAGAAAGCAAGGTTAGACTGAGCTTTAGGTGTTAATGGAGTCATGCAGTGGGGCATTGCCCTCAGGGAAATAACACTATGGATGAGGTCATGGATGGATGAGGTCAGTCCGTTTCCATGGATGGATGAGGTTCTGTCTGGTCGGGGGTCGTAGGGTATCATCCAGTGGGGTTTAGCACCCAGCTTGTTCATACCTTCCTCTCCGGATGTTCCTGTGTCCAGGGAGAGCCAGGTTAGCAGGAGAGACATGAGGAGAGGAAAGACATGAGGAGAGGAGAGACAATAACAGCAGCAGCATCAGTGGCATGTTCATAAGAGAGGCTGTGGCGACTGACTTGAGTAGGAGTCATTTTATAAAGCCCATCACTGTAGCCAGTGTTCTAGCACTGTAGCCAGTGTTCTATCACTGTTCACACCAAAACAACCTAAGGTCCAGAGTTGATAGTTTGAGTGCAGAAACGGATGGGCTTTATTTTTGACCTGAAATGAAGTAGGGTCAGCGTTAATACTATTTTCTTTCCTCTTTGATGCACTGATACCACAGCCACATCAAATTAAAAAAGAAAATGCATTAATCAATCGATCAATGAATCAATCAAGCGTTCATTCATGGTATCCCGCTATCTCATCATTTCAGCTTGCCACCATACTCCATTCAACTAAGTATAGTGTAATAGCATAACATGCTGCAGGTCAAATTGTTATCATGGCACCAACCATCTCCCTCCGGGTTGACCCCTCCCATACTGCCCGTTTGGACCTTGTGTCTGGTGGGTCCGTCCATCAACACTGACCCCTGCTACGGTACATCCAGCCTTCACCCAGGGCTCTCTGTCTGGGGAGCACAGCTCATGCACACATGCACAGACACATACCCCTGTCCCTGAAAGGATTCCACACTGTCAAAAGTGATGGCCAAATCAGTTCCAGAGTAAAGGTTATTAACAGGGCTTTGCAAAGGCAAAGACCCCCCCTAGTTAAACCTCCTCTGGAAAAGTAACATCGCTTCAATAGGTATAGTTAGTTTGGGTAGCTTTAATATGTCTTGTTATGTCTCTGAAGTCGGTGGAAGGGTGAAAGGGAGGTCATCCTTTTAGGTCAGAGTCTGAGAAGAGAGCAGGCATGCACAGCTAGGGCACGACTGAGAAGGAAGTGAGGTAGTCTAGAGGTCGGTAAGGCTGGCCTATAAACAGAGGAACTATAGACTATAGGCACCAGTGCACATGATCAGTTCACTGAACAGATTTGAAACATGTATGGCTTCAGATCAGCTTGTGAAGCTGCAACTAGAGACACCGCAGGAGTTGATCCTGATCCTGGCAGGGTACCAACTGGGGTCATTTCCAGTTCCACTAAGAGCTAGGGGACTGGGAGGCAGGAGAGACAGGATAAAGCTACAGGTTCTTCACTATCAGGCCCGCCTCTAACGGTCACATTGCGTCCAGGGGAGTCAGGTGATGCGGCCCGATTCTATAAAAAAGCTACTCCGTTGAAGGCGTAGTTCAGGAGAGGTGTGAGTGGGGGCCTTGGGGAGAAGCAAACAGGTACACAGAGGCATGCCAGGACTCTTACTTAAATCCCCATCCTGTTCCCCCTAGGACTATAGCTGCCAGGAGAATAGCACCTGCGATGGACCCTATTATGATATTGGTGCCACTGGGACCTGCGCAGAGGAAGGAGGGGGGGGGGGGGGAGAAACAAAACAACACCACCAACAACACACATCAGAGGACAGCATCAACACTGTACATCCACCACGTCAACCAGAGACAGGAAGAGAGAGAGAGGCCAAACAAGATACCTGAAGACACACAGAGAGAGAGAGACACAGAGAGAGAGAGAGACACAGAGAGAGAGACACAGAGAGAGAGACACAGAGAGAGAAACACAGAGAGAGAGAGAGACACAGAGAGAGAGAGAGACACAGAGAGAGAGACACAGAGAGAGAGAGGCCAAACAAGATACCTGAAGACACACAGAGAGAGAGAGACACAGAGAGAGAGAGAGACACAGAGAGAGAAACACAGAGAGAGAGAGAGAGAGAGAGAGAGAGAGAGAGAGAGAGAGAGAGAGAGAGAGAGAGCGAGAGAGAGAGAGAGAGAGAGAGAGAGAGAGAGAGAGAGAGAGACAGAGAGGAGGAGTTCCAGCACATGGGGGTAAGGAGGGAAAACGGGCGGGAGAGCGGAGGGAAGTCAGGGAGACGACAGGAAGAAGGAGGGTTTTTATGACTTATTTCTCATTCCCCCACTCTTGCTCTTTCAGCGGGACCCCCCTCGTGCTCGGGGGCCCTATGAGAGCAACTGTCAAACTGCTCTGTCATTGGCCGACTGCAAGAAAGTAAGGAAGACATTTGAAGATTGCAGCCGGGTCTCAGCAACTCAGCAACGACATAACTGAGAAACTGAACAAGGGTCTTGAAGGAGCACGGCCCAGTGTGTGATCTACTACACTCACTGTCAACACAAAGACATCACACCATGGAGAACAGACTAGGAGAGGGTTCGAGAGAGGGCAGACAGATAGACAGACCAGACTAACAGACAGACCCGGCTGACAGACAGATAGACAGTGGGGGGTGGGATGGTATGGACCTTTCTTCTCGGGGCCGGAAGAGACGGTGGGGTCAGGGATGGGGTCAAACACACTGCAGTCCTTCCCCGTGTAGTCCCTGTCACAGATACACTTCACCTCGTTACTGCAGGTCTGAGGGAGATAGAGAACCACACAGAGATAAGTTACATTTTGACATTTAGCAGACGCTCTTATCCAGAGCAACTTGCAGTAAGTACAGGGACATTCCCCCGAGGCAAGTAGGGTGAAGTGCCTTGCTCAAGGACACAACGTCTATTGGCACAGCAGGGGAATCGACCCGCAACCTTCAGATTACCAGCCCGATTCCCTAACCGCTCAGCCACCTGACTCCCTACACACACACACACACGTGTGTAAGCGCGGTCTCACCCCGTGGTCGGAGCAGGTGTGTCCGAAGGCGGACCCTGAACAGGTGCTGAGGTTGAAGGCGCCCACGGCCAGGCAGCGGCGCTCCAGACACATCATGTTGGGGCCGCAGGGCGTGCCGTCCTCCACGTAGCCCAGGTCCGACCCGTCTTCCAGCAGCGCGTGGCCGCCTCTGAACACACACACACACAGACACACACAGACAAACAGACACACACACATACACACACACCACAGAACAAGGCAGAAGGACAGATAATGAGCCACACATGATGATTTACTTGTAGCCGAGCCTCATCAGTAAGGATTTCGTGTCTCGGCATGTCTGCATAGCCACCCACCGGCAGTCCAGGTACTTGTTTTGGTGATATATAGTCAGGCTGGTCACCTCTCCTTGCAAATCCCCAAACTTTGGCTTCACTGTCATGTTGGCACAGAACAGGAAGCCGCACAGCACATCCCTGCAAGAGGAGGGACATGGGGATGTACTGGGTGGTCTTTTCCAGAGCAGAGCTCACAGTGCAGTGTGACAGTACGACCTGGGGAGACTCACGGCTTGTTGCACTGCAGCCACCCCTGTCCCTCAGGGCCCAGACCACAGTTGCCCTTGTCTGTGCCCTCAGCATTCAGCTTCTCGTAACAGAACCGGTCGGCTGAATCTGAGAAACACACAGCGACCCGTTGGATGTGGCTCACCTGTGTCTCTGGCCCCTGCACTTCTGCAACTGACCAGCAGAGGGCAGAGGAGTGCAACAGCCAAAGTCCTATTCTCTCTCCTCACGAGTGAGGGTGTGGCGTTTCTTATTAAACTGAACTTAAACAAACTCACTGTATCCCCACAGTCCTCTGCACTGGCCATCACGAGTTCTGCATCGACCTCCATAACAACGACCCTGACAAAGAGACGGATACAAAAGATCAAAATACAGGACAAAAGGGAACACGACACACTTCTAGGCATCCTGTGTTCCGTAACGGAACACGGACCCCGTGAAAATCAAACCAATACCTGAGTGCTGTCACACATGTATCCGTCCAGTTTATGCACATTATGTGGACACTGCAGAGAAAGGGGGGGTGATAAAGGACGTCAGCCTCTGACATACAACACACTCGTAGAAAGCTCTAGAAGCGGTTGTGAGTAAGGGGGGTGCAGCACCTGACTAGAGTCTCCAGTGCAGGTCTCTGGGATGTCGCAGTCGTTGACAGCCTCACGACACACCGCCCCTCTAAATTCATACTGGGGACAAGAAGACACAACGACAGCACTGATTAGAGAAGCCGCCAGAAAGGAGCCTGCCGATTGACGGCAGTCAAGACGTTTTATCGCGTGGAGACAACCAGCTCCAGAGTTAAAGGAACGCCCTGCCATGCCTGAACCGAGTAGGGGAATAGGGTCGATGTGAACGGGTGCGTACTTACCCTACACCCACTACAGCACAGTCCATTACTGCACATGGCATCATGGGTCAGCGTGCACTTCTTACAGCACGCCCCTCCACTGCGGGCACACTCCTGAAAGCACATAGACAGATTACAAATGAGCACACTCCCTGCTAAAGCCTCCCTGTCGGAGCCTGGGGATTGATTACAGTTTACAGGGACATTCCCACAAGGCAAGTAGGGTGAAGTTCCTTGCCCAAGGACAGAAAGTCATTTGGCACAGCGGGTAATCGATCCGGCAACCTTCTGATTACAAGCCCTGACTCCCTCACCGCTCAGCCGTCTGACTCCCCATTCTCTTGAAGAGATTCCCCATGACAGACACTCACCAGCTGAGAGCCGCAGTCACACTCTTCCCCAGGCTCCACAAAGCCATTCCCACACTCCGGAGGGTCCAGAAGCTGGAGGGGGGGGGGGGGGGGGGGTTGCAGGACAGGGGGAGAGATGAGAGGATGTGAAAGTGAGACAAGAGAGACAAACGAGATGGAGTACAGGGTGCAGTACAAGAAACGATTAAACATAGCGGGGAGGCCGGAGGAAGAAAATGATGGAGAGATGGGCCAAGAACGGTGAGCAAATACGTGATCTGAGAGAAATGAGGACGTTGGGATAATGAATTAGGCTATAAATAACAGCCCTCAAGAGGGATTCAGCCTCCTCATCTGCCCACTGGAGCAGCCAAGGGCCTTGCTGCCTCCCACGCCCCCCCATGTCAGGCTCACCTTGCTGGGCTTGTTGAAGAGGCAGCTACCGCCCCCCTGCAGTAAGAACTGGGTGTACTCATCGACACTACAGCGAGAGAACTTGCGGGGTAGGTAGTAACTGTAGGTGTCCGTCCACACGCACGACGACACAGAGAGGAAGAAAAGAGAACGACACGAGAGAGAGAGAGAGAGAGAGAGAGACAGAGACAGAGAGAGAATTCAAAATATATCTGACAATATTTGAGATGGAATTTTCCCATCTGGCAGCTGAAGAATCAGAACATCTCTGCTCTCTAAAACTGAAGTATTGCACCATCTGGCACACAGTCAAAGCCAACTAAAAGCTGCCATAATGCTTACTGTTCCTTTTCGTTCACCCACCCAAAAAGTCTTAATGGCCAAACACAAAATCATCTAGATTCCAGCTGAGTGCTCTATGGTGTTTCAGCAAATCATTTAAAAGGAAAACTGATGACTCCAATTATCCAGATTTCCTTGGCAAACAAAGTGCTGACTACACGTCAAAACTACCTAGTCTAACACTAGTCTTTGGTGAGTCGATGTGTTGCAGCTTTTAGAGTGTCAAATTGAGCAAACTGAATGGCACAAACAACACTGAGGTGAGAGTGAGCTGGTGGAGTTCCCAGGTCTACTGGGTGCACTGTGTGAATGTCAGAGTGAAGGCAGCAGTGCGCTTCAGCAGGGAGGGCTGGCCCTTTCTCAAGCCTCACCCTGTGTCTTCCATGATACAGCCCAGCCAAGCATCAGGGCACCTGCAGTCGCCTGGGAGAGGAGAGGGAGGTAGGCGGGGAGGAAGAGAAAGAGAGAGAGGGGGGGGGAGAGAAAGAGAGAGGGGGGGGGGGAGAAACAGAGAGAGGGGGGGGAGAGAAACAGAGAGGGGGGGGGAGAGAAACAGAGAGAGGGGGGGGGAGAGAAAGAGAGAGAGGGGGGGGGAGAGAAAGAGAGAGAGGGGGGGGAGAGAAAGAGAGAGAGGGGGGGGAGAGAAAGAGAGAGAGGGGGGGGAGAGAAACAGAGAGGGGGGGGAGAGAAACAGAGAGAGGGGGGGGAGAGAAAGAGAGAGAGGGGGGGAGAGAAAGAGAGAGAGGGGGGGGAGAGAAACAGAGAGGGGGGGGGGAGAGAAACAGAGAGAGGGGGGGGAAGAGAAAGAGAGAGAGGGGGGGTGGAAAAGAAACAGAGAGAGGGGTGATTGTAGAGCTTAGTGTAAAGTGGCTGGTTGTTATCTAATTTCGTTTTTTAGGAACAAGACGATGTACTGTGATGAAACCTCAACTCTATTCCGCGGAGTGGTTTGCTGCGTGGAGGGCAGTAGCGGGAACAACTCTCTTCTTGCTCACCCTCGCTCGCCCTCCTTCATCCACCTCTCTCTCCTCTCCAGCCGGTCCTCACCTGCAGAGTTGCGTGCGTTGTTCCACTTCATCCCGATGTTCTGGCCCAGACTCTGGCACAGAGTGATGGCCATGGAGCCCACGTTCCCATACTGGAAGTCACACAGAGTTACGGACGGGCATCAGGAACCACACACACCCTGGCCAACGGAAATGAGAGACATGGCTAGTTCCTAGTTCCTGGTCCTCACCTCGTTGATGCCCCCTCCTCTGGTCGGAGAGCACACCCCGCCGGTGTAGGCAGTGCCACTGCGGCTGCTCTGGAACGTGCGCCCCCTGGAGGGCACAAAAGGAACGACAATGGGCCCTGCTGCACACCCGAGAGCCCACAGTCAGATCTACTGATGGGCAGGGGGGCGAACGTGGATTACTCTGCCTGTCGGAGGCCACGAGAAGAGGAAGGACGTCCTTACGAGAAGAGATGCACGGCGTCGCTCTGCTCCTTGACGCTCTCCCTCCTGTACTTCATGAAGTTCTGCAGCGTCGTCAACGGGTCCGTCACCACGGACACCATGTTGGCAGAGGACCAGGTCTCCATGGCAACCAGAACAATGCGAGTGTTGAGCTGCTCCTTGTAGATCTGGAATCCAAAAATACACCCCACGAGCAAACCATGACAGCCGCACATCTTACAGCCACGGACATGCTGGTTTGAACCAAAAAAGGACTTAACGGTGACCAGTAGGAGACTTTCTTTGCGGCTTGAAACACTGAACCCAGAGTTAACCCTGAAGAGAGAAGGTGAGGATTATCTTACTGCGTCCGCCATGTTGACCACTGCTTTGGCGAAGTTCCTGGTCTGGGTGGTGGACCGACGCAGCTGCACAAACTGCAGACACATGGTAAACAATTGCACGAGGCACACACACACGCGCACGCACACAAGCAACGGGTATGAGAGTGGCAACTCACCATTTCATAGTCGTTGACCACCATCAGCTCGATGTATTTGGTCTCTGTCTGCACGGTGGGCCTGCGTACCTGCCTCTTCGAGCGCTTCAGGGCCCCTGGGGCCCCCCGCTCTGCTTCATCACCAGCACCATCCTCACCCCCCACACTAACCCCCTTACTGCCCTCTGTGCAATCTGAAAGAACAATAACACACACACACACACACAGACAGAACGGGTGAGGGTTAGCCTAACGGGGGTGAGAGTCGGTAGTTTCTGCTCAGAGAGATACAGAGAGACAGACACACAGAAGTAGAGAGAGAGAGATATAGTAGAGAGAGAGAGAGAGAGATATAGTAGAGAGAGAGAGAGAGACAGACAGACAGACAGACAGACAGAAGTAGAGAGAGAGATATAGTAGAGAGAGAGTGAGATATAGTAAGGAGAGAGAGAGAGAGAGAGAGAGAGAGAGAGAGAGAGAGAGAGAGAGAGAGAGAGAGAGAGAGAGAGAGAGAGAGCAGGCATGGGGAGGTGTGCTGGCTGTTGTGGCCCACCTGGACAGTCAGGAGACAGTCTCACATCAGGCATCCTGTGGATGAGGTGAGCTCCATCGTCCTGCGGTGGAGGAAACCCAGGAAGGAGATGAGACGCCGGGAGGAACACGGCTCGTCTTCAAACACGTCGTGAAAGCCGATTCATACAGTAACTGATGACAAAGAGGTATGGACCCTCCATAGCTGGCTGCCGTCTAAACCAATCACTCACCTGAATGCTCCCGTTGAGAACAGGCTCAATCCCATAGGAGAACATCCCATCTGAGAACATCCCTCTGAGGGCAGAGAGTCGCAATCAAACAACCAGCCATGTCAACAAGCAGACCCATCTGATTCAGTTGGGGTCAAGGAACCAAACAGGACTTGTGAAAGGTCTCGCTGGTGCCCTGTCAGGGTGCAGGGAGCAGACTCACCTCAGGCCATGGCAGGTGGAGAGGGCAGCCCAGGACTCAGGCAGGCCTCGCAGCCTCCCCTGGTAGTAGCAGTGCTCCCCTCCCTGAGGATTGACATTTAGTCATTTAGCAGACGCTCTTATCCAGAGCGACTTACAGTAAGTTCGGGGACATTCCCCCCGAGGCAAGTAGGGTCTGCCTCACAACGTCATTTTGGCACGGCCGGGAATTGAACTGGCAACCTTCAGATTACTAGCCTGATTCCCTAACCGCTCAGCCACCTGACTCCCTGGCTGCACACATCATACACCACGTCACACTCTAACCAACACCTCCTCCTTGCCACGGGGGGGGGACCCACACGGTAATCTGGCTCATACAGGCTCTGTTAACTTAGTTTCCTCTTTTTCTTTTCTATGTCTCTCTCTCTTTCACTCTCTCCATTACGGCTGTTATTGCAGACTGTGACCTACTTGTCCCGTTCTCAGCTATACTCTACTAGTGCTGCTCCACTGACAATGGCTTCACTGCACTGGAAGCTTTTAAATAAGTGAACATGTGAGATGCTATCTCTGCGCGCATACCATGGAATAGAGAAATATCATATTGGCAGGGGATGGCTAACCTTGCACACTAACCTTGCACACTAACCTTGCACACTCACCGGGCGTGCACATGATGATATAGACTCAAGACCACAAGACCCTGGGCAGCTCCCATTGTGGTGCACTGATGTTCCCTTCTTAAGAGTTTGGTTCTGAACAATGAAATGAACAGACTAGAACCTTGCCTAGCTGTAAATGGAGGGGCTTGTGAGGCGTGGAATGAGCAGCCAACAGAGCCAGCAGAGGCCCTGGTCTGTCTGAGAGGCTAGAGAGGCGACAGGATCTAGCCTGATGGCCTCTTCACCACCCTGACGGCCAGTCCTCCCACTCATGGCTACTGGAAGAGACCAACTGTCTGCAAGCCGGCACTTACATGGATGCCCGCTTATGTGGAGGCACAGACACACACACACACACACATACAGACACACTCATACATACGGACACACACACATACAGACAGACACACACACACACACATACAGACACACATAAACATACACACACAGAGATGCCAACTCTAGTATTGGAGTTGACCGGCATTTCATTTCAGTCACGGTTACCACTCTCTCTCTCTCTCTCTCTCTCCTGCTATCTCTCCCCCTTTATGTCTTCTTTCATTCTCTACTCTGCCAAGAACTTAATGACACCACAGAGCGGACTCGTTGCCATGGGAACACGCTTCTGATTGGCTCGGAGGGCTGAGGCATGGTAGGGAATGCGTGGGTGGGGATGGGGAGTACGAAGAGTTGGGTGGGAGTGTGGGGGAAGCTAGTGGCACATATATTTCAATGAGAGAAGATTAAACACTGTCTTCCTCACTAGCTCTCGGTCGAGCAGGCAGTCACATTCCTCCAGTCTATCGTCAAGATCACACTAGGCATGGAAGTTCCATTTTCTTCAAGCTGGGGCATCTACACAACCTGTCGACTTAATATATATTCTCATCTGATAACTGCACTGAACAGAATGGACCCCTTGGATTTTACAGAGGCAGGGGAAATCTATTTACTGGACATGTACTGTATGATCTATTGATCACGTATCCCATGGCTTTGTCTCCTTTCACACACACTGACATCCTGTACATACAAACACACACACACACACACACACTCACATCCTGTAATACATAAACACTTGCATACTGTACGTACACAATCACACACACTCAACAGCAATCTTACCAGAGACTGGGAGGGCCTGCCGTCGTGGTCAAAGTGTCGCTCCACATAATCTGAAGACAAGAACTGACTGGAGCGACAACAAAGAGATTACTGTGAGACAAACATCTTTAAAAACAACTTTCCACACACAATCTGGAGGCACGCGTAACATCAAGGTCTTACATTAAGATTGAAACATGACACAGTCAAACCCTGACTCTGGTGAATTTTACATTTACATCACTCCCATAAAAGGCATGTGAATATAGTACAGCGTGAACACAGAGGCACGTGTTGGGAACACATATACTGTCAGGCTACAATACGAGAATACAGTCCCTGTACAACTGTAATACATGCAGTGTATAAAGGATGACTGTTCTGTTGACTCACTAAGGGGAAGTGGTTGAGCTCTGGAAGCTCATGAATAGTAAAATCCTAATAATCCAGGCCACTCTCATTCCCCTCTCCTGCGTAGGCTGCACTGCGTGGGAATGTGTATGTTTGTAAATGTGTGTCTGTGTGTGTGGCGGTGAGTGTGTGCCTCTTGCCCTCGCACTGTACACATCTGCTCATGCAGCATAATCAAGGGGATACGAGTGCTCTTTAATGGAAGCAGTTAAGGACAGGCTAATGCGGACGTGTATGGCTATTAAGCAAATAGATACTGAACACAGTTATGATTATTTTGATCTATCCTGAGGAACAAGGCAAAAGAACACGATGACACAATCTATCCAATCTCATCTAGAGACTGGTTGGAGTCATAGCGATGGTACTGACTGGTTCAGCTTGAGGTCCAGTGTGAAGGCGTGTCCAAAGGCTGCCACCTGGAAACTGCTGTGGGCCACATGGATGGTCTGAAACAGGAAGACAGATGTCTGAGCTCAAATGGTTTTGCTAAATACAATATCTTGATGAGACCCATCCAATTATGCCGGATGGGGCATTCCTTCAGGAAGGGCGGCACAGAAGGAAGGTTCCTCCTGGGCCCGTAAACAGAGGAGGGAAGCCATGGCTTCTGCATGGAGATTTTACCTCGGATCCATTTAGCAGATTTTTATCCAAGGAGACGTTCAAACTCATATTCAACTAGCATTCTGCAGCTTATATTAATTCCTGCTTGCATAAGATAATCAAACAAAATGCAATGGAATTATTTCCGAAAGCGGTTTAACAAATGAATGGGAGCGAATGATAAATGTCTATCGCTTGAGATCATTTCTGCAGGCCTACTTGATGCTCTATAAGGACTCAGTTTGATTTCCTCCGATAGAGATGGATAGAGAATGACGGGTTGACAGAGGGACGGTTAAAGGTTTGGAAAACCGTATAGATGAGCGGGTGTGAAGTCCTTCCTGGGTGACAGACAAACCCCAGAAAAGTTCAGGGAGGTCTCAAGTCGGGTACAGATTTACTGCACACCAAACACTGTCTCCATCAGCACCCAATGTCAGCACTGGGCCAGCCTCACCCCTCAGTGAGTCTGACTGCAGAGGCTGCATCACTGGGTCTCCCGTTAGACAAGACCAACGGACCCTTCTGACCAATCGTCTCCTCCAGTGACTCCACACTACTCGGCTCAGCTGCAGTTAGACGACAGAGGTTGTTTGGCTTACCTGGGATACACTGGAGATCCTGGTGTGTGGCAGTTCTACCAGTGTAGGTTATAGTCATAATAATAACATATTAAAAATTTGAATAGGAAAGTGTGGCTCCTGTCAAAATTCACTCTACGCTGAGAGATTTAAATATTTTAATGAAATCATACAGCAGGTTGATTCAAGCAGCCTAATCAGAGCATGACTGTGTTTCAAGTGAGAAGCTTGGCTTCTTAAACCAGAGGAAACCATCTGTGCTGGTTTTCTAACTCCAGCAGCACCTGCTCTCACCCAGCACAATCTCCTTCCACAACCCAGTCAGCACTGAGAGGACATAGAGTGACAGTGAGAGAGAAAAACTGAGACACAGAGAGAGATAGAGAGAGAGAGAAAGGGAGAAAGAGAGACAGTGAGATAGAGAACGAGAGATAGAGAGAAAGAGAGAGAGAGAGAGAGAGAGAGAGAGAGAGAGAGAGAAAGAGAGAGAGAGGGGAGGGAGAGAGAGAGAGAGAGAGAGAGAGAGAGAGAGAGAGAGAGAGAGAGAGAGAGAAAGAGAGAGAGAGGGGAGGGGAGAGAGAGAGAGAGAGAGAGAGAGAGAGAGAGAGAGAGAGAGAGAGAGAGAGAGAGAGAGAGAGGGGGGTGGGGGGAGAGAGAGAGAGAATGGGAAACGTGCTCAGGAGTTCTGGCCCATACTACACTTCTCACACAGGCCTGTTTATATATTAATGGGGACATACTTCAACACACCATTGAATAATGGAGGAGTCAGTAGCTTCACAAGGAAGGAGGATCATCGGACGTGATAGGTGAATATTTCATTTACGGCCTCGTTTTATCATGAGGCAGTGAACACAGCTAGACACACACACACATGAGAAGCCTGTTTCAGCTCTCTGACGTGTTGTAATGGTGCATGCCATTTCGTGAGTGTATAAAGCAGGTCAGAGGGTTTGGGATTCAAGTCTTAGATAGTGCAGACTTCTCAAAAGAAAGGCAGTATCTCACATCAAGGTTTGATAACTGAAAATAGGGAATAGGCCCTGAGTGTCATCAGACAGGGGCAGCAATGGTTTCCAAACACAAGGGGTGCAACAAAGTTCTAAATAAGTGGGTCTTAACTGGGTCTGAGAGAAACGCTTAAATTAAAACAAAAACCGTTTTCTTTGAAAATGATCTGTGCCTGGGGATGTATGGTTGATGAAACTTACCGACGTGTCTCCTCCACTGCTGCTGTTCTTCGCTCTGGTACTCAAATAGCCGTGGGCTATTTCCTTCCCCGACTTCATCTGCTGTAGCAGCCGCTTCGGATAGGTAACCTCGGCCGCCGTGTCGCTGCCGTCTCCCCGTTCCACAAGCGGGAACCAATCCCACACACCTGCATCCCGCGCAAAATCCCTAACCCCGCCTGTAACGCGCGGCAGTTAGAGGAGTTAGGTGTACTCTAACGACTCAAGTCTTTAACTCGTTATACGAACTGAACTATGATTTAGTTGTGAGCGATATACGATTAGTGACTTATAAAGGTATTGGAAAAGACGTGTACGGGCATAAAGAAACGTGCATATAGTCTGGATGGCGATAGGCGCTGCGGTTAAAATGTGTTGATGCAGCAAATCTGCTGCATCGGTTGTGCTGACGGGTAAGGGGCACATCTGTGGGCTTGGCACCCAGCACCTACATTGTAAGTGTAGAGACCACAGAATAAAAAGTGATTGCAGGTGCACATTTGACGACATAGGTTTAAACTACAGCAGAGCCTTCTGGGTGAAGTTGGATATAAAAAGGCGTTCCGTTTCTACACTCGGCTAATGTTGGCTTTACAAACCCTTATCTTACCTGAAACGACCAGCCTCACGCCCACTGCAGCAAAGACCAAGCACCACACCGCCAGCATGATCTTCACATATTCCTTCGGATTAACATCGAGAGCGTTTAAATGTCAAAATTGCAGATGATTGAAAATCGGCGAGGAGCAGATACTAGCAGAAAAAACATCGCCCGAGCCTGTTACACATCTGAGCAGCGTCCTTTCATCTTCCTTCTCGGAATTAGCCTAGATCTGTCTCGTCAATGGTAGTCAGGCAGCCTCTCAACATTTGAATTGGATATCAAAATCTACAACAACAACAAAAAACTCTTAGCTGAGCCAATCAATAAACTATTGATCAGCCGATGGAATGCGCATAATTGTTTGAATGGGGAAATGTGCGCACGTACGCATGATTCCTGTAGGATTGTACGTGTGTTAGTCTGTCTCAACGTGTATGTGAGTCTGTGCGAATCTGCGGTATGCGGAAACAGTGGATAGAAATTGAACAGGGTATGCGGTGAGGAGGGCACGTGGGACAGTGGAACCCTCCCTTAGCTATCGCCAAGCATCCTCCCGTTGCCATGCAGTTCTCTGCACAGGCTGGAAGCGCAATAATGCGACAACCTGGATGCGGTGCAAAAGAATCACACAAAACTGTTATTTAATTTTCCATAAAGACTTTTAGGAATTTGGAAGGCAATGAGTTGAATTTATGAAACCAGTAGAATGCACCAGACATAGACTACACGAGAAATCAATATGCTCCTTAGAAATTGTCACTATCATTGGCTACCCATATACCTTAAGAGTTGAATGTGATTAATCCAGTCTTGTTACTTCTCCCACTGCTGTTACTGTATCCTCAATAACAAGAAGCCATACCTAATGTGGAAGCCATATCTGGGAATGGAACAGTAAAGTGTAACCTTAATGTCCAAGTCCTCATGTTCAGAAAATGTAAAATGGGCAGTCTCTCCCCCTTCCTCTATGTTATAATAACCGATGACTGGAGAAGCTTACCCAAGGCTTTCCCACACAAGAGATTGACTGAGATTCATTGACTCAAAGATGTGGTTTCTAAACTACTACAGTCCAGGAGCATTAGGAAAGACCAGGTATAGATGTGTGGGGTCTGCCTCGGACAGAAGAGTGGTCTCTGGTTTCCTCTGCTCTGTTAAAGCCTGTGTGAACTGTGGACATGGAGGCCAGCTACCGCACTTCCCCTAATGGAGGGGCAGTCTGACGGCCTTCGATTAATTTTTCATACCCCTCCGAGAAGGAAGGAGCTTTCTTCCAGAAACTCATTTATCTCTGCCAGGGGCGAATCTGGGTTGCCACTTTTGGGGGGGGGGGGGGGGCTAAGCCCCTAGAAAAAAACGATTATTTTTCTTGTGACCCATGCAGCAAAACTAGGGGGGTCTTGGGGGCATGTTCCCCCAGAATAAATTTTTGAAAATAGCCATTTAAATAGTGTCCTCTAGTGGGTTTTAGGAAAATTAATTAACAAATTTAGATTTAAAAAATGGAAAAAAAAGAACTAAAACTTTTGGGGGGGCTAATTAAACTTTTTGGGGGGGCTCCAGTCAAAATAGGGCTAGAAACGCCCATGATCTCTGTGCTAAGAAACCTCACTGTCTGAGCAGCAGAGTGAAGTAGTTATTTCACTCTCCTTCTGAGAAAAGTGTTTGAAAAATCTTGAAAGCAGATACAACTGCTGGAACTTGTGCCTCGTCCTTAAGGGAAGGCAAAGTCAGTCATTTTGAGGGTCCCTTACTTTCAAAAATGAAATAGAGGAACCAATCAAATTCTGACTATTCATGTAGACTACTAATGTATTTGTTGTTCACATTGATTACTGTTAATTATTCTGCTATTTATATTTAGCTCTGGAATCAGTGGATTCCCTCTATGTTTATAATATATTTTCAATTGTCACTTCACTAATATTATTGTCACAGTTGCACAGTAGGCTACAAGCTTTTATAGAGGCACACCACCCTCTATCGTGAAAATGAATGAACTACAGCTTTTTAGAGTTCAATTCGACTAAAACATTTGGTCACGCCTACCTCAATTATACACAGGTGGTGGTCAATAAATCACCTAATTAACCCTCAGAGGCCATAAAAACAGTTATTTTGTGAGGCAGGCCGCTTAAACAGTGCATTTGAAGCAATACACACCAGTTAATTAAATCCCAGCATTAAAATCGTTAGAATGAACGGGTTGTGCTCTGAAAAACTAGACGTTGCGCCTCTACAGCTCTTCAATTGTATACATGCCGACTGTGGTGCCACGTTCACCCGGGAATGGCGCCTTGAAGAGCATCAAACAGTTCACACAGGAGCGGTATTGTTTGCAATTTGATTATCTCTGAGTTTGGGCTGTTGCGTTTTGCAATATACTGTGGTTGAGTTGTGGTTTTGGTTGTAGTTTGGTGGACCTAATGTACAACACCCTTACTGTCTCAGAAACCCGTTCAATGTAAGGTGGAAGGTTGCGGGCGTCGATTCTCGAGGAAATCTCACCTGAACCGCCACGCGCTTGGGCACCCCGGGGTCAAGCAATTCAGGTATAATAGGGTGCATAAGAAACAACTCAACAGTAGTTAGTGGGGTGCATATCTAACAAATCTTTCTTTCTGATAGGTGTACTTTCGTGAGTTGTACGAAGAGTTTCTTCAACGCTGACAATCTGAAGAGGCACGTTCGTTATGCCCACGGAGAAAAGGATGCATATTTTAAGGTTCGTCCACAAGATGGTGCCCAACAGCTTGTGTTGTTTTAACCGTATTTTTCTGTTGCCTTTTAGTTTTTTCCATGTATTAATCCTATTGTGCATTTGTATCTAATATTTTATCCTCAGTGTAAATTTGCAAACTGCTCGTTGTCGTTCAAGAAACGGAGGGCGTACAAACTACACTTGAAGGTGCACGGCACATCCCATAATTTCAAGTGAGATTTTGCCTTTCACGTTCTCCGTACTACATTTTTCATATGGCATTGGTGACTTTCTACTGGTATTAGTATAGGCTACACTGTAACACCTTAGTTTAGAGTGCAGTAATCCTTTTCTGTATGTAGAGGAATGGCAAAATGAGGAAAGGGCAGTCCCTGGATTACTGTTTAACCACGCTTCTTTAGGATTCCTCACACACCATTTCATGATTGCATTTAGTGCAAGGCCCATTGTAAACACCCGCCACGATTTAGCCTAATGTTTTAAGCCTGAAACTGATCAATTGGGAGACGCTTGCCAGCTAATTGGAATGGCTAATCTTGACGCTGATTGGTTTTGTTTCCCAGATGCTCAAAAGAGGGCTGCAACGTCAGGTTTGACTCCCATGTTACTCGCAAAGCCCACGAGAAGACCCACGCAGGTTAGTCCATGAGTTCCGCCAATTCTTTCCCTCCATAATGAATGCATCCGTTTAGGGCTTTGTAGTAATCTTGCATTTATAATCCGTATTAACATTTCAGTCCATCATCTTAATTGTTTGCTAATGTTGAACAGCATTGAATTGACAGAACGACTCTTGTGAGTCTACGCAGGTTACCGCTGCCCACAAGAGAACTGTCAGATAATTGTAAACACCTGGGGCAAACTGCAGAAGCACATGGCTAAACACCCAGGTAAATCATCCCCTCCAGTTGTCTCAAGGCACACTGCACAGACAGAACTCTGGAGGAGTTGCAGAAATTGACACAATGACAGTTTCACAAGTACTTATTACTGTGTCGCATTTCTGGGCCAACTTCTCTCTCCCAGGACAAGGCTGTGAGGACGTCAGTGTGGTTTCACATGAGCAAATCTAGGGTGATTTATTTCTCCTCTTATTCAGCTCAGATGGTTTCTCTACCATCCAAACTGAGTCACTGACACGTTTCTGTAGCTCAACTGTCGGTTTGATCTCAAATCTGCCGTCCTGTATTGATAACCTGTATGGATGAATTTACTACTATGGGCTCTGTTCCTCATTCACTAATGGAGGAATTTTAGGTTTAAGAACTTTGACTGTGGGTTATAGCAGGGGTTTTCAATCCTCGTCCTCGGGGTCCACTGTCCTGTATGTTATAGATGTTTCCCTGCTCCAACACACCTGATTCAAATGAAGTGTCGTTACCAGGCCTCCAGTTTGATAACAACCCATTCATTTAAATTAGGTGTAAATCAACATGTTTGATCCTATAACTCAGTCTATTACTGGGGGTCAGATGGCTGAGCGGTTAGGGAAACAGGCTATTAATCAGAAGGTTGCCATGCAAAATGACGTTGTGTCCTTGAGCAAGGCACTTCACCCTACTTGCCTTGGGGGGAATGTCCCTGTACTTGCTGTGAATTGCTCTGTGTAAGAGCATCTGCTAAATGTAAATGCACTTCCATTTTGACTGAACCATTACAACCACTCCAGTAGTGACCTTCTCATTGTCCTCCCGCACAGCCACATACACCTGTAAACAGTGCCAGAAGGTGTTCAACAAGCAGGATGGACTGAGGAGACACAAGCGAACTCACGCCCTGCAGAAGCCCGTGCTGCTGTGTCCAAGCCCAGACTGCAAGGCCTATTTCTCCACCACCTTCAACCTGCAGCACCACATCCGCAAGGTGCACCTGCAGCTCCTCAAGTACCACTGCTCCTTCCCAGACTGCCCGCGCACCTTTGCCATGCGGGTATGTTTACGTGCCTCTGTTGATGCAGTAGTGCACCTCCTGTGCCCTGAAAGAAGTGCTGTTCCCTTTGCACCTTACCCTCTTGGCTACACGCTCCAACTCCCTCGGAACACGTTAAATTGTTTTTTGATTAGTTTCCAATTGTTATCGACAGGATAAAGGTTTTGGATTGAACTTAATTGAATGTTATTTGGCAGTTTTCTGCTTTTCGATCAAGTGTTTGCAGTTGTTCATGTTGGACATCAAATATTCTATTAATTGTCACCCTGTGTAGGGAACACAGTAAGTGTAGGCTAAAGTGCTTTCAATTGCACTATCCCGGTTTCTGCTGTAGTGTGGGGCCCTACACTGTTGAAGGATTATGCTGTAATGGCTTCAACAGAAACTCCAGTCTGCTTGTGCTTTTAAAAGCTGCCTTATTCGAAAACCCATTTGAACAAGGTCTTTCATAATGGCATACTTGCATGGGACAGGAGGCTCCTGACTTTATAATCAATGTTCAAATGGTTAAATCATTGTTCCTGTGTTCAGATGCATTTTTTAAACTTGTGTACAACACATGGGTCTCAGGTGGCATCTTGGTAAATGTGAACCATGCACATACGTCATGTTTCCTTCTCTTCTCCTTCCCAGGAGAGCATGTGCAGGCACATGATCCTCCACGACCCAGACGCCAGCCGACTGAGGGTAAGCGTTTTTCTGTCACTCCCATGGTGAAGTGACGCGTGCCTCTGCCAACCGTGAGCCTACCTGTTGGATGCTCAACGGTGTCTGGCCAGGGCACTATTGATTTTGATCGGTCCCTTGAACCGTTCTTTGAAGCTGGATTTTTCAAATCTGTTTGGTGGTTTGAAGGGACTACAATGCCCTCAAAAGCCCTTCCGGATGAGGGTGGAGATGTGCCCATCATAAAAATGAGCAGTAGCATTACTTTGGCCTAGCAGGTCATAAAATCGATGGCAACGCAGATAAATTGTTGCGCAATTTAAGACTTGCTACAAATTGTAACGTGGGTTTTTCTGAGCAGCAGAAGACCCAGCGCTCCAAGAAGGGCTGGCAGAAGCGTCTGGAAGGCCACCACCAGCTCCCCCTGGTGACGGAGGACCTGCGTCGTCTCTTCACCCAGCGCATGCACATCTCCAGACGGGCCAAGGTGGAGGCCGACCTCTCGGGCCTCTTCAGCGAACGCAAGATCCCACACTACGTAGACCCAGAGGTCAATCTGCGGGACCTCTTCAGCATCAAACCCCCTCGACTTGGGGGACCCCCTGTTGCTCCGCTCAAGGGTTAAAGGTCAAAGTTTCCTAGTTATGCTCAAGAAGAATTGTTGCAATATTAGTTGCGTCTTAATTTGAGTTTTGTAATTAAGCATATTGTTTAAGGTATCTCAAGCAATGTATTGGGTCATATTGTGTTGTATGAAGAGCGATTGTATTTTTTTTTTTTCACTGCTTGACTTGATCAGACCCAATAAAAATGTCAGGGAATTTCATGCTTTCTGGTTTTGTTTATGGAGTGGAGATGTTGTTTAGAGGGGGAGGGCATGTGGGCCATGGAGCAGGGCATGTGGGCCATGGAGCAGGGCATGTGGGCCATGGAGCAGGGCATGTGGGCCATGGAGCAGGGCATGTGGGCCATGGAGCAGGGCATGTGGGCCATGGAGCAGGGCATGTGGGCCATGGAGCAGGGCATGTGGGCCATGGAGCAGGGCATGTGGGCCATGGAGCAGGGCATGTGGGCCATGGAGCAGGGCATGTGGGCCATGGAGCAGGGCATGTGGGCCATGGAGCAGGGCATGTGGGCCATGGAGCAGGGCATGTGGGCCATGGAGCAGGGCATGTGGGCCATGGAGCAGGGCATGTGGGCCATGGAGCAGGGCATGTGGGCCATGGAGCAGGGCATGTGGGCCATGGAGCAGGGCATGTGGGCCATGGAGCAGGGCATGTGGGCCATGGAGCAGGGCATGATGTGGTTGGATGCATGTAGTGCTTCATTGGAACTGATAAAAGTGACCAGTGAACCATGGTGAGTTTCAAGCTCAGTGCTGGCTGGGTTGAGATGCTTTGAAGTGAATGACTGGGTCCAGCTTTGTCCCTTGTGGTCACTCTGAAAGATCATGCTCCACATCAGCTGGTGTGAGTTGATGGCCAAGTACCCTTAAAATATAACTCTCACTTCCATAGTATTTCTACAATGATTGATTTCAATGCAATCAGATCTTGCACTATAGGGATGAGTAGAAAGCAATGCACAGCATCGAAGACAGGAAAAAATATCTGTTCTTTAGGTTCCACAGTCATGCTTGTTCTAGATCAGGGGTCTCCAGCCCAGGGGCGTAGCCAGAATAATATTTTTGGGTAGGCCTAGAAAAATATGGATAGGAATCTTTTCAGTTTCTTATTTACTTTGCGATGTGCACCCAGTGCATAATTTTTCTGTGATATTTTTGTTTTTGGGTAGGCCTGTGCCTACCTCTGGCTACACCCCTGCTCCAGCCTCGTTCCTGGAGAGCAGCCTGCCTGTAGGTCTAAGCTCCAACTCATCCAGCACACCTGATACTAATTAGCTGGTTGTGGGGTTGGAGCAAAAACCAACAGACACATAGCAGGATTGGAGACCCGTTTTAGAAGGATTATCAAGCTCTTACGACGATCAATTCACTTGAATCAGGTGTGTTGGGGCAGGACAACATACAGCACAGTCCCCTTAGGACAAGGGTTGTAGACCAATGGGTCTCTCTCTCTCTCCCCCCCTCAGACATGGGGCTTGCTTATCCACCACAGAATGAATATTTGTTCTATGAAATAGACTGATCCAGTGGATGCTTGGATGCCTTATTGATTTCACCTGTTAAATCCACTTCAGTCAAATCAAATCCAGTCAGTTAATATGAAAGGATTGTTTGGTTAAGCCTTGAGACTATCACACTGGACATTGACAGTTGTCAACCATCAAAACACTGTGCCAGGCACCTGGACAATATTAAACCACTATACGCACACACCATATATCATTTTATATTAGATGTATTTTATATTCATTTGTATTCATCAGGGTGACTTTTTTTATGTATCCAAAATGACATAGAAATGGTGCATTTAGGAAGTATAGTGGAACATCAAGGCTCATAAGTGCACAGTTCTACAGTGTTTTGGTCTCACCAATAAAATCCTACTTTAACCAGGCTCATCCATTTCAGCGGATTTCGAACTGGATTTAATATGTAAAATCAGCGAGGAATAATATTTACCTGGTCAGTCTGACATTTAAAGAGCAGGCAGTCCTTATATTTTCTACAGACTTAGCATTTCCGGGGGCTAAATAGAATATGAGTTGCAATGCACTTCGAAAGTGTGGTAGAGTGCAGCACACCCAGGCAGAGCGGTACCCATGTTAGTTGGCTGTCTGCTGCCTAGGTGTCCCTAATGAGACCGGGGGAAGTTTGACATTTCAAAGCCTCTTTTAAGCCCCTTTCCAACCTGTCAGTTTGAGCTCTATTGGTGTCATTACTTTTGATGTGGGTTTTTTTCTTTTTCTGCGGCTGCTGTTGTGCTCGCTCTCCAGGGTTGACTGCCTCAGGCCATCCCATCTCTAAATCTTCAACATAAACCTGTTGTCTGTCTGCTCAGCACACGCTCCAACACACACAGTCATAGATGTTGTTATTGTTTCTTTTTAGAACATTTTATTTTTTGTGTGCCGGGGGTGCTTCCTAGAATGGATTTTTGTCTGGAAATCTGTGGTTACTCATGTTTTAATGGATCTGTTGTGTTTCTTTTAAATCACCATCTGCAATCTAAATTCCCCTTGAATGGCATAAATTGAATTATGTCTTTGACCATACCTGAACCATTTTAAAAGTCCTTGTGCCTCATTGAAATATATATTTTTGAACATGCTTAGGCAATTGAGGCATGCCTCATGAATTCTTTAGAGACCAAGCTGTTCTGTTTAACATCCAGGTAGCTGCTGGCTAATCTAGTACAACCGCTATTTTCCACCAACGCCTCTGCTTTAATTACAGCAGCTTCCTCAAGACACGGGTCTTGAACTGGCTTGCTTTGTCGCTGTGACACGAACAGCAACCAAGACCTGAGTCCCAGATGTTGTTTCACCACACCCTGTCTCCCCTCTGGACAAGCCTGAAATGCCACACTAATTATTTACAAGCAGTCATGACCTTTGAGATAGAATGCTCGGTTTAGTTCTAAAGCGCTTGTATCATAGAGATGTAGAAAAAAGTAGTCTTGTCCTCTGTCTCCTTCACAGCCAGGGTGGACAGGGGCACAGTGGGAGACTGAGAGAGAATGATTTCACATTCATCACATATCCCTTGATTGCCTCCCTGGAAATTGCTTTGAAGCCAATTCATGGATTGCCTTTTGTTTTGCTTTTGTTGTAAATAGAATGACTGGGAAAGTACAGTGCTGCATTCCTATGAGGAGAATAAACCGTATTTTGTATCCCTGTTCAAGGACGTACGTAGGTAGATAGATAGAATGGGGGGTCAGATGGCTGAGCGGTTAGGGAGTCGGGCTATTAATCAGAAGATTGTTGGTTCGATTACCGCCGTGCATAATGACGTTGTGTCCTTGGGCAAGGCACTTCACCCTACTTGCCTCGTGGAGAATGTCCCTGTACTTAATGTAAGTCGCTCTGGAAAAGAGCGTCTGCTAAATGACTAAATGTAAATGTAGAATGACACAGATGAGAAGGTGAGGGAAGGAGACTGATGTGTTGTTATGAAGCAGGACATGTGCATTAGCAGAGAGCTGCTTCATATTCTCGTACCTGCTCTAGATTGGTGAGTGGATGCGTGGGTGGACATCAGAGACATGCAGTAACCGCTAGAGAAAATGCTGGATGTATAGTACACACATGTAATTACGCCTGATGAAATGGGTTGTGGATTGACAAATGGGTTAACTGCTGGGTGGGGGATTGTTGTGGCCCTGGTTACAGGCCCGGTGTTGTTATGGAGGCCTGACTGTTTAGAGCTGGAACTGAGTGAGTGGGATGAAGAAAGAGTTCTGGCCTCCGGGAATAACAGTGATACTCACATGGGGGTGATTGGAATCTTTGAAAGTCCAATCTCTCTTCAAGGAGCACTGCTTTAGACTTTTGAAAATTTAGAATTTTGTAACCCACACCCCTCTTGTCTCATTAGTGCAAATCCAGAGCCTGATTAAAGGAGAAAGGCAGACAATCATATACAGTGTACGACCACTACAGAACATTAACTGAATTGGGGATATAAAGTGAAGTAGGTTATCTGCCAGGCCTCCAAACCCACATTTAGCTCTCCCATCTCCAGAATAGATGACCCAAAACCTCTTGTCCCCCTCCCTTCTCTCCCTTCATGCCCAGCCCTGTTTGAGAATACATCTGCTGCTCTCTGGAGCTGAGGTACGGCAACCTGCTAACACGATCTAAACATCTGTGCAGGTGATAATTGGCAGGGTGCCTTTAGGTCCTTTATTACTACTGTTCAAGTGTAATAGGTCTCTGGCATTTGACGTCAAGAGTTAATTGATAGATATTTCTGTCACTTTGGTCAAAGACCAATGGCAATTAATATGAGCATCGAGGAAGGGGAGCATTAACCTCTTCACGGCTAGGAGCCAGTGAAATCTAACTTCCTACCTGTTTGTGGTTTAGGCTTTTTTGATTGGTTGTCTAAGCAGGGGGGCCTGGTTCCTAGGTAACTGAAGCAGGCACAGCAGTGGTCAGGACATTGAAAGTCACCAGTGGAGAGTGATAGTGGTTTGAATGTGCCAATGGTGTGGTAAACAGTGAAACACTCCTACCTGACAAATTGTACTGATCTTTTGGTTATTTCGTTTTCAACCTCTCTTTCTTTGTCTCATTGACCATTCTAATGTGTTTGTTTTCATGTTGCTGTCTCATTGATCTTCTTTGTACACTTTTACATTAAAATAAAAAAAACTTAGACCCCAGTCCTTTTTCTCTGTTCGTCAACCCATCTTAACCAAACTGTTAAAATGCCAGTGAATTTATATGTTTGTGTGTATCTCTTGTGTGTCTCTCTGACCACACATCTTCACATCCTCGAGAAGGTCACAACAAATAGCCTGACCTGACACTCATCTCATCTTCCCCTTCATTAAATCACATCAGATCACAACCATACCATGTCGCTCTGACAATCCTGTTTACGTCACTGCACCTTCTTTTGCTCTTGGTGGCATTTGTGGTTTTCTTTTCCATACTATTAATGATCCTCTTTCTTTTCCACATTGCTCCCAGCCTCTACCCTCATTATACCTCCCCGAACCCCCTTTTCTCAAACTGTACAAATGTTCCATGAATACATGAAAAGGGCACAGACCATCGCACCGCCTCTTTGTTTCAAGTCTTCTGCAAACAGGCTCGGTTTCATTCTCTTCTGAGAAGCATCACGGAGCTATTGCTATTGGTATAAAAACCCTAACCCTATTGAAGGTGTACTTATGTATTCATGTGTTCTATTTCAAAAGGTGCCATCCATTCCCTATAGCAGTGAACCTCACAGGTAGCTCTGTGTTTAGTTTGGGAAGGAATAGCAACGAGCGTTCGCTGACAGTTGATTGATGGTGTACAGTGCGAGAAACCCCTCACCCTCTCCATGGCATGATATTTGCATAATGTAGTCATAAATGTGAAACAAGATTTCATTTTTTTTTTTTTTATAATTGACGGGATTTATTATTTCTGGGCATTAGAATATTTTCTTTTATCAGAGTGTACAGTATCCAATTTATTTTGTTTTGATTATGTGCTTATGTGCTGATTACTTGAAGTAACAATTTAGCCTTGATTACATTTTGTTTTCCTGGCACCCAGACTGTCATTTGCAATTATTGCTCACAGGGGTTAGTTGGAGCAGAAATAACCTCTACCCAATCATAGCACACGTCAGAATACTTAGGCCACCAACCACACAGGTCTGTTTAAGGATTGCAGTTGAGACAGTGACCATGTACAGTATGTTTTAAAACAAATAATAGTAGTTACCAACACATTTATCTTTGACACAACTCTGACCTAACCATACACTGTAAATCTGCCTGTCTTTCTGTATGTGTTATCTTGTGTCTGCAAGGCTGGTGTAAAATGATGAACCTCAGGGCGTGTGTCTGGAACGATCACCAAGGTGACGGAGAGGAGACTGGCAGGGGCCGGTGCTGTCACACAGAGACCCTTATTGCAATCAGTAGAAGAATCATGCATACCTCCATGTCCATTTCACATCAATTTATTCCTCTGAAAACTTCAAATATTTCAGTTCTCAGAATGTCTTTGGTGTTCTTTCTTTGTGTTAGACTAGTGCACTGCAGTGGCCAGAAAAAAAGGGTAAAAATGTAACACTTAATCAAAGCATAGTTTGGAATGTTCTCTGAAAGACAGATTAATGAGAACGCTGTGTAAGATAAAGAGAGGACAGGATGTTAGGTTACTTCTGTCTGTTTCAGGCTATGCAAGGAGGCCGTGAAAACATTGCAGCAATTGTGTGTCAACAATGTTCAGTTTAAAGTATAAAATACAAACTGGCTAATCCCTGACCCGGCACCTTTACCATGGCTTCCAACAACCAGAACTCATCCTATGAATGGCACAGACCTCTCCTCTCAATGACTCCACACTATATTTTATTTTATTGTACATTGTATTTAATTCTAATTCCACTTAGTACTGCTAGTTTATGTGCCCTTAGTATAGATAATCCACATATTAAAATTTTAGGTTCCTATATGTGTATTGTATGCACCTTCCTGCCAAAGCAAATTCCTTGTCTGTGCCAACTTTCATGGCGAATAAATCCCATTCTGATTCAGATTCAGATTCACACTTCTCCTCTAAATGACTCCACCACACCTCTCCATGCTAGGCGTCAGTCTGTTTGTGGTGGTCATAAGATACAGCAGCATGAATATCATTGTTTATAATTAGTTATACATTAACATATAATAAGTTTATAATAATTGTCTGATCAGGATATGGGTGGTAACTGATGACTAGTTGATATCAGTATTGAGACTTCCGCCCCGGTTACTGGTGCTGTTGGGGTCTAGAACTAAAAGATTTTGAGTGACTGTCTCTACAGCTTAGCTAGACTGGAGCTGTCCAGTTTCTGTCACACCCAGTGGTGACTGCTCTCTGATGGAACCTTATTACATGACCCAGTCACGGCTTAGTACCTGCTCCTCTTCCTCCTTTCCTTCCGCATTTCTCCTCTCTCCTGTGTGTGTGCGTGTGTGTGTGTGTGTGTGTGTGTGAAGGGGGGTGGGGTTGGAAGGAAGGGGGAAACTACATCATATCTGTTATTGTGGGAGGACGGGGGTAATGGTATGTTATACTTTCTGCTGCAGGAAGAATATATTATGCCCCTGTCAACAAATGGCAGCAAGATATGCTTGTGTGGCTAAATGTCCGTGTGTGTGTGTGCGTGTGTGTGTGTAACCTGTGATTACTCGCTTTGTATAGAACAGATATGTGTTCAACCAGAGCTTCTTTTTCCGAGCTTGAAATCTCAGACAGTTACTGTCTCCATTGTTTACTGTGTTTATTGATTGTACTTCCTTCCTTTCAGAGATGAAAATAGAGAAAATTATAGTCCTATTTTGGTTTGACTGTGGTTAGATTTAAACAGTTGCGTTATGGACTGGTGGTTAGAGGGTGCAGGTGGGCTTGATTTGGAATGCTACAGAAATGTAAACTACAGACAATAGCCAATCCGACAATGGCAATTGCATTTCACAGATGACAGGGAGAGACGCAAGGCACTTTATGTTTGAGCTCTGTAATCTTCCACCATAATGAAGTATCCGACAGGGACAGAGGAAATGTTTTCTAAACTGAGGATTAAATCTGTGACACGTGACTGAAATCTAAGCAAGGAGGGTTGCTTTCACATTCTGTCTCTTGATTCCAGATTTCCGCCTTTGCGATGTCAAGCTCCTTTTCTCTCCGTTCTTATTTTGTCCTCTAACCTTGATCTCCTTTCCCCTGTTCTTTTTTCCAATGACCCTTTCTGTCATGACAAAACGTTTCTGCAAACAGGCATAGGCCTTTTAACCAGTCCTACACTCCTTGATTTTGTCAAGGGCCCTGTCACAGGAGCACAGAGGCCTGCGTTGAGGCTGGGGAATGGGAGGCATCAAAGCAGCACACAGCTGAGGCGAGCAGAGAGACATTGCTGCACTCCACACCATATCTCCTTTCCCTGTCCAGACACCCTCTTCCTCTTCCTGTGCATCGGGAACACCATAATAGGAGGCACAAGGGCTGCTAGTACTTCTGTATGCTCTAAGGCATCCCAGAGAGTAGTCAGCGATAGTAGCACATGAATAATGATAATGACTTTTCTTTTGAAAAGAAAATAACACACTGTGGAGTCTGTGTAGGAGCTGGGCAGAGCACGGCGCGAAGCTTCAACCATAACGAGTTTCACAAAGCCATTATTGCCCCCACTCTCTATTTAGCAACTGAAGAGTTGCTTGAGCTATGGCAGAGTAGACAGTAAGAGACGAGCATTATTAATGTTTTATTTCACAGTCAGCGCCCTGTCGCTCTCCTTCCTGCTCTCGCATACTGCCTCTTAACATTTTCTTTTCCCCTCTACCTCATATGCCAGGGTGAATATAGATGAAGACCTCCTTACAATAATTACAATCAAAACTCCAATCAAGACAGAAGCTAAAGTTAAGAGGGTGAAGTTGTAAGAGGCTGAACAACAAAGAGCGAGTTAGTCATCTGCCCCTCAATGATTCATCGTGTAAGAGAGAGGGGGAGGAACAGAGAGACTGAGAGGATAGAGTGAGAGATTGACTTAGATTGACTGTCTGGAAGAGAGAGACAGAAAGAGAGATACAGAGAGAAAGAGAGAGAGACACACACAGAGAGAAAGAAAGAGAGAGATACACACAGAGAGAGAGAGATACACAGAGAGAAAGAGAGAGATACACACACAGAGAGAAAGAAAGAGATACACAGACAGAGAGAGAGAGATACACAGACAGAGAGAGAGAGATACACAGAGAGAGAGAGAGAGAGAGAGAGAGAGAGAGAGAGAGAGAGAGAGAGGGGGGGGGGGAGAGAGAGAGAGAGAGAGAGAGAGAGAGAGAGAGAGAGAGAGAGAGAGAGAGAGAGAGAGAGAGAGAGAGAGAGAGAGAGAGAGAGAGAGAGAGAGAGAGAGAGAGAGAGAGAGAGAGAGAGAGAGAGAGAGAGAGAGAGAGAGAGAGAGAGAGAGAGAGAGAGAGAGAGAGAGAGAGAGAGGAGAGAGAGAGAGAGAGAGAGAGAGAGAGAGACTGATTGAGTGTGGGAGAGGAACAGGAGAGTTGGTCCAGTAAGTGTCGTATCAGTGTGACTGACACAGAGATGGAAGGATGCTTGGGACATCAGAGACAGCCAGATAAGACCAGAAGTGGAGATTGCTGACATCATTGGACAGCAGTTTCTTCAGGTCCAGGAAGGTGCCAGCAGCAGTGTTAATCACCAGAAGAGAGGGCTGTGCAGCGTGTGCGGAGCCAGAAGACATGGGCTGGACTGTGAGTGCTGATGGAAGGAGGCACATGGATGATGAAGTGGCAGAGCCCAACAGTCTGCACTCTAATCTGGGGGCCTGTTCGATCACAAAAGATCCACCATGGGGATTGTCTTTCTCTGAAATTGGCTTCAGTCCTTCACAAAAGATCTTGTCGAAATAGGGAGACTCCAGTAGTCACGAGAGACACATGCATCTAGCGTGCAGTCACTCTAGATACGTCAACTTTTCCCTTTGATAATAGACTGGCAGAGATGCTTTTCTGGTTCATCAGGGGATGTTTGTGGATTCCCATAAAGACGCAGGGTGGTTCTGTAGCAGAGTCAGAGGTGGCAGGATGTCCTCTAGCTCCCTCACTAACAGCTCATTTCTTCAGAGCCCATGCTGTGGAAACAGCGCTCTCTCTCTATTTCATTAGATGTCCCCAATTAGCAGCTTTAGAATTATGGTTCCCATAGATGATCCTGTGTGTGAAAATAGAAATAGTCCAAATCTGTGTGTGTGTGTATGTGTTTGTGTGTGTGTGTGAGTGTATGTGTGTGTGTGCGTTAAGCTGTTGTGCCCAACAGGCCGCTCTCTTGTATCTCTACCGGGACTAATTAAGCAGACGATACGTCCAGACAAACACGAATGGAACAAGAGTCCCCTTCTGCTGTATGAGACCCTTACCCGGGTACACTCTCTCTCCCATACCCTCTATTGCTCTCTCTCTTTCTCTCTCTCTCACACACACAAAAACACACACACTGAATTTGATGACGCATTGATGATGCATTGATGTGTAAACACATCTTTTTGCTCTTCATATTCACCAGCCTCAGCTGTGACCAAGTAGATAACTGTCGTTACAGGAAACAGAAGCATGGAGACTCCATAGCCCAGGGCTGTTAGTTATAGACCTTTATTGATCATAGGGTCTTTGGGTGACTCGGAACTAAAGCTACATTCACACACAAACACCAGACCCCTTCTGAGAGACAAGTACACAGATGGATGCTACATAACTAGGTAATAATACAGGCTCATTAGAGGGTGATAGATTCTGTATGAACGAATTCTCTAACCATCCAGTTTTGCACAGTTATCTCTTGCTGGTTTCCCTGCCTGCCAGAGTCAGAATCAGTGAGACAGAAAAACAAGATGTAGTCTTTTCATGAGAAGGTCATCATGGGGTTTGATAGTTAACACTTTATTCAAATGTTAATATCTCATCCTCTAAACGTGTGTTAGGTATATCATGTGAGCTATTGTTCAGAGATTTTTTTTATTACTGAAAGAAGATACTTAACCACTATCTCATTAATCATGCACATTAGATATAAACAAACAATACCTAGTTTAATTATCAAATACTTCATTTTTATATTTTTGTTTGGCAACAACTTGATTTGAAGTTATTTCTTAATTGTTAGAAGGGCCTCTATTATCCCTGTGTTAGTGAGTTCAGTTTAAAACATTTCTAACCGACTCATAACCCATATTCAGTCATAATCACTTAAACATGCCGACAAAATTAAACTAGCTTCTATCACCCAAACAGACCACCAGAAGAGAGAGATGATGACAAAGTGGCATAATCTCATGGTGAATTAAATACCCATGAGCCAAACATCTTGGTTGCACACACACACATACAATGGTTCAACATTAGAGTTACCCCCCCCTTTCGACTCTGCATCTGTCCTGTCTTTCCTTCTCTCTCCCTCGCTTCTCTTCAAGCTACAAAGGGGACTGACTTGTCACAGAATCAATGCATGTTGTCTTCCACACGGCTGTCACATGTTCGTTTTCCTGAGGTGCAACTGAGACCAGCCAAAAACATCCCAAAACCTCCCCACTCCAGCACTGCAAAAGCACTGAGTGTCTCTGCTAAATCTACCAAAAAATCTTGACAAATCATTTGTCTGTCAGTATAGCCCTGTTATTATACTACAATTTTTAGTGTTGACTTTCCACTGACACAGCCAAAATGCGTATACATAAACTCATCACCACTGTCATATTCCCTAGTAGGTTCTATAAAGTGAAAATAGCAAAACAGATAATCATTTATTTTATATTTGCCAGTTTGAAACGTACATTATCTACATTGTATCATGTATTCCTGTCTGGGCAGCGGGCGTATAAGTGTTAATTCAGGTGACTGGACAGAGCCCAAGGGCTGAAGGTCCATCCATCAGTGTTGAGGTCAGGGGAGAGTGTGTGTCCTTGCTTCCAGTCTGACCCCAGACTCCCAATCCTCGCGCTGCCGCCAGAGTTGTCTGCCAGTCTAAATTAAGATGAAACCAAGTCCCAGCCGAGGGACCGAGACGAGAGCGAAGGAGAGAGAGCACGGCAGAGGAGAGCAGTATGGGCGGAGCAAAAGTGGGCGGAGCCAAGTACGGACCAATGGGAGTCGACCTGTTAGCAACAACCTACCCCTACATTACAGTGCGTGTCACCCCCTGCACCACTCCTTACATCAGTCTCTTCTGCTGTACATGGAGGCCTTGGCTCCGGTGTAATCAAGCCCGTGCTTTTAAAACCAACAGTCCATCATGAGAGCATTAGTGGGACTCCACACCTGCCGACACAAATCATCTAACCTATAGGAGAAGAACACGGGAAAAGACAAATCTACTCTGAAACACAAGTACAGCAGGAAAACACAGGGTGATGAGAGCTCCCATTGGTCATGTTCTGCGGAGGAGTGCGAGGGTCCCTGACGTCTCTCAGGGTGTGTGAGTGTGTTCCTGGACATGCTGGGCGGGTCAGGACGCAGCGCCTCAGATCTCCTCGATAGACTCGGCCGCGACCAGACCTCTCTTCTTGCCGCTGCTCAGCCGCAGGAAGCCCTCGCTGTCCTCACTCTTCCCCACACAGATCTGCTCAGAGACAGGCAGGGGGAGGAGAGGGGGAGACGCAGAGGGGGGCAGGGAGAGAGAGACAGAGAGAGAGAGAGAGAGACAGAGACAGAGAGAGAGAGACAGAGAGAACCAGAAAGAGAGAGACAGAGAGAGCCACAGAGCCAAAGAGAGAGAGAGCCAGAGAGAGAGAGAGAGCCAGAGAGAGAGAGAGCCAGAGAGAGAGAGAGAGCCAGAGAGAGAGAGAGCGAGGAGGAAAAAGAAGATTGGCATTGTGGAATGACCTCTTGAGAAGCAAAGAGAAAAGAGAAAGAGAGATCAAGGGTTATCGCTCACCTGATCCTCCTTCACAGCCAAGTGACCTATCTCCCTGTTGCCATGGGCACCCTGGGTGACGCGCCACACCCTTTCTCCTGGCCTTACCCTTTGGACAAAGTTGGCTGGGAAGAATCCCACTCTGTCTCCACTTTTCCCCTGCACACAAATCAACGCAGACATCATCCTGTAACCATGGTGACAGTTCAGGTTACCTGCCTGTGGGGGGGTTGGGCATCGCGTTGAGGAAAAGTTTTTTTTTATTTTTTTTTACCCTTTTGTTTTTGGTTAATATCTGTTACAAATATGTTGGGGCCCAGGCCAGCTGCATTCACATGGACCATTTCTTGCTGCAACTGGATATTGGATAAAAAGATTCTACGATTTTCTTTCCTGGGAGTGCAAAGGCACATCCCGCTTTTTTCCATTTCATTACAGACTCAATGAAAAGCTCTTTCAGGTCTCAACGCCAGTTCAATTCACTATGTGTTACGTCTTTAAGTGATTTTCCAAGAAAACGATGATCTATTTTTATCTCTGACAGCCTAGATGTGTATTATCGGAAGATGGTGGGCAGGTGTTAAAAAATCACGCATTTATGCAGTTCACACACGTGTTTGTGTTGGCTACACACTATGGTACACTATGGACACACAAAAGCACAGGTACAAGGCTGCATTCACACCCACCCACCCACACACACCCACACACACATACACAAGTGATTCATTACACACCTTCCACCACTCCTCATTAGAGTCATCAGTGACCAGCACTCGATCACCAGGTCTTGAAGAGATTAGAAAGGAAGGAGGGGGGGAGGGAGGGAAGGTAGAAAGAGGAAAGGATATAAATATAACAGAAATAGCAGCCAGCATTAACTAAACACAGAAACACCAAAGACAAACAATATTCAGAAGTGCATGTGTGTTATTTGTTATGGTTCTCCTAGAGAGCATGCTTGCTCGTGAAGACTCTTTGCTTTCAGTCTTACATACACACACACACACACACACACACACACACACACACACACACACACACATACTCATCTGTCCTATATACAGAGCTTGTGTCTCCACTGCACTAGTTCTGTATGTGGTCTAGGAGATTCTGAATGTGGACTATGATAATCTCCAGGGAGTCTGCTGCCCTACATGATAGTACCATTCCTCTCACACACTTCAAGATGTATGACTCCAGAACACTGAACTGCCACACACCTTACTATGCAGGCATTCTCCTACAGGCCAATACCCAGGGGTGACAGCAGATGGCTGAGAACTAACCCTGCGGTGAAACACCTGAACAGCCCCCCGCCCACTCCTGCCTGAAACGTGTCGCGTCCTCATTTGACTATCCCCCTCTTCTCTGCCTACTTCCTGTCTTCCTCCTCTCCTCTCCTCCACCCCATCTTGGGCCCTTCTCACTCTGTGTTATGCATCCCTTTTGTCTCTCCCTCCCCCACCAGCCCGGCTCCTGTCCCTCCCTCTGTGCCCACGGCCGTCTCAAGCTGTTCGCTCCTCTGTCGAGTTTCCCCTTACTTCTCTTCATCCTTTCATCCCCCAAATTCGTTTTATTATTTGGTCCCCCCACTGTGAACACATTTGTTGCGTAAGCTGTGTGGAACAGTAATGGCCGCTCTGTATATAATTAGACATCCTTGAGGGCGTCTCCTCCTCCCCGTCCTCTGCAGATGGCGTGGACATCTTCATCCCCGACATGACAGGTGTAATAAAACACAGACACACACCCACAAGCCACACACCCACCTTCGCATCCTCTCTATCCTTCAAACGTGTGCAACAGCACACAAAAAAAAGGCTACTCACATAAACACACACCACTAGACACACACACACACACACACAGAAAGTATGTCGTCTCCTTGGTTCACTCACTGTAGTTCCAGGTCATTATGCTCCTGCGGCAGAAACTTGTAGAGTGCTACATAAGTGTGGATAGAATGAACCTCGATTCGCTTAGGCACCTAGAGAGAGTCAGACGAATGCATACTAAATATAGAGGCCGTTTTATAGGAGCGGAACACAGGAGGAGACAGAAGGAAGGATGAAGGGCTCCACAGTACCTTGACAGTGTTGTCATCGGCAGTAGGGTGGACAGACACAGCGCACCCATCCTCCAGCTCTGCCTTCTCCTCATCTGGAGGAGCACTATCTGATAGAACTGAGAAATCAGGTCCCACTGTCAACACAGACATGGACCCAGACCCAGACAGGACCCAGACCCAGACAGGACCCAGACACAGACAGGACCCAGACAGGACCCAGACCCAGACAGAACCCAGACAGGACCCAAACCCAGACTGGTCCCAGACCCAGACAGGACACAGACAGGACCCAAACAGAACCCAGACAGGACCCAGACCCAGACTGGACCCAGACAGGACCTAGACCCAGACAGGACCCAGACCCAGACAGGACCCAGACAGGACCCAGACCCAGACTGGACCCAGACCCAGACAGGACCCAGACAGGACCCAGACAGGACCCAGACCCAGACAGGACACAGACAGGACCCAGACAGGACCCAGACCCAGACAGAACCCAGACAGGACCCAGACCCAGACTGGACCAGACAGAACCTAGACCCAGACAGGACCTAGACCCAGACAGGACCCAGACCCAGACAGGACACACATCCAGACAGGACCCAGACACAGACACATGACACAGACAGACATGGTTCCTACCTCCTGCCTCCTGAGATAGCTCCTCCTCCATGCTGTTCTGTCTCTGCTCCCTCTCCTCCCCTCCCTCCCCCTGGTCCAAAAGACACAACACAAAACAAACCATGGCACCACAACACAATGACAGAGAAGGAGAAGATGCACTTGGGATATTAAACTTAAAAACCCAGGTTCTAAATTATTCAGCACAGCAAGTGTGATGTTCAGGTTTTTCCCACTCTCATAAAGTGCCAGACTATATTAACAGCATATATTGTATCTAACACTGTCTCCTGTAAAACAAATAAAACCTATAAAGCAAAAACAAACCCCAAGGCATTGGGGGGGGGGGGTCATCTGCAGGTGAAGAAAGCTTGTGGATTAGACTAGGTGTTGTGCTGCGTTTAGCAGGCCTTGACCTCCTGGTGCCCCCTGTACCAGAAGGTGTCTTACCAGGCTTTTGGTGGGTGACTCGGACACACTCCCAAAACTGGAACGGCTCATCTGTGCCAGGGAGGTCCCGAAGCGCAGGGTGGCATACACAGGGTCTAAACAAGCTCTTCCAGCTTCTGACACACACACACACACACACACACACACCCACACACGCACAGAGAGACACACCTTACACACCTTAGAAAAACATTCAATTGACACTGTACACTAAAAAGCTCTAATGACACTGTGCCATGTCAGGGTGACCCACCTTCTATCTTAAAGGAGGCGGCTGTAGAAATCACACATGAAGGTAGGCAGAGCCCCTGTAACCCTGCAAGAGGGCTTTTCATAGAAATAACTCTCCATTCACACAGGTTGTGAGATTATGGGAGACATTTGCAATGCAGCAGTTCTTGGGTAATTTTGATGGTGAAAAACTGTCATCAGACAGTCATATGGGATGCACAGAGAAAGTGATTCAGTCTCGAGGATTCAAAAGGCAAAGTTAAATGCGGACGGCTCATTTTAGACCACCGCTGTGTGGCTGTGTTGCTGTGTGGTATGATAGCTGGGTGATTCAGAAGCTGATGAGCTTGGAGCTGCTTTCTCTCACGTACAGCCCCGTCAGTTTCCATCAGGATTTGAATCAGGCTATTTTCCTGCTCTCCTCTGGCTGAACCGAGGGCAGATGGGTCTTTCTGTGTGACAGGGTGCAGTATGTGGCTGACAGGTGATGGTCCCTGGTCCCCTGGCAGACACCCAGACCGGGGCGGGCATCATGTGGGCAGGGCAGGGCTCCAGAGGAGAGGGGCAGCCTAGCTGAGATTCTACTGATGAGTGGTGGAAGGGAGGATTGTGGGATGGACAAGTATTGACCTGTGTTTTTGAGGATCTGCAGGGTGAAGGTCAGTGAGCACACGCAAACCAAATTTGAGCAGGTTGCACACACACACACACAGACACACACACACACACACACACACACAAACACATAGACCACACAGAGACACACAGGCAAAGTCACAGATACACACAGATACACACACAGACACACACAGACACACACACAAACACACAGACACACACACAAACACACAGACACACACAGACACACAGAGACACACACGGTTACCTTGTGTAGGCTGGACCTCCTTAACAACTGTAAGTTGGTCGTTGATGAGCATGGGCGAACTGAAGTTACGCTTGAAAGCTCCTGACTGCCGGAGGAAAAAAGAGATTACGATTTACTGTTTCCAATATTTCCTGTTTATAGGCTTGGCTGTCTGCTTTTATCTAGCCCCTCATGGAGTTGCTTTAAAATGGATGGGAGAGAGAGGAAGGGTTAGGTTTTTTTAGAAACCCAAAGCAGTCAATAATGAGTTAACTAAAAAAGGGATATTTGAAAGCATGACTGTTTATCTGCTGATAATCATTACCCTGCTTAGATAATCTGTAGTTGTCCAATTTCTGACAACCAGTTTCACAGAGCATATTAAGATGCACACAAAACTCACATACAATGACACACACACACACACAGAATTTCACAGTGAATTAAGCCACAGTGATGCTTTCAACAGCGCTATTGATTTTCTTTTCTTGCACTGACTTGGAGATGAGCCCTTTGTACAGCCATCATATTGGAGAAAGGGGGTGGAGGGTGGGCCAAACTGTAGATGAAAGGTGGATGCTGCTAGTTCTTAAAAAAATGTCCTCCCTCAAACGTCTGACGTTCTCAGCCAACCTTGAACATTTTAAAACCGGAGTTATCCTCAGTGGCTCTCCCTGCCATTTTCCTTTGCCCTCCTGGAAAGGATAAACAAAGAGATCGGATCTGCTTGGAGACAAATACCCAGTTTACTGTCTTTGCCTATGAGAGCTCGAGCCACTGATTAATGAAACCCCATCTCCAACATCAGCACTATCTCGGCATGTACTCACTGTGCTGTGTGCGGCTGGGTTCTGAAAGCACTTCAAATTTACTGCACACATGGACAACACCTTGATAAGCACCGACTCAGCCAGCTCACATCTTTGTGTACGTGTATGTGTGTGTGTGTGTGTGTGAACGACAGAGAGACACACCTTGCCATAGCATGGTTGCTGGGACAACTCTGAGGTACACCACAAATGAGCTCCTATCTTGCAGGTTTTACAGCGAAGGCCTTGTTTGGAGTTTCCTGGAGGAGGAAAATCAGAGAAAACATTAACAGTGAAAACACTGATGTGATAGAGAGGAGAAAGACAAACAGACAGCGTGAAAAGTACAGAGACGGAGAGAGAAAGAGAGCAAGTTAAAACAGAACTACACACCTGGGAGATGGAGGCAGGAGGAGCTAATAAACAAGTTGGCTTCTAATCAAAGCAGGTTCCTCTCTGACGTCAAGCTAGTTTCTGTACCCAGGGAGCGTTGATCAGCTCTGCCCCACTTACACTGAGCTGACAGGTCTGCCAGAGTTACAACTAACTGCAGAATAATCGACCGTCCCTCCCAAAACCTTTGCAAATTCTGGACACCAGCTGGACACTTTTCCAGATCTAATCGATTTGGCATCATGTCCAATTTGTCATCAGGCTTTGTCTTAATGAAATACCATAAAACTTGGGGGGGGGGAGATTTTTTAAATTTTTTTTTAATCAAATTTGTTTTTTCACAGATTTCTCTGGAACAGATCCTCTTTCACGGTGGTTGGCGTCATTGTTTTGAATTTGTTTTAATCTATCACCAAGACTCCAAATTGGGAGATTTAGACATGTCATCTTTATTGTGCTTACCTGCCTGTGGCAAAGCCAGTGCATGACAATAGAGACAAAAATATATATGTGACATAATGAGCCAGCAATCGCTCCACCTGCCAGATTTAGTGTTTTTCTTCGGGAGGTTTGTAGTGGGCGGGGCGGAGGTTCAGAGTAACGAGAGCACCTGTTTTACCTCCCTGGGTCTGTTTCCTTTTTTTTTGCTTTAAGTGATATTTGATACTTGTTTTCACACCTTACAACATCCGACACTCATATAACCCTCTCATTCACTCGAGCTGCAGATGCTCTTGATTTGCATGTTTAGACCTTTCTGTTAAGCCTTTAGCTGAGTAAATCATTCACACTTTTTGGCACCCCATACTCCAAGTGTAAACTCTATTTGTCACAGCTCACAAGCCAGTGGGAACATGCAGTCTGGTTCAACTAATTGCGCTGTTTTAAAAGGAGCTGTTCCACTCAAAGCTTAACGATGAGACTCTGGAGAGGCCGATGGGGGAGGAAGGTACAACGCAGTAGGGGGCCACTGGGAGTACAGCTGAAATCGGCTGATGCGATGCAAAAGGAAAACGATGATGTATGCAAACGCAAGCAAGCTGGGGAGCAAAAAAAACCTGGAGCTGAATAGACGATGCAATCAATCACAGTGACAGGAAGTAAGCAAGGGGGGAAGTAGTACGACACTATAAGTAACCCCCGTGCTGACTAGCGTATCAAGTGAAGGAAATAAAAAGGCCAGAGTGGTCCTCAGCTGCCCAATTCAATCACACGCTCTACATCAGAGAACAGACCTCGGCCAAAGCTGTTCCTTTTCAACGGAATGACTTCCTCTTATTTCCCTCTGCTCGTCCTCCAGTAATAACAGTATAACACTGCTTTCACCGAGAAAGCTGTACAAAAGGATTTCTGATAATAGCCCCAGATACTCCAGAGGCTGGAGTGTGACCGAGGTAAAGATGTCATCTTACCCACAATCATGTGCTTGCAGTGTTGGCAGTTGGTTGGCTTGCGAAACACGTGGTCCTGGAAGCAATGGTTCACCTGGGGGCGTGGTGAGAGAGTGGGCTTGGCGGGCAGCGAGGGAGAGGGGCATAGCGAGGGGGAGCGGGAGCAGAGGGAGGGGTTGGGGCTGAGGGATGGAGAGATGGAGGGCGAGCGGTCGTTGGCGAGTGGGGAGCCAGGGGGCAGTGGCGGAGAGGGGGGCAGGGGGTCGTTGAGGAAGTCCGGGGGGAGACGGGCGTCGCTGTACGAGCGCTGGAAGAAGTTCTCCACGCTCTTACTGCGCATTAGCGTCTTGAAGGAGAGGGAGCGCTTCAGGCGCTGGAGCTGCAGATACAGAGAGGTGTGGAGGGGTGACAGGAAAGGAGAGGAGAGAAACAGAATTCAGATGGGTGAAAAAAAACATGAAAAACACACATGGGAGAAAACAGAAATCGATCGACGCCAGCATCTTCAACCCGAAAGAGATGCGGTCTCGGATAAGCTGTTGACCAAGACTTATCTCAAGTAATAAGACCTTAGGAGAAAACAACACTGTTAAGAAAAAGAAAGGGCTGTCTCACAGGGGGACGATGAGACAAGACTTGTGAAAGCACAGCGGGCGACACGAGAGGACGAACAGTAAAACAGGGTAAGCCCCTCCCTGACAGCACAGAGCCCAGATGTGTGTAAACCCCCTTTTCATTGGCTGTGTGGGAGGCCAAACACTAATGAAAGGCAGTAAGCCAGTTTACACAGCGCTATCACCCACCAGCAGCCCCATCCTCAGCCTCCTAATCTGATCGAGAAGGTCACAGGTCCGACTGATCTGTAGGACTCTGTCACACCAATGTCGACACACCATTTAGTCATTTAGCAGACACTCTTATCCAGAGTGACTTACAGTAAGTACAGGGACATTCCCCCTGGAGGCAAGTAGGGTGAAGTGCCTTGCCCTTGAAGGACACAACGTCATTTGGCACGGCGGGGAATCAATCCGGCAACCTTCTGATTACGAGCCCGACTCCCTCACCGCTCAGCCATCTGACACCAGCAAACCACATCACTGGCACTAACTCAACTGGTCCATTGGGCTCCATGACATTCATACACACAGACACATATACACACACAAGTGTGCAATCACACACGTAAGTATGCGGGGAAACACACATGTAACCCATGCAGCATCATCGGATTACACAGCAACGATAACCCTTCTGCAATATGAATGGCTGCGTACGTCGACTATCTCTATTGACCAAGCTGTTGCTTCATGACAAATAGGAGGACAAAGGACTAAATCCCCCCCTCCCGTAACCTCGCTCACCACCGGGTATTGATTGTCTGCATGAAGGCACGCGAGGGTACATCACCAGTAGCTGGGGTTAGGTGTCCTGGATGACCCTGAGGTGAGGTGTCTGATAACATGACACAGAGGTCCAGATGAGCAGAGGGCTCGGGAGGGCGTGGCCTCCTGGAGGTATGGATCAGCCCAGGCGGACTGGAACACCAAATCGATACAGCTCTGATGGTCCCTGTGCACACACACACACACACACACACAGAGCCTACATGCTAGCGGCTGGCTATATAATCTGCTTAGTGGGAGATTCCCCGCTTACACCTCGGAGACTGTGAGAGGGAGAGAGAAAAACTGTAGGTCCATAAAGTGTGTCGCTTTGAGGAAGGAACAGAGTGTTCTTGTGTAGGAGTTAATAAGAGAGAGAATCTTTGCGTGAGAGCGAGCGCACGAGCATTAAAGAACGTTCTTTTTTTAAGTGTCAAACCTTGGTATTTTTAATAATCATCAGAGTGTCTCGGGAGTGAAAGCAATGTGCAGAGATGGGCTGGTTCAACATACCTGTCGCAGTTCTCTGACAGGGCTGTCGTGTGTTTTTGCTCCAAGCTTTTTTCAATCAGTGTGAATGAGTTGCCCTAGCCCACGCCAGGCAGGAACACATGTCTCAATTTCAGCTAATCTAATCAACCGTCTGTGCATGAGTAAAGAATTCCTCCTAACCTCCTTTTATGTCTGCCAAGAAGTCCACAGTTCTGACGGGCAAATACAGATAAGTTCTGATTAAAGTCATCGATACACAGAGCCCTGTCCTCTGATTTCACCTCACTTCATGTCCATCATTTCCTGATTATGTGGCTAAGCTAATCAAGCTTTACCAGACTATCCAACCTCTGTGTGATCTAGAACCATGTGAGACATTATTTCTCTGCTGTTTAGGATGACATCTAGACCAGCAATCATGCCACCGGCGGCTACACAGGGAATAAACAATGGGCCAGCTCTCTCCCTTTCCTGATTATTTCGGCTTGTCTCCCAATACAGTAAGCTGCAATGGCTATTGGATCCTAAACACAGCATGAGATTTCCAATACCTGTTGAGTACAGTGATGAGAAGCCCAAACAGCCAACAGTGGAAGAGGCAACAAGGGTCCAGGATATGTCTGTCTATGAAGAACAATAAGAATAACATCGGCTTCACATCCTTACCGACCAGATCTCCCTGTTGTGGAGAGAACTGAGGTGTTGCTCATTACCTGAAGACACAAGGGCCCCAGGAGAGATGATTGGCAGATAATAGGCACTACTAACTGCCAACAGGTGGCTGTTCCAACGATCAATGGTTGTCAAGGTTTGTCACGTGAGCCACAAACACACTCTCTCTTTGCTGTTTCAAATGCAAACATGACACGAGAGGTGGAACTGACTTAGAACACTGGCCCGGGTAACGCGCAAGTCTCTCACAGCCTTGACTCCGAACGGCTGAGATGTTTTGTCATCTTGATATGTTTTCTCCCAGGGGTCTCCTCAGCTCTACTCTTCACCTATCTGACTCACAGACAGCTACATTAAGACGGTTCTCAGTAAAGCTCAGTCATCCAGGGTCTGGCCACCTTTCTACAGAGGTTGACTGACTGTCCTTGAACCATGACTTGCTTTTGTTCAACATCAAACAGCCATACATTTACACTGGCATGGATTAAATCAAGAATAGTCAAATGTGACATGGTTCACAAGGTCTGTAAGTCATTGTTACGGCCTATCTGGAGGTGTGAACTGACCCCGGGGTCTTCATCCTTCAAGACCAGGCTCTTATAACCGGCTCAGTATGAGATGAATGGGAGGAACACAAAGGAGAAGGTCAACAGAGACCTGTGACAGTATTCCAGTCTTTAGTCAAGACATGATGCATATCCCTGTGGTTTCTATACAGATTTACGAGATTTGTCTTTGTTTCCTTATAGGCTCATTTGTAGTTTGGAGAAAACAAGGGAAAGCTTGCATGGGAGTCTGGGAGAGGATAAATAAGATTCGTTGACACAGTTCCTGATGAATGGGTGAAAGGATGAAAGAGGTGGTGATGCGAGCATCACTTTGTTCTCTACCATTCTGTGCGGAAATCAAAAAGGACTTGGGAGTTGTTTAAAGTCATAATATTTTCACTGCTAGTCTAAAAGCTTCTCATTATGCATGGCAGCAGCACAGCAGAATTCCAACGTTGAACATGAGATAAGAGATGCATTGGCACACTGTCAGCTGCATTTGATCTCATTCTCTCTCACTCTTTCTCTCATCCTCAAACATAAGGTGCTGGGAGAAAGCCAAGCTATGTGTAAAAATGTCTTTCCATACCTCAACACCCCTTTCCGCCACAGCAATACCCCCCCTCTCGCTCTTCATCTCCCTGGCACCCTTCATCACCTTCACCCTGACAGCTCATCACCTGCCCATTACAACCCTGCAAGTCGCTGTTCACTCACAAGCCCCCAAGCACAACACTGGCTGTCAATCACAGAGAGAAATAAACTAAGATAAATTGGAGAGGAGGATAGAGTTTCACGAATGTGGATCGTGTTTGTCTCTTCAATCACTCGATCTATAAAGAACACGCTTGTTGCTGGATCTTCCTAATGAACTGTGTGAATACAGGACAGAGGACCACCAGTCCGTACCTGGAGTCAAGGCGTCACATCAATAAACGCCCCAGCAGTGAAGGTGTTACATCAATTAAAGTCCCACCTCCAAATCCCAAGCCATGCCACATCAGCCTGCCGACTCTCCACTTCTGTCAGTGGTCCTGTTTCTAACGGAAGTCAGACACAAGAGCTATTGCAGACACACCCCCACAGCTAGCCCCGGTAGAACAATCTTCCCTACTGTACACAGATAAAACACTGGAGGGTCTGGTGGTTCAGTGCGTGTGTGCAAACTCGATACAGATTCATTCGAGCCTCCGTTGGACCCTCCTGAAGACTCCTAGAGTTTGAAGCGATTGGCTAGCCTGCCCGGACAGCTCTTGTTAGAAGAGGCTGAGAGAGTGAGTGTTGATGGGCTTGAGCACCGCTCTGAAGAGGGTGTTATATTGTTGTCTCTGTCTGCTTCTGCAGCATCTCATCTCTCTTCCTCAACACACTCCTGCCAGCCTGGACTTGGGCCACGGCACACCAGTGGGTGCCAGGGGCGACACTCAAGAGCTCTCCATCATGTCTCGGTTCTCGGGCTCTATCTGTCCTCCATCTCTATTTTGGTCATTTGGTCGAGTTGGGAATTCAGAGCTTCTGTTATCTGATGAAACCACTCTCTCCCTATCTCCCTGTTATCGTTACCAAACAGAAAACATCTTGGAATGGCTGAAACTATTTTTTTTTTTTTTTGGGGGGGGGGGGGGGGGGGGGGGGATATCAGATCTATTCTAAATGAGTCTCTCCCACTACCATCTCTTCACAGAGCGTGTCTGATTCATTGATAGCGTCAGTGAAATGGAGATAGATAAGAGGATGAAAGAGAACTGATGGGGCGTTCACTGGCAATAGGAAAGTGTGTGTGTGTGTTTATGGGTGAAATAGAATATCAACAAGACCGCGTCCAGCAATTAAGTCCATTCTATTTGGTCCAAATACCCCCACGTCCTGGGTGTATTTGTGTGAACAGGTTTGACATTTGCAGCAATTCTCTGCTAATGGATCTTTAACAGACTCCAATGGTCTGAGTGAATCAGTGACTTTTAGGGCCAAGAGCTTTGGCATTGAATTCTAAACATTTAAACAGAGCCATATGGCAATTACCGCACTGCCTTAACCCTGAGATGGGATGAGGCAATCAAAAACTGACAGGGTCCAACATTCAGGGGGACACAGCTTAGACAAGAGCATCTCTTTCAACCTGTCGCCCTGACAGGAGCACAGTGGGAGACAACAGTGAAGGACAGGTGTGTTTGCAGACTAGCTGTTGTCATCCCCGTCAGTCATAGTGTGTTGCTCCAGAATGGTGGACTGATGGATATGGTGGGAGTCAGGTGGGAGTCAGGTGAGAGTCAGGTGAGAGTCAGGTGGGAATCAGGTGGGAATCAGGTGGGAGTCAGGTGGCTAAACGGTGAGGGAATCGGGCTTGTAATCTGAAGGTTGCAAGATCGATTCCCGGCCATGCCAACTGACGTTGTGTCCTTGGGAAAGGCACTTTACTTGTCTTGTACTTACTGTAAGTCGCTCTGGATAAGAGCGTCTGCTAAATGACTAAATGTACATGGCCCAGTGCGTGAGAATACCAATCTGTCCCTATCACAGCCTCTGACGGGCCCTCTCTGAACACAGAACAAAGGCTCAGGGATGACGTCGAGAGACAGACTGTTCACTTTGTTCCTTCAAAATGTCATTCTGTACTGGATTGGCATATTTGAGTCATGGAATACCTCACAGTCTATGCTACAGTGTCTGCTGTGTTAGTGTCTGTGTGTGTGCGGGGTTAGTGTTAGGGTTAGTGCTGTTTAAATGTATGAACACCAAGTCGGTTTAAAAAGACTGCTGATTTCAGAAATTGGTAGGACTGATGTAAGTGTTGCTTGCTGCATGGAGTATGGCTGAATGTTTTCCCTTTAAAAGGCACATTATTGTAAAAGCAAAGCACAGGCATGTGATATGGCGTGATTAATGCTCATTAAGTATTATAATTTGTTACTGTATATGCTGTTTTCAGTCATAACTAAAGACATACAGAAAAATAAAACCTTAGCTAGAGATACAGATCAACTGAGTGATACACAGAGACAGTCTCAGTCTTTTCTGCCACATCAGACTTCATCTGAGCGACTTTACTCGCTATGACGCAACCAACTGACGATACATAATGCACACCTGCTGTCAACTACAATAATGAGGGGAAAACATTTAACTTTCTATGTAGACCCTATATGCATCTAGACATTTGTATGTTCCAATATAGAACTTGGGTAGGATATTCCAAAGTAGAAATGAGTATAGCCCATTTACAAAATGTGAAAAGCCTTTAGCCTTTCTCAATACCTGGAGAAGGAAAAGTGGTGGTTTTCAGTGGCTGGAACGCAGACCAAGATCACAAGGTTTGGTAGTAACATAAAGGTTATAATAGAAAATGCCTGTACTCTTTTGCCGCTACGTATTCGAGCTACTTGCCTTGGACGTTACCGGCTGGATGGACATTGTACTCGGCGAGCGTTGAAGCTGCGGTTCGCTCTCCATCTCGCTGTTTTCCGTCATTGTCAGATGTCTCGTGATGCGCCGATCGGTGGTAAAGGTGTCGAACACCTGTTAAAATGGTTTTAAATCCTTGAAGATGGTAGTCGACGATAAGTAAAGCTCAATTTGGCCATTAGGAAACTTCTACAGAAATTGTTGAAATTGACCGCAATCTCTGGGAGCCTTTTTGGCGCGCGCAGGCAGTGGGTAGTTAGGATCTTTGCCACTAGACACAGGTTTATATCCAGTTTGTGTAGCCTACGCCACAAGTCAAGTCCGCAAGAAAGGAAGTATATCTTAGAATAAATGGTATCAAACTAATACAATTATCTTTTTAATCATTGTTCAACGCGTATCTTTTTGGAGAGCGTAGTTTCTTGATGCGTAACAGAACGTCACATCTTAAGTCTAAAAACAGTTTACTCTTTCGAACCGCAGAAACAACATTCTAATTTCGTGTAGGCTACAACTATTATAAGAATCTAAGAATAATGATTATAGCCGTAGATATTCTTCAAATTCCAAACGAGTGGCGAGTTTCCTCCTGTTCTGTGCGCTGTAACGTTTCTATGACCAGGCAACACCAAATCCTGGGATCCGCGTGATCGTCGACGGACATTGGCTGGGTCACAGTTAATATGGAATTCAATTTAACCGCAAATCGAGTCACGCCTACTCGTGCGTCTGTGGATCATGATTGGATACGTTTTTACAACTCTGCTAATTTCGATGTATTCTGAACCCAGGATTGGAGCATAATAGAACCACTATCGGTTCATTCTTTCAACGGTTCCATGAGTAATGGCTCAAAATCAAGGATCAAACCTTCCCGATCCAATCTAGTTATTTTCCAAAAAGGCCACCTGCTGCTGCCGCTGCTTTCAGGCCTTCTGCGTTTTCATATCAGTTCAATTAGAGGGTCCGCGAGTACAGCTGGTGGTGAGGAGAGAGAGGAGTCTGGAGATCATGACAACTGGGGTCCAACTCAATACAACCGATGAAAAACATGTATACATTAATAATTCTCCATTGTGACAGGGACATCATCCATCTATCCATCCCTCTGCTCTCTCTCAATCTCTCTCTCTCAATCTCTCTCTCTCAATCTCTCTCTCTTTCTCTCATCCATCTGTGTCTGTGCGGGTGCTTGTGTGTGCCAGATTAAATTATCACATCTCAGTGTTGTGTGTTAATCCTATAGGCACGCTCCATGCATTCCATTACCTTATGCGGCACACATCAAAGTTTGTACTGAACGATCAGTACAATTGAGGGAGATGGAGGGGAGGGGGGGCTGGGGGGGTGAGTAAGTGTGTTTGAGAGAGAGAGATAGAGAGAGAGAGAGAGAGAGAGAGAGAGAGAGATAGAGAGAGAGAGAGAGAGAGAGAGAGAGAGAGAGAGAGGGAACTGTAACATGTATTATTGTTATGCAAGGCTCGGAAATCACATTCACATGAATTGTTCCACTTCTTCTCCAGTGTCAGAAGCAAGGGGCCAGCTGCAAAGGATTGGACTGACATGCAAAAAGTAAAGAAATATTCTCCTCTATGTGTTTGTGCATGCTGCAGCATGACATGCTGTACATATGGCTTGATATATATTTAAACTGCGGAACTATCAATTTAATAATAATAATTTATAATTATACCTCAATTATACCTATAATTAAAATCAATTTCATAAATTAACTTTTTATATAAGAAACAATCACATCCACTGTAATGGGATTTTGACTCATTTTCAGACTGAATTGAACCGTCTTGACTCATGTAAATGTATTCAAGACTGGACAGAATGTGTGTCTATGAATTCATACCTAGCTCTGAAAAACCCTTACGTTCATGAATTTTCATTCCCAAGGGATCTGTCGGTTATAAATACACATCCAAACTGGAGAAAACAATATCTCTGATGCAAAAAGCAACAGCAAAAACATAACTAAACTAGCAGTAACAGGGGGTAATATTATGCAATACATCTTCTATGTGTCATGAGGACAGAGCTAAGCACCAGCCAAGGCCTTGGTCACCATGCTGCTGCAAGAGTCTTAAGTGTGCCATTGTCCCTGATGAGGGCCAGGAAGTCTGTTCCAGACAAGGGTACTCTAATCCCAGTTACATCATTTGCACTTTTATGCCTGGTATGGAAACTTGTTATTGAATTTGCTGCACCCAAAGTAGATCTATTAGAATGTCTATTGCCATGGTATCATTTAGATACAATAGGACTGATTGTTTTCAAATTATGTATTATTTAGAAATGAATGCCTTAATTATGTTCCAACAATTAGTAGTGAACTATTGCATCACCGAATTGAAATCCATTAGCTCCAAAATCCGATCGTTTTCTCAAGGTTCCAGGATGTCATCATATTGTGAAAATTCAATATCCATGGTGATTATGACATCACAATGCTAATGCCACCTGGATATCTTGCCTGGAGCATTCAGAATCGAGACCACTAAATGGAAAGCTCTGTTGGAATATGCATGTGGTAATGGAATGGAATATACAATTTGACTCACTGTCACAGTTTGAGCATAAGGTTGCTCTGAGTATAACCAAGAACCTGGCATCTCTCTCCCATTACTTACACACAAGAAACTAATCTTTGTGCCATCTTTGACTCAGACTTTAAATTTGATGTACAAATAAATGTCATCATATGTGGCTTTTTCCAATCAATCCTGCTATTCAAGAATTTGGAGACAGTTATGCATGCCTTTGTTTCGACAAAGCTAGACTAACTGTAACTCTCTGTACATGGGAACTGTCTTCTCTGTTGCCTTCAAGGGGTGCGATACACTACTACTAGACTTCTGACTGGAACCAAGAGGAAACACAGGGTTAGTGCTTTAATGGCTTCTCATCTTCACCTCCCAGTTCAATAGACTTATATTTCATGTTTTATTATTTGTTTACAAGGGATTGCATGACTTGGCACCCGACTTATAGGCCTGGATACCTGTTTGGAAAGTCTACAGTCTTTGGAAGGGTTTTAGAACTGGAAGGCTCATTGAAAGACGAGTCCAGTGCTGCCCTCTAGTGTCTTCATTAGTACGACAACTGTTGAGCCAGACTCGATCCCTTCCAGTGATATGACCTATTAAAATAGAATACTACATAAAATACACTCTTCATTTACAGCAATAACAAACATACAAATCTTAATAATATAGTTATATATTTATTCATACATACGTATTCATTTATATCGGTTAACTGTAAAAAAAAAAAAAAAAAAAGGAAAAAAAAAAAAAAAAAAAAGAAGGAAAAGATTTACAGTAAATTAACTACAGTCATTGTCAACATTGTAATTGTAATTCCCCGGCGTAAAACTACCAAGAACACAATTTAGATTCCTCTTGTCCTCCTAATCCCCACCCCCACCAGCCAGGGCTGAACTTGCATGAAATGGACTGATGAATTTGTTTCGGGGATATCCTGCAACAAGGAAACTGTTGGAAGACCCGAAGGACACAGAAGTGGTAACAGATCGTTGTTGTTGTTGTTGTACGGTGACACAACCTGGTGTTGGTACCCTCAGTGGTCTACCATGGCGGCTCGAGGACTAAAACGGTCGTCAGTACTGCCTATGCCATCAGTGTGGCCTTGGTGCACGGTCTGTGGCTCAGCATGTCCTCTCTCTAATCTGAAGGTGTGGCTTGGATGTGGAAGAGCATGGCAGCAGACAGCCAGCGTGTCCAGTACGACCCGTTTGGGGACTCTTGTCCGCCCCCCAGGACTGTCCTCTCCAAGCGGGACTCGACAGTCCTACAGCACGCACACACACCCAGAGTGAGAGTCCACCACACGTCTTTGCCATGTTGGCTCCTGGATGTTCCCTAATCCTCCATAAACCCCCATTCAAACAAAACAGATCAGACTGGATTACACTGGATTCATCTCAGCACACATTATCCTCCCTAACTGACAAATCACAAGGCATAACAAGTTAGGGGAAACCACATCAGGAGAGGATCTGACTGCCATAGCAACACACCACACATGCCCTTAAACACACGTCCCAGGTCAAGTCCTCCATGGTCAAGCACATTCAATATGTATAACATACTACTGTATATATCATACATACAAGCGATACCAATTAATCTTTCATAATGAAAAACCAAAAAACATTTAAGTCATATTACAATTGCACTGGCTCCAACCGTTCCCCTGCACAAAGGCTACACTCTGGATATTAAGTAACGAACTAAAAAAAAAAACTAAAAAAAAAAAACACAAACTTCATGAGACCAAAACCTGGATGGATTAGGGCTCAAACTCAACTGGGAAACACTGAATTCATTACTTTGAAACAAAACAGCCCCACTCCAAAACACACCAAACGGAACTGGGAAAGTAGGGGTCACCCTCCTAGACAGAAAAACGTAGTAAAAGACAGATCCGGCAGAAAAATAAAAGAAAACAGAGAACACATAGAACTGAGCAGGAGAGAAGAATCCAGAAGGCAGGCCTTGATACATCACGCGGAGGAACATACCTAGTCCACAATATCTCTCAGTAGGCCAGTTGTGTGTGCTCACTCCAGCTCAAGATTCAAAACACGTCCTGTTGTAGTGGTCGCTCACCCTCCTGTGTCACTGGTCCAAGACGGGGGAGGGGGGGGGGGGGGTTCTGTTCCTAGGGGAAACCCACTGTCTCTCCATCCCCTGCAAGACCTCATGGGTGCTGACGAGGCGTTAATGTCGCTGACCCTAGGTCACACTGTGACCTGGTCACTTGAAACTGTGTCCAAACTGGCACTCTGACATCAGCAGATACCTCTTTGCACTGTGTGTGTGCGTGTGGTCTACCACATCACATTTCTCACAACTGTGACCAAAGCCACAAAAAAAAAAAAAACTATGCAACAAAATGAATCAGAACTAACTGAAAATAGAGATACATTGATTGTTTTCAGTTGGCTTTTTCTTTCCATTATCCTTTTTTTTTCCTTTTTTTTTTTTTTTTTTCCTTCATTGAAGTGTCTGTATTCTGTATTTTATCATTGTTGAGAGAAGCCTTGACCAGTATCCCCCTTTCTGTCCAAATCCTTGCCTGGTGCAAAGCTTATACTGTGAACTATTCAACATGTCTCAGGAAACACTCGTTAAACAAGCGTGTTTGTGACAGTGGTTCACCGTGCTTTGTGTTGTGAGACCCACAGCCATTCATCTCTTCAGTCTTCTGTGGTCTGGTTGTGCCGACATCAGCGTTTAGATTCCCACAGTACTTACACATATATATATACACATTTTGATTTAAAAAACTAGAATTGTGACATGCAACATTTGGCATCTTCTCAAGTCCCCATTATTAAGTCTCAATTGGTGTCCATTTTAGAAAAATATCAAACTTTTCTCTCTTTTTTTCCACTATTTCTTTTTTTTTTTTTAGGTACAATGAAGCATCTGATTGTAACAGAAAGAGAGGGGAGGGCATGATATTATTGAATTAGGTGTGTATGCGTGTTTGTGTGCATGTGTGTTTAGGAGGTTTGCAGGTGGCAGTAAACTATATGGAGTAGTTCAAACTCATCTTGTAAAGTGCCATCATTATATCTGCAGTCAGTGCAAAGGATGATACAAACACTCATATCCCTCAACAGGCCAGTATTATATTTTAGTAGCAGTCATCATTTAGTGTGCCTGCATCCGTGTGCATGTGTGAAAAGGAAGTAGTAGGCAGTTTGTGGCTGTGAATAACACCAGAACTATCATCTAGGAACAAATGACTCCATCATCTGAGGTCAGCTTGAATATTAGACCTCACAAACAACCTCTCGCGATCAAGTGCGGTTTTGAGTAGAGGTAGCTTGTTTGTCACCTTATCGGTCTAAGGGCATTTCAACCTCTTCAAAATTCGTTGTGGTGGCTACATGTACACTGATGTTGTTTCCAAGCAAATTGTCTGTCATGGTCATCTTTAAGTATTTTGATACAGCCTTTTATCAACTGAGATTTTAGATCATGGTACTTCTAACAATGTATCACGACTCTAATCTCTGAACAGCAGTGGTAAGAATCAGATCTATTGCGTAATCCTCTCTATTTGTAATACTGGTTTGTTTTTAAAACTTAGGCGGGGGGGGGGACAGCAGGGAATGTACTCATGTTAGTTTGCGTGTGTGTGTGTGTGTGTGTGTGTGTGTGTGTGTACATGTCTGTGTGTAAGGCTGTTGACAGTGGGTTTGGGAATGTCATTGGAAAGGTTCTGCCAGAGCCTGTGGTCCTGTTTGTCTCTCTCCCTCTTTCTCCAGCTCCGGAGAAGGGGGACACCGGCATGTATAACAGGGGACTGAGGGCAGCAGGTCGGGGGCACGGGGTTGAGGGTGGACTGGTCAGGCGTTGGGCTGACCAGGGGGAGGGGGGGGGGGGGGTCGCTGTTTCTACATCATAGCAGGATACAGCAGCGACAAAACCTCTGGCGACTTCCCCCGACCGAGGGGGGCGGGGTGACGGGGGCGAAGTACGCGTGCACTTTGATGTTAGGCAGATGGGTCTGCATGGAAAGGAACAGAGAGACACAGAGACAAATCCAGCATGAGCACGCCTTCAAAACACACAGCTCAAAACGTGTCGTCTGGACTCGACGACGGACACGTTCAAATCACAGGGGTACAGAGAGAGCGTGCGAACGACAGGCTGCTCCTACCCTCAGCCTCTTGATGCCGGCGCGGGTGATCTGCTGACAGTCGTACAGCTCGATACGGTCCAGGCTGTGGCAGCTCTTCAGGTGCTCCAGTGAAGCGTCGGTGATCAGGGGGCAGTTGTCCAGCTCGATCACCTCCAGGCGGTCGTGGGCGCAGGGGCCGCTGCCCAGGTGTCTGATGCCGTCGTCGGTGATCAGCTCACAGTGAGACAGGCTCTGGGAGACAGCACAGAGACAGGCCCGGCCTCACTAACAGCGCTCGACACAAGCTGACACACACGGCTAGCGTGGCGGCGTTCGACCGGTGCTCACCAGGACTTGCAGGCGAGGACAGTGGATGGACAGCTGGATGAGACTGCCGTCTGTGATCTAGAAAACAGAGAGACCAGCTTATCTTTCACAGCACTGTTCTGTAAGGTCTGGGTGCTTAGGCCTGGTGGTGTGTGTGTGTGTGTGCGTGCGTGCGTGCGTGTGTGTGTGTTTGTGTGTGTGCGTGTGTGCGTGTGTGTGTGTGTGTAATCTTTCTGACCTGCACACACTCCTCCAGGTCCATCTTTTCCAGCTCATGACAGTTCTGCAGGAGAAAACAGAAGGAGAGATGTGTCATCTTTCAGACATTTGCTCTGACAGTTTGTGTGTGTGTGTGATCGTAGCAATAGCTGGCGTACTCACCCTAGCTAATGTAGTGAAGCCCACGTCTGTGAGCTGAGAACAGCGAGCCACTTCTAATATTCTGAACAGAGAAGGACAAAGCCAAACCATTTACCAGAACAGCAGCGGCGATATTCCTTCATGTACAGTGCCCTTCCAAACTACCTTTCAGTGGGAATTAAGACTTGTGTGTGGGTGTGTCTTACCTGAGGCGGGGACAGTTCTGCCCCAGAGCGTGCAGTATGGCGTCAGTGATGTTGGCACAGCCGGACACACAGAGGGACTGCAGGCGGTGACAACCCCGGCAAATAGTGATGAGGCCCTCGTCTGTGATCTGCTGCTCAGAGAGAGAGAGAGAGGGGGGGGGGGGGGCGAGGGACAACACAGAGAACAGGGGGTCACTCTCAAAACACCCCCACAACCACAAAGCCATCACATTCAATAACATTGACAAAGTGGTGATGAATCCGGCATACATACAGCTAACCCACAGTCAGCATTTGGTTATTTGTCGTACACCAACATTGCCGCTGTATAATCACATCCATTCTCCAGCTGCCCACTCAGCATGGATAGTGGGAAGAATTCCTGTTCATTACTGTCCTTCACCCACTGTGCACATTGATAATATGACTGCACGGGGGTGTGGGACTCAGAGACAGAGGAGGTGCAGGTGGAAGGAGGATGGACATAAAATGATTGGAGGAGAACAGTGAGAGGTGGTTTACTGGCAGGAGATGAGAGGGTGACCTGCTAAGAGGGCAGGGAAGGTGCGTAAAGAAGCAAACCTGAGGACCAGAGGAGGAGAGAAGGATGCGATGGAGAAAGGGATCTGGGGGAAGGAAACGTGAAGGGAATTTGATATAAGGGCAGACACCATTAGTGAGGATGCCAGAGCAACAAATGTGTTGTCCGGGCGAGTTTCACACACTATTAGTTATGTGGGTTAGATGGCAAAGAGCCTCCTCAAGGGCAAGATGCAGACCAAGCAGGCCTGTGCACCAGCCTGTCCTTAACAACCCCAAACAGAGAAGGGAAGTGGGACCCACTCCATCCCTAGCAGGCTGTGCCCAGACCTCTATAGGGTTACACCAACGAGCAGATTACTCAGAACTACCTGCATCAAATTATGAAGCATAACAAAAAAGATTCCAGGTGTGGGGCACTGTGTGCGATACAGCACACTGATACGATTCGGTCATTTGCAGGTTAAGGTTGTGTGACATGTTTTTTAAACTTTTGCCGTACATAATTATAGAATTCCATCCAAACGTATCATAAAGGTGAAGCTTACTGAACACGTCTGCAGGTTGAGAGTGACCAGGTCTGGACAGTGTGCTCCAATGTGCTTCAACGCCTCGTCTTCCAACTGCAGCACAGATGAGTTTGGAGAAGAAGAAGAGGAGGGCGACAGGGATATTGGAGTCATTTGAAACTTCAATTAAAGATTTGCATCAAAGTAATACCCCTCCCCCCCAACCCCTTCACCAAGACCTGACCTTCAGACTCATCAATAAACTACACACTGAGTTAGGCCCTGGCATCAGCCCTAGAGTCTCCAGGCTCAGCAGACACCTCCCTGTCCTGGCCCATACCTGCGTGCAGCCTTTCAGGAACAGTCCTTTGAGTCCGGGACAGCATCGCACCAGGGCTTGGATGCCATCCTTGGTCACCTGGTCACACCAGGAGATGTTAAGCTGCTCCAGCAGGGGGCAGCCCTCACTGCCACCGGAGGACGGGGAAGGCAAGGGAGGGGGGGGGAGGGTTGAAGAGCGAGAACGAAAACATGAAACAGTTGAAGAGGGAAAACTCCAAGTCACTTGTAATGCTGCATGTCTCACACTAACAGCATGCATAACTGAATAACTTAACCTGGTCACCGTGTACGTGTTCTACAAAAGCAGCCATCTGCTGCAGGAGTAAAGCACCTCCCTTATGTGTGTGTATGTGTGTATGTGTGATAGGAAAAATGAAACAGACAAAATGAGGAGGATAATATAAGGTCAGGGGAGGAGGGGGTGGGGGTGGGGGGTGTTTGTTGAGTTGTATGATGAATTCCATCCACTAACCTGAGGGCTTTGAGTGACAGGTTGGTGATTGAGGTACAGGATGCTAAGTCCAGGTGCTTGAGCTTGGGACAGAATTTACTGAGGCTGTTACATGTACTGGAAGGAGCAGAGATGGATATATTGTTAGTCTAACGTACAGCCACGAGAACACAAATAAGTACTGAAATGTGAGTCAGACTTGAGTGCACACCTGTCTGTGATCTTGGTGCAGCCATTGAGACTAAGCAGCTCAATATTCCTGCAGTTCTGAGAGAAGGTTCTGTTGAAAAGTAAACAGAACCCCCCAGCCCCCGCACAAACACACACATTAGGAATGTTTGTTGGGTGTACTTATTTACCCTGCATGTGAAAGAGAGAACTGGCCCACTAGCCCTTCCCTGGGTCCTTACCTCAGAGCACTGTCCCCCACCCCTAGACACCCCCTGAGGCTTAGCTTTCTCAGGAAGCCCCCGCATCTCTTGGAGATGTTCTCCACCACACGACCCTGCAGATCAACACACAGCCAGACACTCCTGTCAATCACGTCTGCGCTCATTTCACAATGGAATACATCCATTCAGATCTTGCAAGTTGCCCCTAAGGGACAAATAACATGTATTGAATTGGATTGATTTTGAATTGGATTGTGAAGTCATCCATGTGGATACGGGGACAGTAAATGCATGGCCATCTGTATTTACTTAACAGACACTGTTCTGAGCGCTGTTTAGTAACCCTGACAGCTTAGAGTCAGCGGAATGTGTCCAAACTTTTGACAGGTACTGTATATTTCTGATAATTGGAGCTGCCCACTACTTCCGACAGCCAATTGCCTTTGGCGAAGGGGGCCTTCCTTGAAGCATGCCTTCCTTGTTGGGAAGTGGTTTGTGAAACCACTGTCAATCAAACTCGACCTGTAGGATAATGTTACCTATTGCAGCTTTAAGGAAGGAGTCAGAGGTTAAGAAAGAGAACCATGCGGGGATGAAAAGACAGGACAGAAATAGGAGACTTTCTAACCTCAATATCTCTCTGAAAGTCGAAGAGGTCGATTCGTTGCCAGTTGCTGCCGTCCAGAGCGAGGACATTCCAAGACTGAGAAAGAGCAGAAGAGACAAAAGGTCTAAAGCGTTACAGTTTAAATCCTCTCTTCAATGGTGAGTAACACACAGAAAAAATAAAAAACAAACAGACTTACCCGTGACACCTGGGCACAGCGACAGAGTGTCACCACATCTAGAAAGGAGAAGATTCTGGAACACAGACAGGGATAGCCTGTTACCCATCACCACTTTTTTGGAAAAGCCCTCTCCCACACAGGCCTGAGACAACACAGGGGTGTAAACTCTGATGACAAACCCCACTGTGTTTGAGTGTTAATTAGATAAACAAATGTGTTTACCTCGACATAATGGGGTTTTATCATGCAGATGTATCACTGCTTTGTCATCTCCTTAGTGACAAAGTTAGGCACACATATAGGACCGTTACTGCAGCAAATACTTTGATGTAGAGTGAAAAGTGTTGCAAAAGTCTGCTTCAACTGCTCCAGTAAATCAGCCCTCTGCAACTGCCCAGGCACCCCCCCATGTCAGCAGGCCCCAGCTCTGGCAGCTTCACTGGCAAAGCCCAGGCTTGAGTTACGGCCTCCATTTTCTGTTTGCTCAGAGGCAAAGTTTTTTTTTTTTCTTAATCGATTTGAATGTTTTACAACCCCAAGCATCTGTTTTTAATAACAGTTTTTAGAATGGGGGAGGGAAGAGTGGAGTATGGGGCATGAGGGAAAGGAGAAAACAGAGGTTGTTTGCCAACGCAAAAAGACAAATGTACACATTCAGAGATGTGGTGTCTTTAAGACGACTAATAAAGTGTTGTGCCCCGTTATCAGTTGCTGTGGATGCTTAGCCTGGTAAATGTATGTTCACAGATGAGGTGCTAATTGTGTTTAAACAACAAAAAGCTCATGCTCAACCTAGAACCTACACATAAACAAACAGTAGCCTTCTTGATTACACACACGTTCTGTTGTGAATGCTAAAGATCAATGTTGGGAAAGCCCTCACTCACCGTAGTAACAGCTCTTTGGGAAGCTTCTTGTTAATGACAGCCTCGTCACTGTTTGAGAACATCTGGAAGAGAGGAAGTAAGGACAATAGGAAGATGAAAACATCAAGCAGACTGTTAATGTGTGGTCAGGGTCTCATTCATCCAAGACAAGTTAGGAAATGGCACCTTCTTCCTGTCTGTGAGCAACGATGCTGTGTTGACCACAATGTTCATGTTGGTTCTCTACAGCTTGCCTAATACACACCAAATCAAGTGGGTTATTACCTAACCTGGATTTCCTCATCTACTTTTCTTTGCACAGTTTCCAGCGTCACACAGCTAAAAGGCTCTGGTTGCATGATCGAGTTAAATCTACTGTTCCTTTTCGACAAAATTGGCATTTGACCAGAAGGTCATCATGGAGGCCTGCTACTGTTTTAGGGTCTCCACATCAATTAGAATACTGACTACTTTAGCAATATTTTCTTTTTCTGTCCCAGATTTGACCTCCGGGAAAAACATTGTGGTGGAAAATAGTTTCCTTGTACGTTCTTCAGAACTTTGTGTGTCCTATGAAAAGTCCACACGAAGACCTCTTCAGTCCCTGAGTAAATGTCACAAAGAAAAAGTTTATTTACTAGGTACTTTGAACTCGATAATCAAACTCGTAGTCATCACAAATTCAGATGATGGGATGCCTAGTTGGCCTCCGGTATCTTTCTCATACTCTCACTATCACACAGCTGTCTATGCGTGGGCTGCCTGCCACCACAGACATGTAGAACTCTGAGGGCGCAGGAGGGAACAGACAGGCATTTTGTTTCAGGATTTGGGGCAAATTCACTGTGACAGCTCGCCTTTCAGAGATCTACTCAACCGGTCAAATAATCCACAGCCATTTCTAAAAGGCAGATGCACATGGTCGGGGGCATAGTGTTTCTTTTGTAATGTAATGTAACGTTAAGGCTGTTGTACCTCATTTGCTATAGTAGCCTAGCTAGTTGTGGGAAATGTCCATGGAAGGACTGTTCAATATGTTGGGCGACCTTGGCATTGTTTTCCTTGCAAGCCCTGTGATCAGTGTTCTGGTTTTTATCAACTTTACTGGCTAAATAGCCAATTGGGCCCAGGAAAGCACATAATCATCCCAAAAGATTGGCCACTTTCAACACATTATACAAATGTCTCGCACAAATATAAAAATAGACTACGTCACAAACTGATGTAGCAGCGTCTTGAACGTTATAAACAACACATAATTGACGTCTAGGCTACCTCCAAGTCTTTTGTTATTGGCTAATAAACTACAGATCACGTATCTGCTGCAGCTGTCGGGCTGTCAGGCCAGAAGGTACGGCCTGAACCTTCGGAGTCGTCAGCTGTTGCATCGTTAAAAATAAATAAAACCACACAAATCCCACTCTGCCTAGCTGGGGATTAAACACCACCATTCTCAGGGCAGACAGGCCAATGTCACGGTGCAAATACATACAATGTATTCATCAGAGTTTACTAGACTATCTACAATGCCATAATTCACATTTTGGTGCATTCTTTGCCACTGCGTAAATTGTCGCGAAGTTTACAGGCAAATGCTGAGTAGCGATCGAGCAATAACAGCTTTTTTTCCAATATATAAGATTTTCCATGACAACATATTAGGATCATTTAACGCTTTCAAAAAGGTGTTCAGGTTAATATAAGAGTGTTATTGGCAATAACCAAGCTGTGGTCGGGCCGAGCTAATGGCCCATCTGTAGCAGAATCAACCCAAGGCCCCCGCAGCCGCAGCGGCCATGAGCGTACACAACAGCCCCCTGATCCAAAACAGTTCCAACTCCCAGACGCTTGGAATAATTCAGACTCTCATGAGAATTCGGACGCTTTAAATTAACAATTACAAATCACATTTGCTGGTGTAGAACAATAAATAGCCAAGTCAACATTGCAGTGGGCCAATGCCTTCACGCGATTGTCTTTGTTTTGAAGGCACAAAGAGAAAACTCAAGTGCACATTTTGACAACCACAAAAACCATGGATTCAGACGACAACAAATGTAGCCTATGGCATTAAGGCAAATGAATGCGTATGGTTTTATATACGAACAGGCAAGATACTGTCGTGTCTTGAAAACAACAGTAGCCAGTCTAGGCTATATTTGACCTAATCCAAGCATTGACTGCGGAAGCTGCATCGGAGTGACATTAACGCAGTTTACCCATGAACACGCCACATCAACAATCACAGGCTAAATGACGACTGGTTTAAAACGACTGTGTTGAACCTCTAATTATATGTACAAACTCACCTCAAACCTGCTCCGCGAAACACCATTAACCTCCTTCCCCATCTCGGACGGTGGTTTACCCGACTCGATCAGGGGGATAACAAAATCGGTGTTGAAAGCACTGCAACGTGTAGGCGCTCGTTTTGCGAATTACCTTCCAAAACTATCATAGTACCGTTTTTTCGGTAGCTCAGACGGTGGATTTCATTGTTCCTCGAACTGATATACAAATTAAATAGCCTACTCTTTGATAAACGCACCAAGCAAATCGAACTCTTATCTGCCCAGCCACTCGTTCGCCCTCCCCTCCTCAATACCTCCTGTGAGCACCGCAACTGCTTAGTAGGTTACAGAAATTCTATAGACAGCTGAAACAAAACACTAACTTTTTTTCGCCAGTGTCTTTCTTTGTTAGGCTACTTTGACACTTATTAGCAGTTTCTCCGTCGACTAATAGGCTATATAGGAGCACATCTCAGGTAATATTACACAAATAAACAGTGATTGTTTACCTATCGCCTAACTATGCATTAGCCTAGCTTATACATTTTGCATTGGACCCGTCGAAGAGTCAAAAATACCAGAAGACAATAAATGTCAAATGAACCATGGAAGGCCTCACTCTACCTATGCACATGACTATGACAATAGCTATCTCTGGCAGTTGTCTGTATTTAGTAATGCATGCAAGTCCGATCGTAATCGAAAAACATAGGCCTATGGGTTCGTAAAGAATAGGGCCTAAATAGACAAGATTCGTTGTTCTAACTTTTTCTAATTTAGACTGAATCCTGACCCTAAACAATGCAGTTGATCTAATTCATTTTTTATCTTTCAAATGTCAACGTGCCGAGTTACTAACGATGTGTATCGTATAAAGACACAGTACTATCAACATAATATACTTCCCTTCCAGTAAGACTTAAAACGAATCGTTATATTGTAACTCTGTTTGTATACTGTCTGGTGAATCTGCACTTCCGCTTTGGTTGTTACTCCGCCTCCAACATACAGGAAACCAATCAAGATGCACATACGAAATACGTCAACGTACGTCATTATAGCGGGAAAAGAACGCATGTAAACAAGAAGAATAGTTCAATTTTCATTCAATATCACTCCACATTATTTACACATGAATGTACAATGTCACGTTTTTGACTTGACATGTAAAAAGACTATAGGTCACGCTTTGTGATCCAGAATAGGCTACTGTGCCTTAGAAAAGACTGAGACGTATGAATAACTGGTTCCATAGCCTTAGGCATCATCAAACGAGGCCTTACTTATTGGACAACCTTTTAACTGGCAATTCACAAGTACGTTTTTGGGGTAGGCTACTGTCGTTTAGAAGCGAATTATCTTTTAGAACGCCGATACGGCTACGCGAGCACTGCTGACAGTTGGCATAATCAGCTTCTTTCAAAGCGTTTTCTTTATGGATGAAATATTGGTTAGCTGACAGAAACACAAGAGAGGGGATACTTTATTTCAGTATAGATCAGTGAGTTTTGTTACATTAATTAATTCCTTTACTTATGCAAAACATCTGCCTATACTTTGCAAATGTGCACAAACTCCAATTAAAATAAATATACCAAATCAACTAAACGACAAAATCACAAACTGCATCACGGGCACTGCACTATCTATAATTACAGAAATGTGTAACCTACATTTTACTCATCGACTGCATCACAGGCACTGTGCTCTATACAATTTCAGGAATCTCTACGTCTGTGTCACCTACTTCATCATTGGCACTGTGCATTATAAAGCTTTTGATCCAGTAATCTGTTTATGTGTGTCTTCATCTTAATCCCCGACTCCATCACGGGGACTGTGCACTAGTCATACTAATGTCAATACTTCTGTAAATTATCAACAACACTCCTTTGAATTAAATTGAAATTACATTCAAAGGTATGGAATTTGGGACAAAATTGGACATAATGTGCTCGTTGAAATCGAGGAATTTCCTATTTATTGTACAAGTTATTTTTATATACATATCGCAATAGACAAATAACTCCCTGACTTGGCGAATTTGGGTTTCTTAGGAACCCAAGAAAGCAATAATTGGGAGCCCTCTACCGGCAGAATACTGCAGCGAAGAACCAAAAACGAAAGGCGGGAGTCTCTTCGGATTGGCTCTTTCTTGGATACTGCGAAGACTGACAGCATTCGAAAGTTCCGGTTGGAATGAAATCGTGCAGTTGCAGAATTTGCTAGCCACCATAGGAGCCACAATGGCGGTTGTCTTCTTCTGACAGGGCTGTGGATGTTACTAAATCCACTATCATCGCCCTAAAGATAGGCCTGGTTGATTCCCAGAGCCATTGATAATAAACTGGAACATCTACTGCACACGAATATACTATAATTTCAGATCAATATAGAATTTATAATAGAAAAAAATATATTAAAGGGAACATGTAAACAGCACCAACCGGGTCAAGTTTTCATTTTGTTCGTGAAACAACATCGCCTTTTAATGACGGCCTCTACTTGTTTCCGAACTCTAGAGCCGTAAATCTATGGAACAGTAACACCTTTACTAAGTTTGGCACCGGACAAGGGCATCTTAAACAAAAGGGACTTCTTTTTTCCTTTGTTTTTTTCCTTACGAAACAGCATGCTAGCTGAGCAGCAATAGCTGGCTAGCTAAGTTAGCTGGCTAGCTAAATAGAAACGGAGACGAGAGCACACGGCTCCGATTTATTGTTTGGGCCTTTTTCAGCCACTTACCCCAACTAGCCAGCTACATGCTCATGCGTTTTTGGCACTGGCTACCTACTTCGGTATTTTTCTGCTTTGACACACCATGCTGGCGACCTGATTGGAATGCACTTGGATAATGCAAAAGGACTAAACGTGAGCGGCCTGTAATGTTTATGTTGCATGTGTTTTCTGCTTGCTTAGAACACTTGGCATCCTTTTACCGGATTTTTGGAGCACCACTCTCTTGTTAATGTATTTTTTCGGCTACAGAGGCCCACGTTCAGGAGAGGGACCGCCGCTGACGTGAGGAATGCCTGGGTCGGATCGACACCATGGGACCAAGAGGAAGCCGGAATCAAGCACTAACACAGCCCTGCAGCCTCAAACAACTAGCGGCAACAGCGGGCTACACCAGTCCCAGATCCCGCTTCATACCTCTACGGAAAACATGACGAGCAAGGACGGTAAACTTCAGTCGAAATCGTCAATGTCATCTTCATCTTCGAGGCGTAAACGACATAAATCAGCCAAACATGGTCGCGAATCTTCGGTGGCTCAAGGCCTTGTAGTTTCTACCCTTAGCTCGACGTCGCCTCCTACTGTCAACGTCGTGAAGCCATTGGTAGAATATGATGATATCAGTTCCGATTCGGATACGTTTTCGGACCCCCCCTCTGCAAAGCTTTCTGAACGAGGTGCAGGAGAGCGATTAGATCCTACCATAGAGTACGCCAAGGGCGATGGGGGCGGGGCCGTTAGTGGAAGAGATAGTAGAAAGCATCGGCACTCCCGCAAAAAGTCAAAGGACCCAAGTAAAGTTAGAGAGCCTGGGGATGGGCCGCGAAATTACAAGAAGAAAAATAGTAAGGACCGCGACAAAGGGAGCTCTGGGAAGAACAAGGAAAAGGTGGCCTCTGTTGCATCCGTAGCCTCAGGGTCCCGGCGCCAGGGTCAACTAGAAGCCGACCCTGGGCCAAAGCGTGGGGAGTTGCCCCCAGCCACCCACGTACAACCTGCAGCCAGCGTGGGAAGCTCGACTTCCTCCTCCTCCTCCTCCCGCAGCAAGGAGAGAGGCCGCTCAGGGAAATCCCGCAAAGACAAGCAGCAGAGGCGAGAGGAGAGGGGGGAGGCCAGCCGCGGCTCCTCCCTGAAGGACCGGCTAGAGAAGAACCACCGCAAGTCCTCCAAGGGCCACAAGTCCAGCCCCAAGGGCAAGGCCTCGAGCCGGGGCAGCCCTCGCAGGAAGGGAACCGCCTCCGCTCAGTCTCCCAGTCCCAGGAGAGGAGCTGCCAGTGAAAGCCCCCTGAGCAGCCGCTATGGCCAGGAGGGTGATGACAGCTACCACCACAGACGCCGGCCGGCCCAGCAGAGCCCCAGCCCCTACAGGGACATGCCTCGGAGGAGCAGGCAGAGGTCGTCCAGCTACGAGAGGGACAGCAGCCCTTACTCCAGGAGACGGTCCCTCAGCCCGTACGACAACCGCCGCTCGTCCAGCACCAGCCCCATGTCCCGGTGAGTGAACTCCTGGTCGTGAGAGCTAAGCCACGCGCGTTAGACTGGCGAGCTAGTTAGACACTGTATGTCATTCACATTCTTTTTTTGCTCAATGGAAAATCCTCCTGGACTGCCAAATGGCCTTGTTGTGAAGTGACCTTCATGCTAGTGATACGAGGTTGGTGAAATAATGTGTAGTCTGCGCTGTAAGTTGATAGGATAGAAAGATGAGCATGTTTTGCTAAACAGTATTGAGGTGTGGTTACCAGTAAGCCCCACTGTATGTGCTGAAAAAAACATGCACCACCTCTCTTTTGATCTAGATACATTTTTTTCCTCACCCAAGTTTTTTCCTCTCTTACTTTCTGACCCCCCCCCCCCCCTCTAAAAATACCAATTACGTTGGTGCTTTTTCCTTTTTTGGCAAGCTACGTATCAAAAAATAAATGAGGATTGTGACAATTTGCCAGTGTAGCCTAAAGCTGGACGTAAGCGTGGAATAAAGATGTTTATCTTCAGTACAGTATTTTTTTTCTAAAGCACCAAAAACATTTGTATCTTTAAACCAGATCTTCAAAAGGCACACGGCAGTCAGGGCTAGTGGACTCTCAACCTGAGAAAATCCTCAGGTGTTTGGGATCAAACAGGGAGCCAGTGAACCAGAAGGAATGACCTGGTGGCAGAGCAGTGTCCACAATCAGCCATTTTGAGTTTGTGTTGCAGCATGGTAGACCTTGAGCAAAGAGGGGGGGCTTGAAGATCAAACAAAGGCCTCTAGGTTTGTGCTTGTTAAGTAGTAATGCTGATGGTCTAGGTAGTATGTTGAACTGCTAGGGTCTTACTGTTTCTCAACTATACATGGAAAGGCTAGCACTTCAGAAGTGTAATAGTTATCCGTTTGCCATAGTGTAAATGTGGCTGTGTACCACAGTTGTAAAGTGCAGTAGCAGAATCCTAAAGCTCATCGAGGAAAAACGGCATACGCAGCAGTCATTCCTGTGAGCGTCGTCACATGACAGGAAGGCGGTCACGGCTCTGTCCTCACGCCGTGTCTCGTGTGCGCCGCGCCGGACCACGCCAGCTAACCTGCGACCCGTCTCCCCCCCCACAGGCGTTCAGCTCGCTCCAGGAGCCGCTCCCCTCTGCCGTTCTCCTCCCGTCGCTCGTCCTCCCGCTCCCGCGGCAACAAGCACTCGTCCGCGGGGGGCGGGGGGGGCCTGCACAGCAGCCGGCCCGCCAGCCCCTCCCCCCCGGCCTCCCGCCTGCCTCTCAACTCCAGCTTGGGGGCGGAGCTCAGCCGCCGGAAGAAGGAGCGCCAGGCCGCGGTGGCTGCCGCCAAAGGCCCCTCCCCTCCCCATCCGAGCAGGAGCACAGGCCCCTCCTCTCGGGCCCCCAAGGCCGAGGCCAGCCCTCCGGAGAGGGACGCGGCCGCGGACTCCCAGCCCGCCCCCACGCCGCCTGTGCTCCAGGACGCTGCTGTTAGTGAAGAGCCGGGCGCCGCTCCTCCCTCCTCCTTCTCCTCCCCCGCGCCCCCCCTGCCACCCAGCCAGGCTGCCACACATCCCCCTCCCCCCGCGCCGGCCGCCCCTGCCCCCGAGGCCAACCTTCTCCCCCCCACAGCCCTCTCCTCCCACGCCTCCCAGCCCAAATCTCCAGCCCCTGTCCCCACACGCAGCCCAGCGCGCCCCACGCCCCTCCACAAGACCTCCACCCTGCCGCCCCTACCTCTGCCCCCCATGCTGCTGGGAGACTTTCAGGACAGGTAAGGCTCTTGGACAACTCACACGCAGGCTCTTCACACACACACACACACACACACGCACATGTCACAGCTCATCCTGAAGCACCACTTGTTGCCTAGTAAACCAGTCGTCATCAACATAACAACCTCTCCAAACTCAGGTTTCTGCACGCCTGTAGCTGTGTACCCACAGTCGAAAACCCAGGGGTCTTCGATATGCACATTTTAGAAACACAAAATGGAAAACAGCAACTGAAACGCTACTGGCTGAAGGTGTTAATCTTTTGTTGTTCACGAACAATTCTGCCCTCTCGACCTCTCCCCCCCGTCAGTCCAAAGAAGTCCACCCCTCCTCAGAGGTCGTCCCGGAAGGAGAAGGAGGCCCGGGGGCGGCCCTCTCTCATCGACCTGCCTCTCCCCCCCATGCTTTCGGGGGGAGACCCCTCGCCCCCTCAGTCCCCCGTCCAGCGAGCCTCCGCCACCCCCCAGACCACCCTGAAGAAGAGACCAAAGTGAGTTCCTGCCGCCTCAGCCTCCTGCCACATTCCCGTGTTTGCTTGACCCCTCCTGACCTCTTGTGTGTCTCCCTCACCTAGGCTTATCTGTGCCCCCCTCTCCAGGTTCTGCTGCCCGCGCTACGGCGAGAGGAAACAGACCCAGAGCGACTGGGGCAAGCGCTGCGTGGACAAGTTCGACATCATCGGCATCATCGGGGAGGGCACCTACGGCCAGGTGTACAAGGCTAAGGACAAAGACACTGGTGAGGGCCACGACCACGCCCAAGAAACAGGCTGGTGTGTTTGGGTTGTGGGTTGTGCCTGACACTCTCTCTCTGCCCCCCCCCGGGCCAGGCGAGCTGGTGGCTCTGAAGAAGGTCCGCTTGGACAATGAGAAGGAGGGCTTCCCCATCACGGCCATCCGGGAGATCAAGATCCTGCGGCAGCTCAACCACCGCAGCGTGGTCAACATGAAGGAGATCGTCACCGACAAGCAGGACGCCCTCGACTTCAAAAAGGACAAAGGTCGGTTGGAGGAATGGGGGCCCTCCCTCTTGTTAGCTTGTGTGTGTGCGCGTGTTCCTGTCTGTGTGTTCCCTGACTCACCCCCCCCCCCCTCCTCCAGGGGCGTTCTACCTGGTGTTTGAGTACATGGACCATGACCTGATGGGCCTGTTGGAGTCGGGCCTGGTGCAATTCTCCCAGGAGCACGTGCGCAGCTTCATGCGCCAGCTCATGGAGGGCCTGGACTACTGCCACAAGAAGAACTTCCTGCACAGAGACATCAAGTGCTCCAACATCCTGCTCAACAACAGGTAACCTCACTCCAGGCCGGGGGGGGCGGGGGGGAGTTCCCTCAATCGCTGTCCGTCGCTGTTCCTCTCGTCGATGTGAGGTTCTGTGTTCTAACCTCTCGTCGTCTCTCTCTAAACCCGTGCAGCGGTCAGATCAAACTAGCTGACTTTGGTTTGGCCCGCCTCTACAACTCCGAGGAAAGGTGAGACAAAACCGTCGTGTTCTGTGGCGTTTGTATGAGCTTTCACGTTTCCTAAACAGTCCCGGTGCATTTGGAATGGTGCCTCATGGTGCCTCAGCACCGACGTGGTCCCTGGCCCTGCCGCTGGGGAGGTGACGTGTGGTGGGGAGGTGACGTGTGGTGGGGAGGTGACGTGTGGTGGGGAGGTGACGTGTGGTGGGGAGGTGACGTGTGGTGGGGAGGTGACGTGTGGTGGGGAGGTGACGTGTGCTGGGGAGGTGATGTGTGGTGGGGAGGTGACGTGTGGTGGGGAGGTGACGTGTGGTGGGGAGGTGACGTGTGCTGGGGAGGTGACGTGTGCTGGGGAGGTGACGTGTGGTGGGGAGGTGACGTGTGGTGGGGAGGTGACGTGTGGTGGGGAGGTGACGTGTGCTGGGGAGGTGACGTGTGGTGGGGAGGTGACGTGTGCTGGGGAGGTGACGTGTGGTGGGGAGGTGACGTGTGGTGGGGAGGTGACGTGTGCTGGGGAGGTGACGTGTGGTGGGGAGGTGACGTGTGGTGGGGAGGTGACGTGTGGTGGGGAGGTGACGTGTGGTGGGGAGGTGACGTGTGGTGGGGAGGTGACGTGTGGTGGGGAGGTGACGTGTGCTGGGGAGGTGATGTGTGGTGGGGAGGTGACGTGTGGTGGGGAGGTGACGTGTGCTGGGGAGGTGACGTGTGCTGGGGAGGTGACGTGTGGTGGGGAGGTGACGTGTGGTGGGGAGGTGACGTGTGGTGGGGAGGTGACGTGTGGTGGGGAGGTGACGTGTGCTGGGGAGGTGACGTGTGGTGGGGAGGTGACGTGTGCTGGGGAGGTGACGTGTGGTGGGGAGGTGACGTGTGGTGGGGAGGTGACGTGTGCTGGAGAGGTGACGTGTGGTGGGGAGGTGACGTGTGGTGGGGAGGTGACGTGTGGTGGGGAGGTGACGTGTGGTGGGGAGGTGACGTGTGGTGGGGAAGTGACGTGTGGTGGGAGGTGACGTGTGCTGGGAGGTGACGTGTGCTGGGGAGGTGACGTGTGCTGGGGAGGTGACGTGTGCTGGGGAGGTGACGTGTGGTGGGGAGGTGACGTGTGCTGGGGAGGTGACGTGTGCTGGGGAGGTGACGTGTGGTGGGAGGTGACGTGTGCTGGGGAGGTGACGTGTGGTGGGGAGGTGACGTGTGGTGGTCGGTGACGTGTGCTGGGGAGGTGACGTGTGGTGGGAGGTGACGTGTGCTGGGGAGGTGACGTGTGGTGTGGAACCTGAGGGAAGACCCTCACTGTCCTTTCCTCTTGCCTGCAGTCGGCCATACACTAATAAAGTCATCACTCTGTGGTACCGCCCCCCCGAGCTGCTCCTGGGAGAAGAGAGGTACTCTCCAGCCATCGATGTCTGGAGTTGTGGGTCAGTACACACACACAGATACACACAGACAAATGCTGCTGTTTCATAGACACCTTCTAGGTAAACTTCAAGAGAAAAATAAATAAAACACTATCACAGTCTGTTTGCAACATGTCGCTGTAACGCTAGCTCGGCCGGCGCCTAACTGTGATTCCCTGCTGCCTGTGCCCCAGGTGTATTCTGGGAGAACTCTTCACCAAGAAGCCCATCTTCCAGGCCAACCAGGAGCTCCTGCAGCTGGAGCTGATCAGGTGAGCTGCCGCCCCCTGCTGGACGCGTCAGAGAGACGCACGCCTCCGACCTCTGAAACTCACCCAGTGTGCCTCCCTCCTGACCCTGTCCCTCTCTTGCCCCATGTCCCCCCCCCCCCCACCAGCCGTCTGTGTGGGAGCCCCTGCCCAGCCGCCTGGCCCGACGTCATCAAGCTGCCCTACTTCAACACCATGAAACCCAAGAAGCAGTACCGCCGAAGACTGCGGGAGGAGTTTGCCTTGTACGTATGCCCCTGAACGCTAGCCGCGCGCACGCTCACGCCTCTGGGCCCCCGGGGGACCCGGCCCCGGGGGGCCCTATGTGCTCGTAGCGTCCTGAGTCGCTCTCTCCTCTCCTCCAGCCTGCCCGCTCAGGCTCTGGACCTGCTGGACCGCATGCTGACCCTCGACCCCGCCAGGCGATGCTCCTCCGAGCAGGCCCTCAGCAGTGACTTCCTGTGCAACGTGGAGCCCAGCAAGATGCCCCCGCCCGAGTGAGTGGCTGCTCTCCGTCCCCCGCACCAGTGGTTCCCAACCCTGGTCCTCAGGGACCCCCCTGTCCTGCATGTTTTAGACGTTTCCCTGCTCCCAGGGTTGGGAACCACTGCCCTACACGGTCCAGCCAGGGTCTGGGAATACACACACACACACACACACCCTGCTGTGTCCCTGGTCCCCTCTCTGATGCTACGTGTGTGTGTGTGTGTGTGTGTGCAGTCTTCCTCACTGGCAGGACTGCCACGAGCTGTGGAGTAAGAAGAGGCGTCGCCAGCGTCAGAGTGGGCTGCCCGAGGACGTGCCTGTGCCCAAAGTGCCCCGGAAGGACCCCACGGGGGCCTCCGGCGGAGAGAACAGCCGGCCCCAGGCCAGCCCCGCCGGAGCCCCGCCTCCACCTCCCGGACGCCCGCCCTCCGCTGCCATCTCAGCCAATGAACTCGCAGGTTCGGACGAACATGTCGTTACCATAGGTTGAGTCGTTTTGAGGGACGTGGTGTTTGGCGACGTGTTGAGTGTTTCTCGCAGTAACTTTTTTTTTCTTCTTGTGTGTGTTTGTGTGATGCGTGCGCTTGCGTGCGTGTGCGTGCAGGGCTGGGAGCTGCAGCAGACCAGCTGAACCAGACAGAGCTAGCCCTGCTGCTGAACCTGCTGCAGAGACAGACAGACCTGAGCGTGCCCCAGATGGCCCAGCTCTTGGGCTCCTCCAGCCAGCCGCAGCTGGAGGGCTCGAGTCGGCCCCCGGCCCCAGCCAGCGAGGCCTCCCGCCACCAGAGGGCCTCAGAGGACCAGGGGCCAACCAGGCCGGCCTCCCAGCCCCCAGAGCCCCCCCCCGAGCCCCGGGGGCTGTCCCCAGCCCCTGGAGACCCGCCCCTTAGCCAGGAAGACCAGGCTAGCTTGCTGGCCCTCCTACTGGGCCAGTTAATCAAGCCACAGGCTGAAGGGGCGGAGCAAGGGGATGAAACCAATGGTGTCCAATCAGAAGAGGCGATGACCCGTGGTCCCTCTGCCTCCAGTGCTGATCGCAAGGGCAAGTCTGGGTACAGTCTTTAGGGGGCGGAGCAGAGAGAGAGAGAGAGAGGGTCAGGGTGGATCTCTCACAGGACTGGTGGGTGGGGCTAGGGAGGCTAGGGGGGGGCAGAGACCAGAGAGGTTTGTGGCCCTTCCTTGGTTTCCTGTCAAGATTACAGATCATGCAGACCGCGCTCTCTAAAAGAAAGCTATAGAATACTTTTAAACTATTCGACCAGATCCGAGGAAACAAAATTCAAAATTGGAACGAAAGAAGCTCTAAATGTGCTTCACAATATTAAAGTTGGTTATTTGGACTACTTAGTTCATGGGCAAATCAAATGATTCTGCTATCTCTGCCCCCCTCTTCTCCCCCCCCCCCCCCCCCTCCCCACACTTCCTCTATCGTCATGGCAGTCCCAACTCCACATCTGTGTCACCCATCTCTCCCCCTCCGGACTCCTCTCACCACCTCACACACACTGTATCTGGTATCACGCACTCACGCAGCTGACAAGAACCTCCAGGCGGCCCCCAGAGGGGCTCCGAGTGACCCTGCTGACATGGACTGGGCCCTGCCCACATCGACATGGTCTGACTGGTGTCATCTAGTGTAGTATCACGCTATCAGAAACACCAAGTTCTCACTGTCCCCTCCCTGTCCCTTCACCCTCACCCCCCTCCCACCTCTGTCCCTTCACCCTCACCCCTCCCCTCCCTGTCCCTTCACCCTCACCCCTCCCACCCCTGTCCCCTCCCTGTCCCTTCACCCTCACCCCTCCCCTCCCTGTCCCTTCACCCTCACCCCTCCCCTCCCTGTCCCTTCACCCTCACCCCTGTCCCCTCCCTGTCCCTTCACCCTCACCCCTCCCCTCCCTGTCCCTTCACCCTCACCCCTGTCCCCTCCCTGTCCCTTCACCCTCACCCCTCCCCTCCCTGTCCCTTCACCCTCACCCCTCCCCTCCCTGTCCCTACACCCTCACCCCTCCCTGTCCCTTCACCCTCACCCCTCCCCTCCCTGTCCCTTCACCCTCACCCCTCCCCTCCCTGTCCCTTCACCCTCACCCCTCCCCTCCCTGTCCCTTCACCCTCACCCCTCCCCTCCCTGTCCCTTCACCCTCACCCCTCCCCTCCCTGTCCCTTCACCCTCACCCCTCCCCTCCCTGTCCCTTCACCCTCACCCCTCCCCTCCCTGTCCCTTCACCCTCACCCCTGTCCCCTCCCTGTCCCTTCACCCTCACCCCTCCCTGTCCCTTCACCCTCACCCCTCCCCTCCCTGTCCCTTCACCCTCACCCCTCCCCTCCCTGTCCCTTCACCCTCACCCCTCCCCTCCCTGTCCCTTCACCCTCACCCCTGTCCCCTCCCTGTCCCTTCACCCTCACCCCTCCCCTCCCTGTCCCTTCACCCTCACCCCTCCCCTCCCTGTCCCTTCACCCTCACCCCTCCCACCCCTGTCCCCTCCCTGTCCCTTCACCCTCACCCCTCCCTGTCCCTTCACCCTCACCCCTCCCACCCCTGTCCCCTCCCTGTCCCTTCACCCTCACCCCTCCCACCCCTGTCCCCTCCCTGTCCCTTCACCCTCACCCCTCCCCTCCCTGTCCCTTCACCCTCACCCCTGTCCCCTCCCTGTCCCTTCACCCTCACCCCTGTCCCCTCCCTGTCCCTTCACCCTCACCCCTCCCCTCCCTGTCCCTTCACCCTCACCCCTGTCCCCTCCCTGTCCCTTCACCCTCACCCCTCCCTGTCCCTTCACCCTCACCCCTCCCCTCCCTGTCCCTTCACCCTCACCCCTCCCCTCCCTGTCCCTTCACCCTCACCCCTCCCCTCCCTGTCCCTTCACCCTCACCCCTCCCCTCCCTGTCCCTTCACCCTCACCCCTCCCCTCCCTGTCCCTTCACCCTCACCCCTCCCCTCCCTGTCCCTTCACCCTCACCCCTCCCCTCCCTGTCCCTTCACCCTCACCCCTCCCCTCCCTGTCCCTTCACCCTCACCCCTCCCCTCCCTGTCCCTTCACCCTCACCCCTCCCCTCCCTGTCCCTTCACCCTCACCCCTCCCCTCCCTGTCCCTTCACCCTCACCCCTCCCCTCCCTGTCCCTTCACCCTCACCTCTGACCCCCTTCCTGTCTCTTCACCCCTCTCTTATTCTCACTCTTGTTTTTCTCATTATGTGGATTGTTTTTCACTCAGAAACATTGCTTTAGAAACGGTCTGTAATGTCAGCCTTTTTATGACGTCTAATAAATTATCAAGTGGAAATAAATGTTTTGAACCTTAGACTTCACCTGCATGTGTTTCTTTTAACTTTCATTTAAAACACACATTTGTCTTTTTTTTTTTTTTTTTTGTTGTTGGTGATGTCTATTTTCAGTTACCCTGTGGGTCATGTGACTTGTCTGTTATCTGTTGTGACTGAGGCCCTCTCTCTCTGGAGACACCCTGCTCGCTTTGGAAGGGTTGCAACACAATTACTGTGGAAACAGCCGTGGCAACAGTGTAGCTGGGTAGCCATGACCAGGAGACTGACTTATAGTCGAGCAGTGTGTTGACGTGGTCTCTAGTGTGGTTCCCTCACATAACAACTCTGCCTGCCCCTAGCTCAATAGCTACTCTGAATATGTTACCCCCCTGTGCTCTGTTCATCATGGTTTGGGGGTTAGTTTGGAAGTGGGTGGTCCACAACTACATAAGATTTACATGTGTGACATGTTATTTTCTAATCTATGGTGAGGGGATGAAGGGTTTAAATAGCGAGGCATTCTCTGGTGAGTGTTCTTCACTACCTCCATGAGAGTTAGCTTCCTATAGAGGTCATCGAGCACAGATCTCCATGAGCTTTGGGCTGTGCGTATATCACAGTCATGATCACTGTTGGTTAACTAGTGACAAAGACTTCTGATTTCTCACTTATTGGTTGGCGAAACCTAAGACCATATTTTCAACAGTTTTTATTCTAGTCAAGTCAACTTCCAGGATCAGGCAAGTCGTATGATGTGCCCAGGTCTCCCCCTAGTGGGGGATCTGTGCAATTAAACTTTGAATTCAGATTCATTTGTATGGACCCTCCTTTCTCCTCCTTATGTGTGTACCACAGGGTATTTCAGGTCTACCTACAGCATAATTTGCCCTGTTATAAAACTGCTGTTTGGTATGTTACACTGTAGCTAACCCACTTGTCTGTGACTCTACTTAGATGGTGCTGTGACAAAGCGAAAAGCCGTCGGGGCAAACCAGCCTCCCCCGTCTTCAGAACGCCGCCCCCCCTCCCCCCCAGGACCTCCCCCTCCGGCCCGCCCCCCAGCTGGCGTCCAGCCCCCCGGCTCCGAGGCCCAGCCCGGCCAGGACCTCAACCCCGCCGTAGCGGCAGCCCTGCTGCAGCTCATCTCCCAGCAGGACCCCGAGGCTGGCGGCCCCCCCCAGCCCAGCAAGGACCCTTCCCCTGCCGTGGGCACGCCCATCAGGGGACAGCCGCCCCCCGCCTGGGGGGCAGACACGCCCCCTAAACCCTCGCCTGGTAACGAGGCCCCTGCAGGACTGGCCTCCGCCAGCGCCGCCCCTGCGGCCACAGCACAGTTCCCCAAGGACCAGGACCTCCGCTTTGCCCATGGAGCTGGTCGCTGACCGCGGTGGCGTCCCTGGGTCACGGGGCCTGGGTAGCAGGGGGCCCGGGGCAGCGACGGACACCAGTGATGAAGAGGATGTGGACTCGGTCTCTCACAAGGTGGGAGCAACTGCTTTGCGGAGTCCGGGCCGGCCGGAACGATCCGACGGCAGCTCGCGGGAGGCAGTCTAGATCTGGGTGGTGTTTGTGGACTGGTGGTGGTGCTGACTCGCATCGCCGACCTTGCCTTCCTTCCTTCCTCCCTTCCTCCTTCCTCATAGTGCTGGCTGATCCTTGGTCCAGCTCCCACACATGGAATGTGATTTCGCTGTCGATCAATTCTTTTTGTTTTTCGTTTTTCTTTCGAGTATATCTAATGATTGTCAAGTGTTTACTGCCGCGCCCACTACTGACGAGGCTGTGAGCGTGGGTGTTTTGGAGTCTGGTGACGTCCGGGTCGACCTGCAGGGTAGGCTGGTGACGTCAGGGTCGACCTGCAGGGTAGGCTGGTCTGGTGACGTCAGGGTCGACCTGCAGGGTAGGCTGGTGACGTCAGGGTCGACCTGCAGGGTAGGCTGGTGACGTCAGGGTCGACCTGCAGGGTAGGCTGGTGACGTCAGGGTCGACCTGCAGGGTAGGCTGGTGACGTCAGGGTCGACCTGCAGGTAGGCTGGTGTGGGTAGTGTTTGTGACCAGCCAGGTTTACACAGCTGGTGTGCGTGCGCTGGTGAATGGAGGTAGGCTTGGATCCTCATCAGGAAATGTGCAGGTACAGTCCTAAACACTGGGGAGAGCTCCCAATCTTCAACTTTGCCTCCTCTGTGACCTTAGAGACCCCTGAATGACCTTTGCCCCCCCCCCCCCCCCAGATAAGTGCTTTCTTTGTTTTGTTTGTTTACCTCTGTTCTAGAAGGCTCATGCAGAGAAGACAGAAGATAACAGAAATATACAATTGCCCTTTTCATTTGTCCTTATCTCGAGACAAAGGTGCTGAAGATGGTCCTTTGTCTCCCTCGTTGGTCCGTCACACCTTCATATAGCACTGCTTCATGGCGTTTAACCTGCAGAGATGGACAGGTCCACTGACAGCACACACCGACTCTGTAGTAACAGCTTTATGTGCCTGTAGCCTTCATGCTCCCCCTCATTACTCACACTGCAGAGCCACTACAGTTAAGGACACGTCTCTCTCTGTCTCTCTCTCTGTCTCTCTCTGTCTCTCTCTCTGTCTCTCTCTCTCTCTGATAGCTCCATGCTCTCTCTTCGACCTCACCAACCCTGTCAAGTCACTCTTTCCCAGCTACACGGCTACCTGTCCGTGTCCCCTCAGCCAGGACGGCTGTGGAGCTTCTCCTGACGGTCTCTGAAAGCCTGCTGTGCCGTCTGGCCCTCTGGCCCCCAGACCAGACCTCTCCTCCTCCCTGATCAACTGTGCAGCAAAAGCTTTTTGTGTGATTCTTTTTTACTTACAAGTTACATGCAGAAATAATGGTCCATGGTTTTGTTTTTGTTTTGATTTGTGAAGGGGCAATGGAGATGATCTCAACTAGTGTCAAGTGACTGTAAAAAATGATATTTTGTAATATGTGTTTTTTTTGGTTAAGTTTAATAAAAGGAAATCATGTGACCAATTAATATCTGGGCTAATTGTCTTTTTGTGGTTGTTCAGATAATGACCACCAGGTGGCACCGTTTCTTACTTTTCCACAACCAGCTCAAACGCTTACAAATGGGAAATGATGAAGGTAAATGTGCGTGTAATGTTTTAAACCAAGTGACCAAATATTACAGAACATTTTGCCAAACTTTTTTAGCAAAGCCATTTGAAAAGGTGTCGTCTCGACCTCGAGGTGGTAGAAGGTTCACAGCTGTCGCATTTTGTGTCGGATCGTGTAAGAGCCTGTCAGTGCGTCCCTGATTTCCATCTCTCTCAATTGTCCCCAGACCAGTCACTTGGCATGGTTACAGACACGCTCACCACCCCCCCGCCCCACCAAGCAGACACAAGCCCAGCTGAGCTCTCTGGGTTGGGTGAGGGATCTGTTAGAGTGCTGGCGATAGGAGCCACACCTTCCCCTCCCTCTCGCCTGGCGCGTGTGAATGAGAGCCGTGTGTGTCCGTGCGGCCCGTGAGTGTAGCGGGGTGTAGGTGTGTGTGTGTGTGTTTCCGTCCCCCTCGCCTCGCGGGGCTCAGCATGACGGGGAATGTGCCCGTGGGGAGTTTCTGCAGGAGACGAAGTGACCGGCTCCAGTGCCAAGTCACAGAGACAAGGAGAATAAATCAGGATTGAGGAGAAGGGAGTGGGGGCAGTCTAGACTCTCCCATCAATCAGGGGAGCACCTCGGGGTTGGGGGCCTGCCCATAAATGTGCCATCCTGCCAGTCGGGTCCTCATCCTCTCCTCGGCGAGAGGCAGTCTCGTTGCGGTCAGCGCCTCCATTCTGTCCCAAGCACCTTCTGTTCCTCGCGCTCTCTTCCAGGGGCTCTAGAATGTGGGGTCTGGATCCTCTTGGATCGGGCTGCCCCGTGGTCTGGGCAACCGAGCCTCAGCCTGACTTGAGTGTGTGTGTGTGCACGCGTGTTCTTCCGCACACACACGCGTGTTGGTGGGATGTTGCGTGATCCTGTGTGTGTGTGTGTTTCCTGCTCCTGTGTTCTCCAGCAGAGAGCGGGAGCCTTGGTGCGCCCTAGCTGCTGTGGTTTGATGTTGAGTTTGATGACGGAGGCTCTTTGATCAGTCGTGGTGTTGTCGTCTCCGTGAGGGGAGGAGGGGGGGGTGGGGGGCCCCAGCAGCACCACAGACACAGTCCCTCTCATGCACAAGCCACCCGGACTAATGAACACACAAGTTGGATTTCAGAACTCTTTCAAAAGTCACACAAGCTTGCGGGAGAAATCTGTATTCCTTATCCGAAACTGAACATTAACAACCCACGCCACAACCAACCCCCCCCCCCACACACACACTCACACACTCACACACACACTATTCTCTTGACCATCTTTGCCTCGACATTTTATGTTTGTCATTTCCTTTATGGTTGCTTTGTTATTTATGTGATGTTTCGAAAGCTGATTGACTTTACTCCGTTAGTGATGTATGCTTTACTGCAACAGTGTTTTATTGGTGCCATAACACGAGATGTATTTCCACTCTGTTTATAGTGTACCAAATGGTGTCACAATCTCATTACCAAAAAGGGTGGAGAAAGTATTCTTGTCATTTGGATCCAGTCCTCCCATCAACTCCTTGTTTCTCTGCTTGGCCTATTTTGATCACTTTCTGATGCTATCTTTCAAATGGTCATTTTACGCAGCCAAAAATGTTGTATTTATTAATCTTTGATTTTTCATTTTTTTACTAATATCACGCGTGTTGCCTCCATCATCCTTCACATGCTGGGGTCTGGCGCGGGCTGCCTGGGAGTCGAGCTGTTTCCTGACACACAGGAAGAAGGCCTTGCATTGCGTTTTTGCTCCACCTATTTCTGTCTGTTGGCACGACCCGCTTTAAGGCAGGCGTTGCTGGGATAGCATGCAGGGTGGGGGTTGGGGATGGAGGGGGTCTGGAGCCCTGCAGGACCACTTGTGCTGGAGCTCATTTGCACAGCGACACTTAATTGGCTACAACAATTAATTAATGTGTTGGAAAGTTGGCACAAAAAGTTTCGTTAAGAGGGTTTTAATAAGCAATTAGAGGGAAACCAGAGGAGAGAGGGAATTACCAGAGAAGAAAAGAGAAAAGAAGAGAGAGGAAGTCATAGGAGTGTAGCAGTCGTGAACATGCGGGTTAGCATGTTTTGCATGTTACAAGACAAAGCCTTCCTCTCTGACCTTCCCCACTGTCGTGCAGACTGTGTCGAGAGCGTACAGGGCCTCGGTATGGTGGGATTACTGTGCTTCCTGACGGTGCTGTTGTTGTTTGTAGTGGACCGGAACACGCTGGTGTGGATGCTGCTCCTCTTCCTTCCTCCCTCCCTCCCTCCCTCCTCCTCCTCCTCCCTTCACTTCTTGTCCCAGTGCCCAGTGTAAAAGATCGCATGACTAATGAGTGGAGCAGGTTGGAATCCTGGGGAAGATGTCCTTGGAAGACGAATGCATTTTCAGCAGAATAATTAACTTAATTAACAAATTCACATGCATATTCATCAGCCTATTAATGTCTGCTCCGCGCAGCTTGATGAGCAATGCAGTAATAACCATTTCATTTACATACTGCATCCACTCTCTTACCCTTACTGAAAAAGAGAAAGACAAATAATGTCAACGAGTGTTTATATGGGAGCTTACACAACTTGCCGACTTCACATGAATCTGCAGCATGTTATCTGCAGAACATTGTTCAGGGCAATATTACATCCTGATGTCAGAAACACCTTTACACTGATTTCTGCAAAGTTTCTTTTAGACTGTTTACTTTCAAACTCAAAGGATGTGTCAGTTAACTTTCAACAGAATTGAAAGAGATTTATATTGTTTCGTAGCATCCCTCCCCCTTTTCTATCTCCTCTTGTGCTTCCTCTCTCGCTCCCTGATGCTCCCTCTCTCTTGCTCTCGTTTCCTGGTTGCATCTCTCTCCTTGTTATTTATTCATCCTTATCAGACTTGTCTTTAATTTATTTATTTGTTGCTTTTGAAGTTGTACTCGTCTGTCTGTCAGTCTGTGTTTGTGAGGGCTCGTGTGTGGCTGGCAACTTGAACGCTTGTGACAGTTACTTTTTTTCTCGCGTTATGTGTGGTATGTTTGTTAATTTGGTGTGTGTGTGTGTGTGTGCTGTGCTGGTATTCTGAGAACATCTTTCTCTTTCTGCTGTTGTCATTGATGGAATGTTTGTGTATTTAACTCTGAGTCTGAACATGCATAATCATGGGCTCTTACCATTGTCTGTGTATTTTAGTTTGAAGCTTTGAGGGAACTTCTACAATGCTTTTGAGGGCTCATGTGTTTAGTTGTGTGTGTGTGTGTTTAGAGTGTGACAGGCCAAATGATTCCATTCCACAATGTAAAAGTTCAGCTTTATTTGTACCCAGAGATAGACTTGGTCTACACTGGATGAGTTTTACAAAGTGGATTCAATAAAAGCACGATACAGTAAGGTCATCAAAGTTTTGTCAACGTGAAAATGGGAAAGCATCCTTAAACGAAACAAATGCTGCCGCACTTTTTCACACACAGCTTCAACATATTTTTCAGAGCTCAGTTTCAGTCAGCAATTGTCCCAAGATATCTAGAGGATTTCACACAAAGTATTGTCCGACCCCTGATGAGAGTGACTTCTTCATGTGAGCCGTTTCCTAAAATCAATTATCAAATCTTTTGTCGTAGAGACTATATACATGCATGTTCGGCTGGTATGGTGTTAGAGAGACTATAAACATGCATGTTCGGCTGGTATGGTGTTAGAGAGACTATGTACATGCATGTTTGGGTGTGTTTAAATAGTGTTTAAGTGCATCCATGTGCATTTATGCACACTCGTGTGTGTGTGTGTGTGTGTGTGTGTGTGCAAGTGTGTGTGTTGTGCCATCTTGTGCTCAGACATCAGCGGTTTGCGATGCAAGAATAAAAAGTGAGGAGTGATGCCAAGTGTGTCCCTGGAGACAGATTCAGAGGACAGAGAGAGAGGGAGCGAATAAAAGAGGTTGTCCTGCCCTCCCTCCCTCCCTCCCTCCCTCGCACACACACAAAGAGACCAAGGACTCTTCGTGTTGTTCAACATGTAAAGCCCTCTTACGCGTTTCACCTGGCACATTCGCAACAAAGACTAATTCTGACTGATGTGTCTGTTTGTCTGCCTGGCTGTCTCTTTCACTCTTTGCACTCTTTGTCCCTCCCTCTTTCTCACTCTCCGTCTCTCTCTTTCTCCCCGTCCTTCGTTCCTTATCCAAGACTGGTGACACATTGTGTGCAGTGTGACACATTGAGGTCTGATTTCACCTCCCACTTGCTCACTGGCTTCACGCCTCTGCCCCCTACTGGGCTGGCCTAGCCACGGCACCCACCCTCCTCCTCCTCCCTGGCTCACCAACTGTCAAGTGCCTTTAAGTTGACTCGTTTTTAGTTTTTCTCATTTACCACCACAGTCTCACAGTAACGATGAAGCCATAGCATTATGATCTGACCCTCTTGAAGATTCATAATTGCATACAACGAAATACATAAGGGGGGACGGTGATATTTACACCGTGGTGGGACATTCTGTGTTTTGTGTGTGTGTCTGTCCAGTCGGCCAGGGACGGAGAGATTGAGATATGGAGCATTAGCCGGTGTCAGGAGTAAATTAGAGGCCAGATCTGTTTTCTAATCAGAGCACAAGCACCGCGTTAGAGGAATTAGGACGACAGCTGCTGGGAGGTTTTTTGAGTCCTCACCCTCTCTCAGTCAGAGACAGGCAGAGGCTCGCTCAGGGACCACCTCCTTACCACAGCCACCTGTCTACTCCGACGCGAGCGTGTGTGTGGATAACTGCCTGCACGTCCGACCCTCTTCTACCTGCACGCATTCACACGCACACGCAGTCTGCTGCGTTGACCTTCTTCTACCGTACATCTGCACGACGAATAGCGGTGCGTGTCATTTAATGGTCGTGTCTCTCTGTTTGTGCCAAAGGCCCCTTCGAAGTGATGAGGCGGTGGGCGGCTTTCCACATGTCTGTTTACCCTGCGACTCAAGCCCCCAAGAATAACCAGCCATCCGTGTACATAATCAGCTTAATGAAGGCAGACAGACCCACACCAGATAACTGTGTGGGTTTGAAATGTGTTGATTTTTTTCGATGTTGTGTTGACACCTGTGCTCATTACCAGGCTCCGACTGAAAGCTTGTACCTGAGGAAACACAGACGTTCTGCCAGGTAAGGCCTGGGTGGAGGAGCAGGGTGGAGGAGGGTGGAGGAGGAGGAGGAGGGAGGAGGAGGAGGGAGGAGGAGGGTCGAGGAGGGAGGAGGAGGGTGGAGGAGGAGGAGGAGGGAGGAGGAGGAGGGAGGAGGAGGGTGGAGGAGGAGGAGGGAGGAGGAGGAGGGTGGAGGAGGAGGGTGGAGGAGGGTGGAGGAGGAGGAGGGTGGAGAAGGAGGGTGGAGGAGGAGGGTGGACGAGGAAGAGGGTGGAGGAGGAGGGTGGAGGAGGAAGAGGGTGGAGGAGATAGGCATGCTGCTTGGTCTGCGTCCTCCGCCCAGCAGGGGCTGGACAGTGGGCAGGTCTGTGGGAGGGTGAGAGAGGTGTGGGAGGGTGAGAGAGGTGTGGGAGGGTGAGAGAGGTGTGGGAGGTGGCAGGGAGAGCGTCACGTCGTGTCACACGCTCACTCGAGATGTGTCGTCTGACGTCAGTGGCAACAGAAGCCATGCTTTCTCCCTCTCAGCACCTCACCGCACCAGAGCTGTTTGATAGCAACTTTGTGTTCGGCTTTTGGTTGACAGAATCCATTGTAGTTTGTCTCCCCCCCCCCCCCCCCCCAGCCCGCTCCATGAATCAGTTCCAGGACTGCAGAGGCTAATGACATCGACTCCTCACTTGCCGCACACACACACAAACACACACACACGCACACAAACACACACACAAACACATTCCCCGGTCTTTCTCTCACATGTGCCCCTGCCACATACTGTCATGAATACACATGCACTCCCAATCACAGGCCTGGAGGGGAGCCAGGCCTGCAGCAGCCCAGGAGTTCAATTATTAACAGGGACCGGGGCAAGAGACAAAGAGGAGCTGAGGAGGGAGGAGGACAGAGAGGGGAGTTACACGGAGAGGTAGAGAAGGAGAGTGAGGAAGAAGAAGAGGGGGAAGAACAAGGAGGGGGAAGAAGAGGGAGGTGAAGGGATGATCGTGAACGAGGGATTCAAGCATGGCGGGAGGGTGCTGGTGTGTGTGTGTGTGTTGGGGCATGTGTGGCTGTGTGTCTTTGTGCATGTTTGGGATGGTGTGTGTGTGTGAGTGTGTGTGTGAGTGTGTGAGGGGAGGGGTAAAGAGATGGAGGGAAATCTGGGGGTGTTGGTTCTGATCCAGAGAGTTAATGTTGCGCTCATTGATGGATACGAGTGCCAGGCACGAGGCTCCGTACCCCCACAAGATGGATGGAGCTCCAGCCTTTAGCTCTCTCTATCTTCCTTTCTCCTTTTCCTATTTCCCAGTCTTTCCAACCTATTTCACTTGACATCTCATTCTCTCCTTTGTTTGATTGCAGTTTTGGCATATTTTTTCCCGACTCTCTCTCGCTGTCTCTCTCTCTCGCTGTCTCTCTCTCTCTCTCTCTCTCTCTCAAAAGATCATATCAGAGAGATGCCTGTCACTAATCACATTCAGATTCCTCTCATGGTCAGTTGAAGCACCACATGTGTGCACACATGCTTCATGGGGCACAGCAAAACGTAATCGTGTGTGCTGTCTGATTGGCTGTTGGCACGTGGCTGTGTAACAGCACCAAGGTTGACTATGAATGTCCGTGTGGCTGTGTTTAAGCGTTGGAGGAAGATTTGAAGCATTTTGTGCATGCGTGCCCCCCCCCCCCCCCCAGTAACACTCATATCTGGCGGGGGGCATCAGGGGTGAAGTGATCTGTGCGAAAGCCTCCTGTTCTGTGCGGCGTGGAGCTGAGGCAGAGGGGGATTGTGGGTAGCTGTCTGCAGGGGTAGGAGGGCTGGGGTGAGGGGGGATAGAGGGGGTTTGGAAGGGGGGCAGGGGGGAGGCTGCCGGGGCGGGCGGCACCAGATGGCGTGCCACACTGTGAGGGCCGTCGGCTGGCATCCAGAGGAAGGGGAGGGGGGAGGGCACCGGGATTGGAGGGGCACTGCTCCCAAAGTGCCAGCAGGCATCAGGAGAGAGAGAGAGAGAGAGGGAGACAGAGAGAGAGACAGAGAGAGAGACAGAGACAGAGAGAGAGAGAGAGAGAGAGAGAGGTGAGTCTGATGGGAGATTTTGATCAGAGGCTGATATAAAAGCAGTTGAACAAACCCGGAAATCAGGGCTTAATCAGTGAATGGTTTCCAAGCTAATTGCATCCACTGAAGGAGAACCAAAAGACGGATTTGTTTTGGAGCCAAATTCACCAGTGACTTTTGACCCTCTCCCTTACATACTAAATAGGAATCTATAAATGTATAAGTCAACAATTTATAAATCCTCGTCACCCTGACAGCTGTTTGGGTTATTGTCACAGGATTACCACTGGGGTGGCAGGAGGTTGGCGTGTGGATGGCACAAGGTTGGCATACGTGCTGCATGGCATTGACACAGCCTCTGAAATGACATGACATTTGGCATTGGATTGCCGTGCATGCAGCATGAGATTTGCTCAATCTGGCAATTGGAGTAATCATGCTGTGTGTGCATTGTGTCCCTGGCAAGGGTGTGTGTGTGTGTGTGTGTGTGTGTGTGTTCACGCGCCCCTAACAGCCATCGCAAGTCAGGAGTTGACATTGACACACAGGAGCTTAATATTTCATGTCTGAACGTCACTCCCTAGTTCCATATACTGTATACGTACATTACCCAGAAGGCTTGCAGGCACACAGGCATGCAACTCACAATAACTCACACAGACCCTTTCTTTAACCAGGTCAAACAAGCTCATTTGAGCTTAGTTCAGTTTAGTGGCCCGTAGCCGGTTGTCCAGTTGTTCTCAAATGCACCATGGGTGTTTGTGAAGGGATTGGGGTGCTGTGCTCCAGACTCTGTAAAGCTGGTGAAGGGGACCCCCTGCCCCTGGGCCGGAAACAGAAGCCCTACTGGCCCACTGGTTCATCCAGGCTGTCTGCATGCTGTGGATGTGTTTGGGATCTTCTCATGCTACCTGGAGTTTCTATGGAAAATGAGTCTGTCTGAATGTCTCCTTCTAATTAAAGTATGGGAACACACACACACACACACTTGAGCACACACACTCCAACGGAGGACGGATGAACAGATGTTGAGGAATTTAAGATGCAAACGGGAACTGGGACTGCTCCTCTCTCTCTCCACCTCCCTCCCCCCCTTCCCTCCCCCCTTCCTTCCCTCCCTCCCTCCCCCCCCCCCCCCACCTCCCTCTCTCCCACAACACACACATGCACATAAATATACATACATCACACAAAACACACAGAAGCACCCTCTCACTGTCTCTCAAATAAACACACACACAATCCCTCACACACACGGGCACATGCATAGTGTGCATGTGTGCCCGTGTCCCCCCCCCCCCCCCCCCAGGCTGGCCCCCACTCAGGGTGGCACCATGTGGCACTCTATTCCCCACTCTGCCAGCCTTGTATTGTCCTCTGTCTATTCTGGAGAGCGGGCGCTCAAATCTGGTTCCCTCCATTCCTCTTTATTCACTTTGCCATCTATTTCTCACCTCTCTCTCTCTCACCTCTCTCTCTCTCACCTCTCTCTCTCTCACCTCTCTCTCTCTCTCTCTCTCTCTCTCTCGCTCTCGCTCTCTCTTCCTCTCTTTCTTGTTTACCATGCATTTACAGAGATGGATTACGTTAGCTTGCTTTTGGTCTTCGAAGCGCAGAAAGTGAAGATTAATGGATATGAGTGTGCCCTGGTGTAAGGCTATGGGGAAAGGATTGTTCCCATGGTTCGATGTTTTCTTTTGTTTTCATCAGATCCAAAGGACTCAAACTCAACTTGGCCGACTCCCCCCTACTGTACCCACAGCTTGAACACAGAGCTCTCCACCACAGAGACATTGTTTGTCAGACTCCCACGCTGTCCCTCGATGCTGGAGGTTTTCCAAAACTTCCAGCCTCAGCGAAGAAAATGCCACTTAAGACAACATCAAAGTTCTCTTCGTAGTGTCATCCTTGTCCCAGAGCCATGACAGGCAGAGCAGGTTTGAGGCTGGTGGTTGGCGTCTCTCCCCTCTTCCAGCCCTCCCTAGAGAGGGATGTGCTCTGGCCCGGCAGCACAGCTGTGCTGGGTAGCTAGGACGCACAGGGATCTGGAACCATAGCTCTCTGTGTCTGGGTGAGAATTACCCAGCTTTATCGCACGCCTTGCCTTGTAATCTCTTAATCTGTCCGAGGCTGAGAGGCTGAGAGGCTCAGATGAGGTTTTGCAGGGAGGAGGCTGAGGCTGAAGGGTTGAGGGCTGGGAAGTCTCTTCCCTCTGCATCCCTCTCCTACTCTCTAGCCTCAGCAGAGGCATGACAGAGAAAGTGAGAGATTTGTTCAAGAGGGGAAAGGGAGACATTGTTGATTGACAGAAAAGTTTGCAGAGTCTGAGTGATTAATGAGTGTGAGTTTGTGCCCCCCCCAAAAACTCCAAGGACCTCATGATGGGCCATGATGAACAGCTACTATCAGTGTGCACCTCTGGCTCCCCTCCATCTCTCTTTGTGAGAGCAGTTCTATAGAGGAAGATGAATACATTGGCAGACAGGACCCCATTTGCCAATTTGCTCATCTGAGTTGATTTATCAAAGTCCTCATGCTGTTAATCTATACTCTTAAAACCTTTAATCTGGTTATGTTTACAGACACACCACTAACGCCCCTTCACAGTGTGCTGGCTGGTGTCCCTTTTCGGCCCTCTTTCTTCCTCATCTGACTCTCTCTCTCCCTCCCTCCCTCCCTCCCTCCCTCCCTCCCTCCCTCCCTCCCTCCCTCCCTCCCTCCCTCCCTCCCTCCCTCCCTCCCTCCCTCCCTCCCTCCCTCCCTCCCTCCCTCCCTCCCTCCCTCCCTCCCTCCCTTTCTCTCCATCTCCATCTCTCTCTCTCTCTCTCTCTCTCTCTCTCTCTCTCTCTCTCTCTCTCTCTCTCTCTCTCTCTCTCTCTCTCTCTCACTCTTTCAGACACATGCGACATCTTGAGTGCCTGCAGCAAGATTCTTCCCCATGAGCGACATTCCAGAGCAGGGCCTCCCAGGGGAGCTGGGGAGTAGGACAGGGCATGCTGGTGGGGGCCGGGCACAGGGGGGGCAGGAGGGGGTGGGCGGGGGGGGCAGGAGGGGGTGGGCGGGGGGGGGCAGGAGGGGGGGGGGCAGGGGGGGGGCGGGGGGGGCAGGAGGGGGTGGGCGGGGGGGGGGGAGCAGAAGGACCGTGACAGACAGGACACGGGGGTGGGGGTGTTCTTGCCAAAGTGGAGATGGGAGCCACAGCCGTACCACATAGACACTCATACGGGTACTCACGCATACCCTGTACACGTGCAAACACATAGCTGTTGGGCCTTTGCCTTCGACAGGGAGAGATGGATGTAGTCCTGTGTGCTGGGCTGGTTGGTGCACACCCCGGTATCAGCCCTGCCAACCCGCTCTGTCTGTCTCTCTGGTGAGTCCGTCTGGGATCTGTCTGCCGTTGTGTCACCACCCCTCCTACCTAACTCAGGTAGTGCTTTACACGCAGAAAGCGACAAGATGTCACTGTCACATTTTGTCTGTAAACAAGATTATATTCTTCTGTATTTCATTCTTGGTCACCGTGAGTCACATCCATAGGGAATGGAAAATTGTGTTTGCTGTCGAACCAAACTTCTCTTTCGCTTTTGTTTCAGTTTATCAAAATCTATTCTGAGCATCACAACACCAAACAAAACAATGCTTTTTGTGCTACTCGTTCACTTTCCCTCTTCCAGCATGTGAACCTGATTTCGTTACAATGTCAAAGGCACTTTCTGCTCATATTCATCTGCATTTGCATGTTTCCGTGGCCGCATGTTTGTCACAAATTATCCTATCAGAGGTTTCTTCTACCCATCTTCCTGTCTTCTTTCTTTATTCTGTCAGTCTGCATGTAAATATTTAATCTGCTGTGCAGTTCGGGCAGGCTGGTACATTAACCAATGGTGCCAGTTGAGCTTTCTGCTTGTGGCTGGCTGTATAAAAATAAACACACTCTAGTTGTAATGAACAGATGTCACTGAATTTAAACGTGCACTCCCCCCCCCCCCCCCACACTCCCCCTCCCCACACTCCCCCACTCCACACACCCATCCCTGCACACACACAACCAACCCCCCCCACCCCACAAACACCACACACAAACACACACACCTTCCCCTTCCTCCCTGCAAATGCAAAAAGCAACACACACAGCATACTAATACAAGGGTGTAATCAAATGTGTTCTCCAACACACACACACACAGACACACACACGCACGCACTTTCTTGACGATGTTGGAAGCCACCCACACATAGGTGCTGAAGCACTTGTATGCATGAACGCAAGCTCTCGAAAACATGCATATGTAGGGAGCTCACACCCAAACACACACACACACACACACGTAAAACACCTCATATACACACAGGCACTTCCATATTCCCAGGTGCATTTCTCCTGGCGTGGGCCTTGGCATGACTGCCAATCCTCTGCCTGCCTGCCTCTCTGTCTCTCTCTGTCTTACCAGGGAGCATCGCAAAAGTGGCCTCCTCTTTACTCCAGCCTCTCCAAATCCTCCTTTCTCCCACAGCCAACCTGCCATCCCAGAATCCTCAGTTGTGTCTCTTGCCCATGCTGGTGCTGGAGGGGAAGGGTTATACGTATGTCCATCCCCCTCCTGTCTCCTGCAGTGACTGTGTGCCAGCTCTCAGTGTCTGTTGGCTGGCAGGGATGAAGGCTGGAGGATGGGTCTCTCACTCCACCTGGGGACTCCTTCCTGACAAAGCTGAGGGGGACATTCTCCTTCACTGGCGTTTAGCTTCTCACAGTGGCTGTTGGCCTCCTCCAATCACGCCTCACGCCACCACCACCGCCGCTGCCACATTGAGGGAAATAAATACCATTTGTGCAAGCAGCAGTGGACTTGCATTCATCCCATCTAGAGGTTCATCTTGTCTTCACCAAAGTGAGCAGTGACTGGGCAGTTGAGGAGCAGAGTGGAGACAGAGCAGAGGACATTAAAGGTGATGGAGGACAGGAAGAGAGGGAGGTTCGAGGGAGATGAGAGGGAGATGAGAGGAGAGGTCGTTGGGGGGTGATCAGTGAGGTGGATTCGATGCCATCTGACAGATCCAGCTGGAATACTGCCTGGCCCCTAGCACTGCAAACTGGTCAATATGGAGGCCAATTACTACTGCCCATGTGACCAGGGCATCATCTAACCCTATCATAACACAGACACACACATCCACATAGTCACACACACACACACACACACACACACTCGCTCACACGCATGCCATCTGTGCAGACCAGCAACAACCCACATTGCGCTCTCTGATCCAGTGGTGCCCCCGCCGTGCACGCTCGCCATGCACGCTCGCCGTGCACGCTCGCCATGCATGCTCGCCGTGCACGCTTCTACTTAACCTTCTAACCAGGAGGCAGCCACGCCAAGTCCCAGGGAGGAAGCCACTGCTGGCCCTGTGGAAGGGACCTCAGCGCCGACTTGTGACCTCCCAAAGATGACTGCGGTCAGATAGAGGCCTGTGTTGGCGTTACAAACTGAGCAATGTGCTGCAATCCAACCCTCTGTTTTTCTTTATCATCAACCTCTGCAATCTCAACAAAACACACATACCTGGCAACACCCGAAACTTCCCATCTCCACCTGGCGTCCTCCCTAATCTCCGTCTCTGTCTGCCCCCACCACCACCACCTCCGACCCTCTCTCTGCCTCATGTTCTTCTCCTGGCTGTGTTTCCAGGAGTTGCACATCCTCTGTTCAGCTCCAGCCTGCCCACACTCCGTGGCCTATTGTGTGCTAACAAACAGATGCTGGGGAATTTCCACTGAATTGCCTGCCAGTGACAGCCTTTCCCCCTGTCTGGCATTGGCACTGCCATATAGTGTGGCATCAATGAGTTTTGAGACTCAGTTTGTCTTATTGAGCGTGTGTGTGTGTGTGTCTGTGTGTGTAAATGCCCATTTATGTTGCTATATAGGTTGTTTAATGATAACATAATGAATTGCCATGAAGGCATAAATTAATTGGGGTAATCTCACATAAATTACAGTAATGTACCTATTTTTCTTGGTAAAATTGTAGTGTAATTAGGCTGGACTGCTAATTGGAATTCACACCAGTTAAGTACTTGTGACAATTTGATAATGACACTCTTGACTGTTATGTCAGACAAACACTCTTTTTTGTGCCCTATCAAGTTGAGTGAGAAAAGAGTGGGCAATCACGCTAATTAAAACAGCGAGATTTCCTCTCTTTTTGGCGGGGAAATTGATTTTTTTAATGTCAAGTTTTATAATAGAACTTTGTAGAACTTGAATGCGTGATAAAAAAAAAATCTTACGTGTAAAACGTGGAAGAACAGTGCACGATACGTTAAGGTGTTTCACTTAACTTTGTTGATATCTGCAAATAATCCATTTTAATATTAGTTTAGTTTGTAAATGTGCCGTTCACTGCAGATCTACCACCTGTGTGCGCGAGAGGAGAACGCTGACACAGAGTGAGAAACCTTCCCAGTGCGCGCCCCTTTAGAGCTGTCCACAAGGCTGAACAGTTGTATACCCATTCGTTAAAAGCATTCCTATAGACCTATCTGTATCAATAGTCTGTATAGTCTTAACTCTTCTTGCCAAAACGATTTTTTTTCTGCGATATTTGTCACTGATGACTTTCCATCTCAGCAAGTTGTTGAAACTATTAGTTCATAGATGACTTTTACAATTAAAGGTAGGTCATAACGACTACTTACTGCCTGGCCTGTGCACAGGCCTCGCGCGTTTGTGTGTGGTGAATGGTGAGTGTAAGAGCGTTCTCTTTTAAATGTGCTGGATAATGAACAGATGCCGCGAAATTAGGAAAGAAACATAGACTCCTCCCAGCAGTGCTAGTTTGGCCGGGCAAACTGGCACGCGGCAGCGGCGAGGCACGCGGGTGTCCTCTCCAGAGCTCGTGGTTGTACTGGGGAACATTAAGGAACTTGGCACGCTCCCCTCCACGGCTGCCAACTTCCGCCTCTGGAAAGCGCGCACCTCACGCCGGCCGGACAAGGGAATATGTTGATAGATGCTCTCTTCCACTGCCTCCATAGTCTAACTCTCCCCAAAACTTTTTTCCTTTGCCGATTTGACAAAATATAGCATATATAAATATGTATTCATGGGTAGTTATTCTGGAAAAACTACGTAACATAAAGCACCCAAGTTTATTGCCTAATAAGTTTATGCTCACACATTTTAATGGGATTTTTTGACAGTCCTCTGCCACTGAATTTGTCGTCTATCACAACAGTTCATGGCCAAATGAAAGACTGAATTGCCAATTAATGTCTACATTAGCGTATCATTCGATTTCATCTATTTGTCACATGGTATTGTGTCAGTTACCAGTATTTTGGTTAAAATACATAATAATAAATATAATTGCATAACTTTAGATAACTGATAGCTAACTTCAACGGGCTATGCTTCATATCCTCTCAATGATACACATGTCAAACATGCTGACATTTTTTATAACAGCAAATTGTTAATATTGTGGCTGTTCTGTTTAGGCCTGATTTATAAATAGGAAGGTGGAATAAAAATAGGCTTATGGAAATATACATGTAATTTAGGTCCTTGCGGGTGACCCGGATTGAAGACTGCAATAGCGCTCTGTGCGCCTGCGTGAGTTAATGGCACCCTGGCCATTTTGAGGAACATATGGGTCCCGGGGCAGCCCTCCAAAGCTGTGCGGTGCAACAGATCATCTGAGCACAGCGTACGCGTGAGGGCAACTGCACTTTGCATTGTGCGCGTGGGTGCATCTGTGCGAGTGTGTCTGTGTGTGCCTATATATAAAAAAAGTTTGGATTTATTTTTTATATGCTTTCCTAATTCGATAAATTATATTGCTTTAAATTTTATTATTTTTTTTTTAAATAAAATATTTAATACAAGGCCTCAAATCGAAATAATTTGTTACTTTAATTAAGTTGTACGGCAAGTCAGAAGCCTACTTTTACTTGAAAATTGTATTTCTTTAATCTAATATTTTATACCCATGGAATTTTTTGATGGCTAACATTGTACAGAGATTACACCTATTTTAATCAAGTTTTGAATCGAATTTAGCTTTGTATTTGTTACAACATGCTTAATTAGATGTTTAAATCATGTTCTTGTTTCCTTTTATGATACTATTTAAGAGAGTCCTCTATCTTGGCTTGCATGTAAAGGCCTTTAATTTAATGTTGCTGAAGACTTTGTAATGTCATTACAAAGCCACAAAGTGGATGGGAAAGATAGTCTGTTCATCGTTTTCTCACTATATGGTAAGATTTAAAGAGGCCTCTGACCAGCTGATCTGCCAACACTAGGCTATATGTAATCCTAAGAGATGCATAGAATTCTCCGAATTTTGCTTAAATAAATCTTATGCATTAGGCTTCAGATAAATAAGTGAAAAACGTAGTATAGAGAAACAAACAATGGCCGGGTTTCCCATATTCGTTAAGAAGCTCTTAACGATAAGAGCGTTCTAAGAACGCTCTAGAACGCCCTTAGAACGCTCCTAAGAAGCGCTTAGCATTAAGAGCTTCTTAACGAATCTGTTAAACCCGGCCAATAAACATAATAATTAATGAACAACATTTCTTGCATCGACAGATTTTGTTCTAAAATAAATGGTGACGGAATAATATGGCTCGTAGCTTCCATAGACCCCGTCCCCAAATCCTGGGTCTAATAGTTTACATCAGGAACTGCAATCATACAAGAAAGGCAAACAAGCAGGGCCTGGTATCCTAGATTCGTTAAGAAGCTCTTAACGCTAAGAGCTTCTTAAGAATGTTCTAAGAGCGTTCTAGAGTGCTTTTCGAACGTTCTTAAGAAGCTTTTAGCGTTAAGAGCTTCTTAACGAATCTGGGAAACCTGGCCCTATAGCAGAGCAGCTCCTTGCCATAACTTTGGAGCCTAAAGCGTCATCATTTACATGCAGGGGAAACGTGTGCATCTGTGTGTGCAGCATTATGCCCTAAACATTCGTTAAGAAGCTCTTAATGCTAAGCGCTTCTTACGAGCGTTCTAAGAACGTTCTAGAGACATTTCCATTTATTTCATGGACAAATGTTAGCCTACCCGCTATGTTTCATTCTTAGATTTCCCCAAAATCCCAAAACAGCACTTTAGATGAGACTCTTTGTGTTTCAAAAACACTGTATGCCCCCAAACCGCAAGAATATTGACTCCAGGGCTAACATATGACATATTGAATGTTATGTGCTTTGTGTTTAATAGGCCTAAAATAATTCAACTCCTTCTACACCCCACATGCCATGACATGAACATACATTTATCACATATGCTAAGATTCTCGGGCTAATAAAACAAGAAAAAACACATGGCTTTCAAATCGTTGATTAAACTGTAAAAAGTTACACAATGTGGTTTACCATAATTTTATTTTACCACACAATTGTTTAAGTACAAAGTTTTTACTTTCATGAAAAATTGTCAGCAACATATTGATGATTCAAGGGGCCCCTTCATCTAACTTCCATAGCATACTAACACTGACATAAAAATAATCAAATTAATTCATCGTTTCATCAATAGTAATAATAATAATAATAAAACAATAACAATAATCGTAATTACAATAAATATGTTGATGTCATCAAAATACATAATGTAAAACCAACCGTTTTTATCATGAAAAAATGAATCACTCTTATTTAAATTCTAGGACCATCATCTTGTATTTCTTGTATTTATTGAATAGGATACGACATGAGACGGATACCTGGTTAGGTTCCATTATCATATTCGTTGTATTATATGGATAAAAAATGTGAATCCGTTTCGCTTAAGTTCATTTGCAACTTAATGACTTGCAGCAGCTATCTGAAAAATTACCAGAAAACCTCTTACTGAAACTGGATTTTCATGTCAAACGTCAAAGGAATTCGAAATAGGCCTACATTAGGTCGTGTACCCTCTTCTTCCAAAGTGTGTGTGCGTGTGTTTGTCTGTGTGTGCGCTTGTGTGTATGTGTGTGATTTGCAAATATCAAACCTGCCCATCACATGACAATGACCATACAGAGACATATTAGTAATAACGGAGAAAGCATTAACATTTCGAACCCCACTGCAATAAATAAATTGGTTTCACACCTGGGTCTTAACATTTTTATGTCATGTTATTGCATAGCTGTAAACCATTGATCAACAATTAGGCTGTCCCTTGAAGAGCATCAAGTGTTTTTCCAATCAGTGTTGCGTTGCGTTTTGTGTATTCAAATAATAAAACAAAAATCACAATTGTTTAAATTACTAGAATATTATCGTGACAATACTATACATTATGTACGTGTGTCTGTGCTTGCATTCAGTCTAGATGTCTCTCAAATGCAGTAGGCCTGTGTAATCTGACACAAGAAATACAACATACAACGGACACACATGTCAATAATGACTTCTTCCACATATTTTGTTCCTGGTGTTAGTCCTTGATAGAGTGAGTGCAGGATGGGGCAGTAAATATATGGGTGACGTGGCACCCTGTCAAGTGTACTCGATGATTGTAAGAGGACGCACTGGGGTTTAGTTGTGGAAAAACGCATTCAGTTCGTCGTAAACGGGGGCCCGTTCGTGGTGTAAGTGCATGTCATGGTAAGGCAGAACGTTTTCAGAATGGATGCTGCCACGCACCCCTGAAGAACCGAACACCAGATTGTGTGCAGCAGTAGGGCGAGTGCTGGGGGGGCCGGAGTAATGCATAGAATAGTGATAGCCTTTCTCTACGTCGGGTGAAGTAGAGCCTTGATGTTTCAGAGAAAAGTTACCATTGGCACACACAGGTGGGCTGAGTGGTCCCTCATATTCAGGACTGTTGTATTCGGGAGATCCACCCCCACCATACAGCGAGTCGTAAGATGAGCAAAACCCGTGAGTTCGTAAAGAATTGGAGTTTGTGCCAGACTGACAGTGTGGGCTGGACAGACGCGCGCACTGGTATGGATATGAATGCATGGAAAAGTTGTTGGACCCGTGATAGCGTCCTCCTTCCGGACACTGCTCAGTCAAGAAGTTTCGGGAGTTGAGCTGTAAACACCCTGCCACCAGGTTGGTTGTGGGTTGGGAGAGTCCTTTACACAGTGTCTGTACGTAGGAAACAAGGTCGGGTCTTTTACCAGAACGTAGTATCTCAGACAGGGCCCAAATGTAGTTCTTGGCCAATCGGAGAGTCTCAATTTTAGACAACTTTTGCGTTTTGGAGTAGCAGGGCACAACTTTACGCAGGTTGTCTAGCGCAGAGTTCAGGTCATGCATACGCGTTCTTTCCCGTGCGTTTGCCTTATGACGACGAATCTTGGAGCGCTCGACACGCGCCTGGGTCATTTTACGCTTCTTAGGTCCTCGCTTTTTCGGTCTATTTCCCTCTGCATCGTCCTCCGTGTCTTCTTCATCCACCTCGTCATCATCTTCATCGTCACCTGCGATTTCGGAGTGTGTCCGGCTGCCTCTCAGGTCACTGTCGCCTAAATCTTCATCAACCAGGCGGCAGTGATCCTGGTCGTCATCTTTATTTTTCGAGTCCTCGCTCTCGCTGTCATCCGCCCATCCCGAATATTTCTGCACATCGGGAAGCAGTGAAGGGTCACTGAACAGTCTTGTCAACATTGCGGCTCTGGAAAATAGAGAAGAAATCATTAATGGAGACTAGAAATACTAGCCCATAATACTGGAGAAAACATGCTAAATATACATTTATTTTATAAATAAACAATTTCAGTGAACAGCCGGATCTGCAGACAGATGGATCCCCATTTAATTCCCTACTGTCTTCCATGTGCCCTCTCGCGTCCTCGCGCAGCGGGGTTTCATCGGCAGAGGGCACATTACAGATCCCATGGGGCGAGCTGTGAAACGACGTCCCCCCACTTTCTCGTCCCCCGACTCCTACACACTCCTGGCTGAATTCCAGCACTATTCCACCCTGAACACCCTCCCTAAATCATGCTAAGTATTTTCACATTGATGCAAAGTTTTTTTTTTTTTTTTTTTTTTTTTTGTGTCATACAATATTTTTTTTTGTCATACAATATATTCTGATTAAATTTAATTGTCACATTTAGACGTAACTTTTTCTAAGACTTTCCCGACAATATAATTTAGTTCAGAGGTACATACAATTAACTATTGCATCTGTTCTGATTAAATATATGTTGCTTACAGATAATAATCAAATTATCAATTAATATAGCATTATCAAAATCATGGGCCTATGATGCAGATAGGCCTAGATGTTAAATTAATCCAATCGGCTAACACATCAAATTGAAAAACAAAGATGAAGGGTCATTTAAAATATCTAAACTTTGAAATCTTCAAATCATTTCCAATAATTTGCACTGCAATGCTCACCAGTACTACTCCGACTCTCCAGGATGAAGACTACTACCAAGTTAACCACCAGGCGTTATATGGAACCAAAGTCGTTAGGAAAGCATAATTGTCTTGGGGGTACGCCACGGGCAAAATGGGCTAGTGTAAAATGTTCTGACTCAAGAGATTTGCTAAGTTAAAAGAAAGAACAGCGTTTAATTAACAGACCGTGTGTCTGACAATAAATGTATTTCACACATCATTCCTTATGCAAGAATGCCCAATAAAGGACTTCTTTTAGCTGTTTGCAAGCTTTTACAGATGGAAACATATTTCATCCATAGGCATTTGGCAACATACGTTTTAATTTATCAAAATTGCCGCGAAGCCGCACAGCCTCTGGTGGTAAGTTATCCTATTATCCAGCAGGTTAACTTACAAGATAGACAGCATCAAATAAATAGCAAATTTATCTTCTCATTGCGGTTTACACGCCTGCCGTTTCGCCAATGACGTTGTCCCACCCTTAATATCTTTCGAGATTAACACACCTATCATCGATAAATCTTCTTTTAAAGAAAGCGAGACGTGGAAGCAATTAGCTGTGAAAGAGATAGCTGTCTCACCGTTTCTTTGATGCAAGGTGTAGACACAGCAATGCAATCTAATTTTAATCAAATTAGAGTCCAGTACCATCTGTTTTGGAGTAGACTCTTCGCATCGACTATAAAGCTATTCAGGAAGCTGATTAGAACAATCCTAATTGACTACTGGTAATATTGTCCAGTGCCTGCAAAGCCTGTATTTGCTGATTTGTTTTCTGTGCCAAGTAAATGGTATTACACGCCTAGGAGAGACATAATTGCTAGCATGGCATTACAATTTGAAGGGCAAATGGTATAGCGTAATAGCCGATGCACCCACGACTGTGGTGGGATCCAAACCTCCTTGACTTCGTTTGTACAAACGCATTAAAATGCCCCCCCCCCTGAATCAGCCTCGCATTATGAATCTCTGTTTATTACATTCATTACTTTCCGTTTTGCAGCGGACACTCCTCAATTTGTTTATGTTCTAACTTACCTTCGCTGGAGCTCTTAAAGGGGTAGAATGCGCCTGAGTTCAGATCATCTTCGGGTACTGCGAACAAACGCTCCAACAGAATAGTTGCGGCAGGCTTCTTTCAGTGCTCTATCCACTCGCACGCTCAGAGACAGTGTGGCATAGCTACCAGGCAGGGTTACATACCAGCTATGATGCCAGGCCATATGGTTGGCACGTCACTGGCAAGAGCCATCACATGAGAACCGGTGATTGACATGCGCCTGTATTCGGAGAGATTGGCTTCCCGAGGGAAGAGGAGCCAGCCATCTGTCACTGCGCTCTCACTCACACAGCCAGGAAAAAAATAGAAACAGACTATAGGAAGCAATAAACGGGAAATGGTGGAACAAAAATGATTACAGTTGTTGTTTCGCCAACGTAACATTTTCAAAGCTGTATCCGGTCTATGCCTGTGATTATAAAGGATTAGGCAAGAGCATCGGAGGTGTTTGAGCATATAGGCCTACAATAGTTCCTAAAACATAGACAAAGAAGGCTAATGCTTCTTTATGTACCTACTTCGATAAGAATGATAATTTAATGATAATAATATTCAGCTTTATTTTCAAAGCCAAACGAACAGTCGTTATGAATTTCATCCTGGCTTTTAATTTTCTAACAGTTATATTACCAAGCGAGACATTCGTGGATCGTCTTACAATTGAGATAAGAAATCCATATGACCAAGTTAAGCTATAGGCTATTTGCTGTTTAGGTAGCTGGTGCTTAAGGTGAGAGGGGAGACCAGGAGTGTTGGTCTGGTGAGAGGCTTCATCAGCTCTGGTGTGCTTAGAGCCTGTTGTGCTGGCGGGGCCCAGACTCAACCCTCCTGCCGAGGGTGACCCAGGTGTGTGTAGCTGCCCCAGGGAGGGGTTGAAAAGGTGGGGGTTGCTGAGAGGAGGGACCAGGGGGCTGGTTGAGCCTGGTTGAGAGGACCAGAGTGTGGGATGAGGTTTGGCACACAGGGCAAATAGCTTTCTCAGAAGCCATACTGAAGTTTCAAATTGACCTCAAACTGACTCTAGTTCTTCAGTCACTGTCCCTAAATCAAATCTGTCTCTATGTATTGAACTACAAGAAACATGCTCTGCAACCAGCAAACCAGTTCTTTTAGTCAATGCACAACCACATTGGACAGAGAGAGGACAGGAAAGCAGCTATCACCAGGACACGTCCTTGGGCAAGGTTCACCTACTGCTCTGATGCCACAGTCAGACAGCCTCTATGGGGAAGGGGGTGGGGGTGTGGGTGTCCAAAGAAAAGGATTTTAAGGGGTGAGGTGGAGGAGGGTAGGGTGGAGAAGGGAGGGAGGCAGGGTAATCTAGAAAGATCACCAGAAGTGTAGCAGCTGTGGCTGAGAAGCTGTGATGCTTTCCATTCAGTAATGTCTCTGGTCCCGTGTGGGACAGGAGGGTGGTACCCTGGCAGTACCCCAAATGGTGTGGGGTGGAGGGGCATCAGACACCACTACTAGCCAAGTCTGTGCCCCACCTCAATTGTACTGGGAGATGGGAATGATGTCCGTTTGCCATAGGGGAGCTGGTGGTTTTCAACAAGTCCCAAACATCGTTCAGGTCACCTTGCCTAAATAAATGGTAAATGTCAGCAACACGGCTTATGCCAAGACTCAAGGAGACATCAAACACAACGGTTTAAAACTGGTAGGAGAATTCTGGAGCAGAATCTGGAAGCTTAGTAGTCTGGCTGAAGAGGGGGTTTTGTTTGTGCGAGGTTTGCTTTCAAGTGTGAGCCATCTGCCAAGAATGTCTGTGGAATGCACAATGCTCTATACGTACTAGCAACGGTTTATCTTCATTTGGCTGACCCCAATTGAACACAACAACATGTATAGTCATTTTGAACTCCCAAAGAGAATCCTGTGTACATCGCCATGCTAGCTGCTTGAGCCATCCAAAGTCATGTAGCTACAGCTCTTTGTCTTGTCATCACCCCCCCCCCCCCCCCCCCCCCAATAGGCACTGGAGACAATGACCTGTACTTCTCTCACTCTTTCTGCAAATATCATTTTTCTTGTTCCAACTTCAACTCACACACCAACATAGACGAGAAATTGCACACTTCCCACACACCCACACCTACACACACGCACCCCCCCTCCCACACACACACCTACACATCCTCCCCCCCCCCCCACACACACACACACACACGCACACACACACCTCCCACTCCGCTAGCCTCCCAGACCCCATCTGCACTCTCTCCTATCCAGCCTCCTAATTGCATATGCACAAATGCAAATGCCTATTAATTAATTACCTGACTAATTAGTGCAGTGGTATTTCAGAGCGATAAATCAAGTGGGGATGGGGCCGAGGGTGGAGGGGGCGGGAGGAGGGCTGTCTGCAGCGTCGACGGTGAAGCCACGCGAGGGGGGAGTGCCCCTGGCTGCTCTGTGAGAGGGTGAGGGGGTGAGAGAGTGAGGGGGGCTCAAGAGCATGCGAGCTCCGGAGCTTCACTGGGGGTTCATTAGAAGACTCCGGGTGAAGAGAAAAGGTGAAGGTGAGTGGGGTCGGCGAATCAGTGTGTCAGAGAGACCGTTTGCCATAGCTCGTCTTTTCATCGCGACGTACTGACGTCGGAATAGGCCAACTGATGTTTAACAAGCATCACGGATGTTATGAGCACCGTTAAGAAGTTTGTTGTTGGCGAATGACGAACGCATTAACATGTCAGTTGGGTCGCACAGTGGGGTGGTGATAGAGGTATCAGGATTTGGGAGGCATGCAGCTCTGGCAGGTCTGATAGGTCTGGGCTTGTGCTTCTGTAGGTGTGCCAGGACCCCATCATAGGTGCCCATGGAGATCTCCCGTCTGAAAATATTCCTCCCTGTTTGCCCACCAAGACAGCGGTCCTAATTGCTGCATCAGACAGCTCCTCCTCTCTCTGCTGTTCTGGCTTGGCTGCAGTGTGCTGTGGCTACATGCCACTTCTGGGATCAGTTGGGTTGTGTGAGTATGTGTTGGCGTGTGAATGCCTGTGTCTGGTCCATTGTGTGTCTGTTGCAGGTGGAGAAGCCATGCTAATAGTGGTTGCATGTGTGTTGACTCATCCATGTTTTTTTTTGTAATTCACTGGCAGATTCAAAACAACGCGCCATGTTTTGCGCGCCAGTGTCTCTTCACAGTGTCTCATGATGGTTTGTGGTTTCATAAAAGTTGTGCAGTTGCCTTTCTTCTCTGTGTGATTCTGCTTGCCTCTCCATCACCTTCTCTCTCTCTCTCTCTCTCTCTCTCTCTCTCTCTCCCCCCCCCCACTCTCCCTCTCTCTCTCTCTCTCTCTGTGACTGAATGTCAATAAGTCTGTTTGGATCTGTTTGTCGGTGAGGGTGTGTGTCTGTCGGCCCACAGGGTGTGTTGCTCTGGAGTTTTCATCAGTTCTTGTGCCAACCTAACCCGTGCCCGGCCAAGCTGAACCATCTTGTGGGATTTTTGGCTTTTAATTATAGTAACGGAGGATTAATGATGGCAGTGGAAACAAGGAGCCATGCATTATTGATGCTATGAGCGAGGGGCTTTAGGGGCTAGAGGGCACTAATTAAATCACTGCCCCACAGCCACCTCCTCCTTTTCACTGGCTTCACCATGCCCTCCACCTGCTACACCTCCTCACCCCCTCCACACACACATACACTTGCACACACACATACACTTGCACACACACACACACACACACACACACTCTCAGTGTCTCTTTCTCTGTTCCTCAGTCTGTTTTCAACTCCTGCTACCTTTTAGCTTCTTCCTCCAACATGCTTTAACTGAAGCCTTCTAAAGTTCTCCTTGGTCCCATTGTATATACTCTCCTATCTCTTGTCTCCTCACACAACTCCCTTGTATCTCTGCCTGTGGCTGACCCGTGCTCCACATTTATTTACATGTATTCATTTAGCAGATGCTTTTATCCAAAGCAACTTCCAAGAGAGAGCTTTACAAATGGCATAGGTCACTGATAATAACAACAAGATAGTCCCAAGCATTGCAGGTAGCCAAAACAAGAAGCACATATTGTGAACAACCAAAAAATAAGTGCCAAAGGGAAGAACCATAAGAGCATGTAGTTAAGCAAGTTACAATTAAACAACATGATTCGCTAAGTGCAAGTGTACCTGTAGAAAAGCAAGCAACAGTAAAAAAATAAAGAAATAATAATATTTATTTTATAATATTCTAACTAAATTAGAATATTTTGCAGCGAATACAACAGTTTAAATCAGTTACCACTAACCAACAAGAGCAACAAGTCTCTAAGCAAGAGTCATTGTGATCCTTGAGGAAACCACGCTCCTTATCCTGTAGCCTACCCATTTGCATCATCCTTCTGTAGCATCCGCCATATCCTTAGGCCCTTCCCCATCCAGCCCACCTCTTTCCCCCAACCCCGGTCCATGCCACTAACCCCCTCTCAAGACATCCAGATCAGCTGTTCAGTGGGTCATGTCTGAATCAAGAGCCCCATCTATAGGGTTCTCTGTGGCACTGCAGCTCTGATCGTGATGTGAAGATCATACTCAGACTCTATTACGGTGGCCCTGAAGTGCAAAACACCCCCCCCTAATATGAGTACCCCCCCTAATATGAGTACATCCCCCAAATGAAAACACTCCCCCCGAATACGAGTCAACTCCCCCCAAATCGGATGACTTGTTCACCTCCCCCCAATACAAAAACACGCTCCCCCAAATGGAAAACGACATTTCATCAACTCAAAAACACATTACATTAACTCAGAACGGAAAGGGTAGGTACTACACTTCAGCGCTGATTGGATGCAGTAGGCTAACTAACAAGAAATATGAAATTGATCGACAGATGTAGGCTACGCCTGGCAGAGTTACGTGCACCAGGACAGTTGTTTGGCTATCGAAGAATGTAGCAAATTAGTATGCTACTAGGCAGAAGTATTTAGTGTTAAATGTAACAATCGTTACCCAAACAATAACTATCCTGGTCCACGTTACTCTGTCGTTGTGGCATTTCGGTGTTCTGTAGTGGAATATTAGTTTTTTCTTCTGAAAAGGCCTGCTTCCTTCAACTGCGTTTTTAGCGTGTGCATAGGCTAGGCTACTTATTGTAATATTGTGAAACATTAACAGCATATCTAAGATTATTTCATAGGAATGACCCTGATTAAAATAAAGAGTGGTGTCATGACTCTGAATTATTAACACAAATGTTTCCTCTTTCATTCCAACCAAAACAATCAAGTTCATGATAATGACAGTTACGTGGACTACTTGTTTGGCTATCGATGTTTATGTTTAACACGCAATTTATGCTTTTGCATAAGTAGCCTATGCTACATGCTTCGATACCCAAATAAATGTCCCGGTGCACGTAACTCTGTCAGGCTATTGCATTTTGTACTTCTGTCGATCAATTTCTTATTTCTTGTTAGTTAGCCTACTGCATCCAGTCAGCGCTGAAGTGTAGTATACCTAGGGTCAGATCGGTCTGGTAGGTATACCTACCCTTTCCGTTCAGAGTTAATGTAATGTGTTTTTGAGTTAATGTAATGTCGTTTTCCATTTGGGGGAGCGTGCTTTTGTATTGGGGGGAGGTGAACAAGTCATCCGATTTGGGAGGAGTTGACTCGGATTCGGGGGGAGTGTTTTCATTTGGGGGATGTACTCATATTAGGGGGGGTGTTTTGCACTTCAGGGCCACCGTACTCAATGTTGTTGCCTCTGTTGTCCCACAGATGGTGCACTTGTAGCACAAAAAGCACGGGATCTTTGAGTGCAACATATCAGTGCACTGCAGTTCACACTTGTTTGTCTCGAGAAGTTGGTGAAAGCGAATCCACTTGTTACTAAATCCTCCCTCCGAGACAGACCATGGGTGTCCTTTGACTCCTCTCATTGTTTGTTCACCTCCTCCATAACATCTAAGCTCTTCCATGAATCTTATCTCTCTAACCTCCTTGCCCACATTCTCATCCTTTTTCCGTGTTCTCGTTTTCCATGTTATTTCATTCCCTTCTCTCCTTCCCTCTCTCTCCCTCTCCCTCTCCCTCTCCCTCTCCCTCTCCCTCTCCCTCTCCCTCTCCCTCTCCCTCTCCCTCTCCCCCCCCCCTCTCTCTCTCTCTCTCTCTCTCTCTCTCTCTCTCTCTCTCTCTCTCTCTCTCTTCCCCCAGGGATTATCCCTTCATGTTGTGAGCGTGTCGCTGTTGTCCTAACACATTCCAGATGGGGATTGGTTGAAGCCAAAGTGGCGCTGAGCATCAGACGTTGTCATCATAACATGTATTATGGTTCATGGTGTGGTACTGTAGTACTCTGTCTCTATCTTTCACTGTCTTTCTGTTCTGGTATCTGTCCTATTCTTTGTCATTTTCTCTCTCTCGGTGGTACATTCACTGCTCCATTAGTGTGCTGGTCACACGTATTGGCGTTGACATAATTGCATGAGAACATGCGTGTGTGCGTGGGCATTTGTGTGACTTTGTGCGCGTATGATTTCCTTACAGCAGTGGGCTGCCTGTTCTAAGAGGACAGCAGGTGGTGCACAGGTGTCTGGGAGAGACAGGTGCTGCTCTCTAGACTGGAGAGATCAGAGATGAGACAAGTTCTATGCGTTTACCTGACCACCACTCCTCGGTAATCATTTCACAAATGGAACCACTGTAGGTGAGGGCAGGGAAGTCAACACATAGGTCAGTGTGTGAAGCCCCTGGTGTGCCCCGTGGTCGGGCCGGCCAGGTGGAGGGGGGATGAGGCAGGTGTGAACTGAAATACATTGCTACCCTGTGACCTCAGACGGAATTATGGGGACACCTGCTGTCACAGGACAAAGCCTCTCTGATATCCTGAGAAATGAAAGATTTCACCTTTCAGTTTTGGTTTTGACCCCTAAAAACCAGACATTTCAGCTTGTTCTGAACGGAACACCTGGCGTGCATAATGAATTAGTCTGGACAGAAGAACACCATTATGGATTTTAATATCAATATTCTCAAAATAGGTTTGTATAGTGTTTCTCCATTCACTTGAAGTCCGGGGAGAAAACACAATGCTCGTAATTCTCCTCAGAAAGGAACGAGGGTCCTGAGTGACTGCGCCCGCAGGCTTGCCACAGCAGGTGTGAGCTGTGCTGTGGTCTGTGCTTCCTGCCTGGAAGAGGCTGTGTCTGGAGGCCCTTCTAACACCAGACAACCTCTGCCCTATTGGCGGTCACACGGAGAGAGATGCCCCATTTAGGAAAGTCTAGAGTTACATGTTTTCCCCTGTCTGTCATAGGAGCTGGAAACCCGCCCCCTTCCAAAATACACAGTACACAAGTTGTGAGTGTGTTTGTGTGTGTGTGTGTTAGTTGACATCTACACCATGATTTTGTGATACTTGACATGTCCTTAGTTTGACTTCGATCTCTCTCTCTCTGTTCAGGAGATTTTCCTCTAGCTCTGCCAAGGTAAGAAAAACAAACAGGAACTTCAGAGGTATGTAAAGATTAGCCATGGAAACCAGCCCTGTCCCTGCTTGGGGCCAAGCCCTACCCCTCAGCAAGGCTCTCACACCCCCTGTCGCAGAGACATGTGCGCAGACTTGGCAGAGACAACGATCCAAATCATCAAGCCAACCCCCTAAAACTCACTGATGAATCCTCAATCTGTACGGCTCCTTGCAAACAGAGAATTTATAAGGCTCCGACAGCCTTTTACCATGCACAAACCATTGAGGGTGAACAGTCTGAGGTCTGTGATCCTGTGAGGGAGCTTCATTAAGCTGGTTATAGACGCCGGGAGGCAGAATGTCGCCATGTGTATTTTATTCCGTTTGAGAAAGAGTGTCGTTTACCTCTGGCCCTGCTCAAAACACGACACCGGAGATCCTCCACGACCCTCCGCCCACCCCATTCCGTCCTCCTCCTACACTTCTCTCTTCCATCCCACCTGTAGCCAAAGCCGTCCTCCGAGCAGAGCCCTAAATCCACCCTGTTTTTCCCCCGACTCTCCTCCATGTGAGAGAGATTGAAACGCGGCTCCACGCAACAATTCTGGGAATGTTGTTGCTTAATCTCACTCCCCTCCTGCCACATCCCCCTTGTGTCTATTGTTCTATCGCCACCTTCCTGCACTCACTGTCCCTTTTGCTCAAAGTTGTTGTCCTTCGTCTGACTCTCCCTCTCTGTTCTCTGGCAGTGGAACAGCTGTTGGTGGTTTACGTGACCCCCTGTCAAGTCCTCAGTCCTCTCTCTCAGCGTAAGCTACTGCCGTGGTTGCCTCACTTGATCCTTGTCCTGTTTTTGTACTTTTTTTTCCCCGCACATATACAACAACAACAAACACACACACACAGACAGACATAGAAAATACTAACCTGTCCCCCTACTGGTTTGTGTACGCTTTATTTGATTTCCTCCAGTCAATACAAATAGTAAATTATGTTTACTGTGATCTATTTGCCTTTACATAGATGTAAATGCCTCTTTTAAAATGACCAAAGTAATAATCTGACACAGTCTGTTTTGTTTTCTTTCTTGTTTTTCTTTTCCCTCTCCCTTCCCTGTTTCTCCCTCCTTTTAAACCACCCCCTGCTCTCTGTCCCCTCCCTCCCTCCATCTCTCTCGCAAACATAAATCTCTCATTCACAAATAGAGGCCAAAAGAGGCTCAACTGATGGGATGAGATTATCTCTTTTTTTTCTGATTACAAATCAACTTCAGCTTGGATACAAAAACATGACCCGCTCCTCCTTCCATCCTCTCTTTTTTTATCCCCTCCCCTCTCACTGGTAGTCTCCGCCCCCTCTCTGTCTCTGTCCCTCCCCCCTCTCTCTCCCTTCCAGCTGTAGAGACGTGCCTCGTACGCTCTTGCAGCACAGGTTGAAAGGAAGGGACAGAGAAGGTGGGGAGACAGAGAGAGAGAGAAACACCCCAACACACGCACAGGCAATCTTAAAAAAAAAAAAGAAGTGAGGCAGCTTCGAAAAAGAGAACTAAAAAAACACCGAAAACAACAGGACAGATATTGTATTGATCTGCAAGAGAGAAAAAGGAGGCAGAGGCTGACAGACAGAAAAGAGGTTAAACAGGAGAATCCGTTCATCTGAGTTGAAGGAAGTCAAGAGAAGCGAGACAGGAGAGAGTGAGGGGGAAACGACCCAGAGACAGGACTACCTTGCTGAGGGAGATCCAGGTTTGTCTGTCTGGTGAGAGACCCTCTCTTCTGGGACACATACCCACCAGGAGAAAGAGCCATGGAGCCCTCTGATTCAGTTGACGTGGAGGCCAAGGAGAGAAAGAAGATCCACTTTGCTGATCCGTCCTCGGCGCCGACCCAGCTGGACCCCCGACAAGTAGAGATGGTGAGTGAGAGATGGAGGGATCTGACCCAGTAGAAAAAGATGAAGGGATAGCATCTCATGTGAGAGTGTTTTGCTCGGATATAATCCCCCCCCGCCTGAAGGGAAATGGTTGTGCACCATTGTAGACCACAGAGTTTGATCTCGGTCCTTCTCTCTTTTCTATTTCTGACTGATCTGTGGTCAGATTCCCCTTTCCCCTTGGTTTGCGTAACACTATTATGACATTTCCTTTTTTGTGTTTCTTCATAAGTATGGTCCCCTACTGCAACTCTCATCTCTGGCTTGGTTAAGTATGTGCTAGTGAAATGAACTGCAACTCTTGAGCATGTCCGACTAGGCACAATGACACTTTCTGGCACCTCCAACTATACAAATGACCCATGGTCAGTTACTAACATCACAGTTAATGATTAGCCAGTTGATTGGTATCTGTCTTTCTCTGCTATGTCCCCCCCCACCCCCAGTCACAGTATCACTCATTCTAACTTTAGCCTTTGTTTATCTGTCTGTCTTTCTCTCATACTTTTTCTATCTTTCCAATGTCACTGTCTTTTAGTACATGAAACGACAGTTGACAGTAAGGGTGTCTGGCTGTCTGCAGGTTGAAGTGGGAGCATCGTGATATACTCGGAGGGAGTCAGATGGCTGAGCTGTGAGGGAGTTGGGCTAGTAATCAAAAGGTTGCTGGATGGATTCCCCGCTGTGCCAAATCACGTTGTGTCCTTGGGCAAGGCACTTCACCCTACTTGCCTTGGGGGGAATGTCCCTGTACTTTCTGTAAGTCGCTCTGGATAAGAGCGTCTGCTAAATGACTAAATCTAATTCTGCCCTGTCGTTGCTAAGTTTTATTTTAGCCCTCGACAAAAGTGGGTCAAAGTAGGAGCTGGTTGCTGCGGTGTGAGATCGAGGCCAGTGGCGCGTCCTCGGGAGGGCTGGGGGAGAGGGTGGAGGGGAGGAGAAGGGAGAGCTATATGGAGGAACGTCGAAAAAGAAGCAGCGACCTGTTCTCTGGTTCACCCGTCTGGTGTCACCTCCCTCGGCTGCTGCTCCTGTTCCTGAGCTGCTCTCACACGGAGCCTCTCTCCAGCGCTCACCCTCCTCTCTACCCTCTCTCTCTCCAGCGCTCACCCTCCTCTCTACCCTCTCTCTCTCCAGCGCTCACCCTCCTCTCTACCCTCTCTCTCTCCAGCGCTCACCCTCCTCTCTACCCTCTCTCTCTCCAGCGCTCACCCTCCTCTCTACCCTCTCTCTCCTTTTCCCATCCTTCCCTCCATCCTTTCCTCCTTGCACCCTCACTCGCTCCCGGCCCTCCTCCCCTCTCCCCTTCTCCCTTCCTTTATCATCCCTCCCTCCCTTTCTCTTTCTCTCTCTCTCTCTCTCTCTCTCTCTCTCTCTCTCTCTCTCTCTCTCTCTCTCTCTCTCTCTCTCTCTCTCTCTCTCTCTCTCTCTCTCACTCTCTCTCCCTATGCTCTCTGTCTCCCTCCAGCCCCCCTCTTATCTCCATCTGTAAGCTGAACCGGACAGTTCACCTCTAGTTCAGCCAGCCTCAGGGGCAGCAGGTCTCGGGCCTCCCTCCCTCCCCCCTGCACCCAGCCGAGGGGGGGGGGAGGGGTGCTGCATCAGGGTTACTCACCAACCTCACAGCCAAGCCCTCGAAGCGGCAGTAAACCCCACTGTAGTATTCACGCAGGTAAACAGACAGTCCCAGGTGTGCAGGTGATAGTGGTGGTACACAGGCTCTCCTGGGTGGAGATAATGGCAGGAAAGCATGTAATTGTGCTACGTTTGTGTGTGTGTTTGCATACTGCGGATGTGTTGTGAAAGGAACCTGTGTGTTGGGAGCATGGCAAACAGAGGCCGGTTGTGTGTTTCAGAGATGGAATCTACACAACGCTGAGTGTAGGGCTCTAGGGATATGGGAGTGGGCCTGGTAATGACATATGTTCATTTAGAGGGCCCCTTCTCTCTCCCACAGCAATTAAAACACCCATGTAAACACACAGCGCAAATGTTTGTGAAAGAGGTTTGATAAATAGGGCAGTTAAGTCGTTGTTATTTTTCTGACTGACATGCACTGTTTTCTAAAAGGGCTTTTCCCTGTCAACACCATGACATGTCCCCTTTGTGTTCAGCACGGTACAGCTAACGGGAATAAAAAGCACAGTTGTGATGCTTTGGCATGTCGGGGCTGTTACCATGACGCCTGCACTGTTATGTTCCCTTGCGTCTCCCAGGTCACATCAGAAAGGTGAGCCGTAATGGAGTCTGTTTGGGTCATCTGCATAAACGATACACTTTAAATGTAAATCTCAGTGCGTGATGCTGCAGGGGATTTAATGTTAATGTTAAACGGACCAAACTTCACTCCCACGCCAAGGAATCAGTCACCAGGCTAGACAGCGAAGACTGTGAACCCAGCTGGTGCCCAGAAGTCATGGAATCCATTACAATTTCCCGAGTAACATACCGCAAATCTGCTTCCAGGATCAGACATCTCCGTACTGAGGGCTCTCTCTTGGGGCGAGGCTCTGCCCTCTGATGGGCCCACAGGCTGCACATGCCCCGTGTTTATCTCCAGCATCCCCACGGTGCTCCAGAGCTGATGTGGGCTAATGTGCATAATGGGGAGAGATTAGGGTCATCGTAACCAGGCTGCCTCTCATTCCCTTACAGTGAGTCGCTCTGTGGACTAAACACAGGGGCCTTTGGCTCTCCTATCCTAATCTGATCATCCATCGCTGATCCTATGGAGAGAGAGGTGTGTGGATATGAGTAGAGCAAAGGGAAGCCCATCCTCCCTAGCCACCTATTTAGCCTCCGATCTCAACGGAACCCACAGGGGCACTGTAGAAGGCATCCCAGTTGCCACCCTCCTTTTCCCCACGCACATCAACACACACCCTCCTCAACCCCCCCCCCCCCCCCCTTCACCCCCACTCTAGCATGTTTAGACATCACTTAGCGACCTTTGGTGCAGTGAGTGTTTGTGGGTAAACATTGCCTGTCTGAGGGACTGTCAACATGCACTCCTAACCAGAACATCTTACTGGATGGCACAAAAGCATGCTGGGAAAAAGGACTTTGTGAACTTTTGGCTGATGGTGTGGCCCTGCATGAGGATGACCGATGAGTCGGTCATGACTCAGGAGTTTGGCTCTGGAAGGGGTTCCAGGGGGCTGTGGGTTAATTGTGTTCTTCTGGGATGGTGCCAAGAAAAGAGACATTTATTTCCACACACTCATTCGTAACTTCCTCTGCAGTTGGACTCGTTTATTATTGGGATATAGTTTAACAACACCAGCTAGATAGGAAGTCTGTATGTGATGACGTGTGTGGCTGTGTGTGGTGGGTGTTGGTGTGTATTTGTGTGTGTGTGTGTGTGTGTGTATGTATGTATGTATTCATGCATGCATGTATGTATGTATGTATGTATGTATGTATGTATGTATGTATGTATGTATGTGTGTATGTGTGTGTGTGTGTGGGGGAGGTTGTGTGGGGGGGGAGTCTCAAAAGGCCGCTCCCTGTTTTTGACAGTCACAGTGTTTTCTCTGAGAACTTCGAAGAATGGTTTGCTGACCCTGTATCTGTCGTAACAGGATTAGCAGAGTCAGCTCAAAGACGCCTCACAACGCGCAGCTCCTCCAACCTCAGCACGTCACATCCGTGTACTTTAACTACACTGCACGTCGGTGCTCTTTTAATAGAAAACACATTTTGGCTGTCGGTGTTGCCGAAGCTGGCGTTGGATATGACTATGGAGTGTTGGCTGTCCTGATTGGACAGTCACAAGCTGGTTTACATAATCAATGCATTGGTGTTGTCCGGGTGTGACGTCAACGCGGTCGATGGGATTGTTGTTCCGTGATTTGACATTCAGTACAGTACAGCTGTGTTCCTGCCTGTCAGCGTGTGTTGGATAAACACCCAGAACATAATATTGAACAGGGGCTGCCGGGTGTTGGCTTTGTGATGACACAATACACACAGATATCAGACGACCCAGATACATCTCACCATAGATATATGTAAAGGCTAGATGTCTCGTCTGTGTTGCCGACCAACGGAGAGATGTCAGAGATGTCGTTATGCCACTGCATACTTCTATTCTATAAAGAAAACAAATAACATAATTATTCACTAGTATGCAGTAGCATAACAACATCTCTGACGTTGATAACAAACCAAACCGTTTGGAAATCGGTTGAAAATTGAGCAAGTTATGGTTATATAAAAAGTTAATGTAGCACCAACACGATGTTATGGGTGAGCGAGTTGACTGTAGCAAGATGGCCGCCATGTGTGGACGTTCTACACTCTGCTGTAAGACAGCTAGCCTGTATATATATCTATGCATATGTATAAAGACATTGAGAGGGGCCTCGTTAGGACATGACGTGTACATTTGGCAGACGCTCTTATCCAGAGCGACTCACAGTAACAGGGACATTCAGGGACATTCACCCCGAGACAAGTAGGGTGAAATTTCTTGCCCAAGGACAAAACGTCATTATGAAAGGCCGGGAAATCGAACCGGCAACCTTCTGATTAATAGCCCGATTTCCTAACCGCTCAGCCATCTGACTCCCTATGACGCAGGCGTTGTCCTGGTGAAATGTCGCCTCCCGGGCATGTGGTGATGATCAACAGAGGCTCTGCTACCTGTCTGCTTAGAAAACATGGAGGACCCACAGCGCCGGATCACACGACCAACGGAGGATACCTAAGATGATCCGCAACAGAACACGCCGTCTTGAATTAGCCTGTGTGCCGTCCTTTGCCGTGCATCCCAGTCATTCAGGCTGCAGGCGTGCTGAGGGAAACTGCCCACAGCCTCCACAGTTGTGACCGCCCCAGCCTCATCTCAGATCACGGGGGTGGAGAGGGATTACAACCTTGCGTCTCTGTTGCTAAGGACTGTGGTGGTGGTGGTGGGGGGGGGGGGTGGTTGACCATGAAGCTGTCCGGCCAGTGGATGAAGCCAGGAGTGGATCAGTGGGGTGATTCTGGGTTCACCAGACTGGGTCAGCACAGAACCAGAGGCAGCCTTGTCCCCGTAATCTGTCTCCAGACCAGGAGCCAGGAGGGTTAGAGGGCAGGCTCTGGATCGGAGCACAGCTCTCTATTCCCTGAAACAATGAGACGCAGGACAGTGGATGCAGGGTGAGAGAGAAATGCAACTCGAGTTCATTTGGTCTGGAATCCTTAATCACTGACATGAAGGGAGACTGGCATTGTGTTGCTGTTGTGTGAATCAGTGTTGTTATTTTAACATGATTAGCAGCTTATGATGACTTGGACAGATTTGGGACTTTGTTTCATAGTTGGAAAATGCGTATTTCCAAATTCCAGTTCCCTGTGTGTAAGCTATGAACTTGAGTGTAATATTGTGAAGCCAATCCCTGACCTACAGTGTAAAGCAGGCAATGGCTGACATTCTTATGCCAACCTTCCCCTCAGTCTGTAACCCTAACCACTGTGCAACATGTCATTTGTAGTGCATACTGTATACCACGCACCTCGTGGTGGGGCGCTTGAGTGACACGTCCCTTGTGACTTCATCCTGACGGGAAGGTACCTGTCACTCACACTTACCTGCCCTCCAAACACACCCTCATAACTGTCACAAAGGAATACTCCCACAATCCCCTGCACAACAGGCTCCCCCTCGGCGACCAGCATCTAATTAAGTAAGCAGCAGGGGCCGCGGCCCCTCAGGGGACTGAGGGGGTGAAGGGGTGAGGAGGTGAGGGGGTGAGGAGGTGAGGGGGTGAGGAAGTGAGGGGGTGAGGAGGTGAGGGGGTGAGGAAGTGAGGGGGTGAGGAGGTGAGAGGGTGAGGAGGTGAGGGGGTGAGGAGGTGAGGGGGTGAGGAGGTGAGGGGGTGAGGAAGTGATGGGGTGAGGAGGTGAGGGGGTGAGGAATTGAGGGGTGAGGAAGTGATGGGGTGAGGAGGTGAGAGGGTGAGGAGGTGAGGGGGTGAGGAGGTGAGGGGGTGAGGAGGTGAGGGGGTGAGGAAGTGAGGGGGTGAGGGGGTGAGGAGGTGAGGGGGTGAGGAAGTGATGGGGTGAGGAGGTGAGAGGGTGAGGAGGTGAGGGGGTAAGGAGGTGAGGGGGTGAGGAGGTGAGAGGGTATCTGGGTGACTGTGGGTAGTGCGGGGATGCAGTCAGTGTGATGTCACAGTGCCGGTAGGTAGAATTGCATTGCTTGGTTGGGGTTACAGGAGAACCCCTCCAGCTGCTGTCTAATCCAGCCCATCTGTTTGCCTAGTTAGCCGATGATGATGGGGTCAAAGGCCTCAACGTGCGTCAGTTGCGAATCACAGCCCAGTGCATGCTGTCTGCCATCACTGTGTCTCCTGCTCTGCAAAATGTAACTGCAGCCAACAAGAGGGTCATAGGTCAGGTCAAAGGTCTTGCCTCGGCCTGTGTGTGTGTGACACCACCATAGATCTCTGGTACTGAGAGATAAAAGAAGAGAGAGAGAGAGAGAGACACACACAGACAGAGAGAGAGCTATTAATTGCTGTTACATGATATTTTGGAAAGTCTGAAGCAGCCATTCCTACACACCTCTACCAGTTCGTTAATATTACCGGTTCTTATGTTGACGTTACAGCACTAGAAATCTTAAGCCCTTTAAAGCCCCATAAGAAAGCTGAGAGGCCAGATTTAATTATGTTCCTCATCTAGTTATCTGTCTCCTGAAAGTATAATTAGTTTCTGCACTTTTTGTTGCCAAACCATGCCAGCACAAGCAGTTCTTTTATAAAAATTATTAAGTTTTTTCTGAACAGAAGTGTTGCTGCTTTGCTAATGCGTCTAAATGAATGTCAGCTCGCTGAGAGAGGGATTACTTTTCCCATTATTGTGTTATAGCACTTAGCAGAGTTAGCTCAAGAGATTCAGCCTCCTCATTTCATTAGACCTCTCAGACCTTGACAAAGGCAGGGCAGCTGTCGCGATTGATAGAGTCCTGCTGTCACGTTCACACAGAGTTATGCTTACAGAGAGTGAAAGAGGATGGGCAGTGATGTGCTCTTAACCAAAAATAATGGTTAGTCCACTAGTCCAGGTGAAATGGTTGGAGTAGTAAAAAGAGAGAGGAAGAGAATGAGAGGTAGGGGTGTACGAGATGAAGAACGAGAGAACAGAAGCAGATAGGAATAGGTTGAAAGTGTCAGTGTCAAGACCAATGAGCTGCTTACGACAGGGAGAGGGTGAAAGGGAGGGCTACATAGATGAGACAAGGAAGGGAGAGAGAACAGGGTGAAGGTTGGGAAGAGTCATGCGCTGGCATATTTTGCAACTTGTCTGCATGTCTAGATGCTGTTAAGTGTTTCTGCTAAATTGATGGCGTACGGAACTGAGTACTTATTTATGTAGTGCACGTGGCAGGTTGACACCCTAACTGAACATCAGTCACTTTGTACATTTCTATTTGTCTGAGGGGCTGAATGACAACCAGATCATTAAAGAAAGAGGTACAAGGCAGAAATGATTCCGTGTGAGACCCGGGGCTGGTTTCACCTTTACCTCAGAGGACCTCCACACTCTGCCTAATGAGATGGGCTTACGTAATGGAGAGTTTGGTACCTGGAGTGAAGGCAGGAGCAGGACATCTCAGGGCGGGGCTGGTGTGTGGCTCACTCTGTCGTCTTCGTAGTGACACAGTGGTGCCCCCTGGAGAGGGTGCGCTGGTATCTCTGCCTGGTTTCAGCAGTGCCAGGGAGATGCTCTGTCTCGCTCCGCCTGGACCCTGGGGGGTCCGCAGATCTAGTTTACGCTGTCCTACTGTAGCTTTTAATAGGCTGCCGCAGATTAGAGGGGTGGCTCTGGGGAGCAGACCCACATCAGCTAAACCTGCATCCTAGCTGACTACATGGCTACTGGGGAGACCCGCATTGTGTCCAACACACACACATAGTCACGCTGTGTCATGCAGACTTTAGGTGAAACTTCTGAATGACATCGGTGGTCTACTTATACGGCCGGCCTCTGCCACTGCCATCATTCTTTGAAGAGAATGAAAGAGAAAGAAGAGAAGCTGGATCCAAGAGGGAGGACAACTGTGTCATTAATCAGTTGTGTTCAAAGAGCTGTTTCTCACTCTCTCTTTCTGCTGCGCCCCCACCCCCCCCCCCCCACCCCCCACCCCCATGTGCACTCTCTCCGGCTCCCTGCATGTCTTTTAGCTTTCAACCAATGGAAGTCCTCTCCACATGCAGCACTGTCTTCGTGTGTTTTGGAGGAATGTTTTCATCGTGTCCGGAGCTCTTACTGTGTAGTCCTTCCGCACTTTCAGCCTCTGCCAACGCAGGCTCAGTGTAGTCATGGTAACGTGGGGGAGATGTGGGGGTCAGGGACGGCAGGGGCAGGGTTGGGGGCTTGGGGGAAGGGGCATCAGGAACACACCTGTGGAGCTCCAGTGCTCCCTGAGACGATTTGTCTTCTAAGAACAGTGGTGGAGGCCAGAACAGCGGGGCTGATCTTAATGAGACTGAACAATGGCAGCCACAGAGGCAGGGAGGGTGGGTGGGGGGAGAGGGGGGGTGGGGGGAGAGAGGATAAGGTGCACTGGGGGTAATCTCACACGCTGTAGCCCAGTACTGGCGTAAATTGAAAAGTCACAGACGATCTTATGTAACCGGCAACGTGGGGTGATTTAAAAGCTGCGCCGAGTGTTACATCATACGGCCTTTCCGCAGTCATGTGTCCCTGAACCGCCATCACCATGGTGCCTTTGTATGTGTCTCTGTGTGTGCCTAGTCACTATAGTTATTCTAATTTAATGTCTCTGAGAGAGCCGTGCAGCTAGATTGGGCTTGTGTCCAGTGAAAAGTCGTGTTTGATGTTTTCCCAGAAGAATAGCACTCATGTGCTTTACTGGAATAGGGCATCCTCGCAAAAATGCATCAGCCCCACATCCACAAGTGAAAGAATTCATAGGTTATGCCTTCATTAGGCTCGGTAAAACCAAGGTTACCGAGTAATCTACATTCAGTGTTGACATTCAGCACCGGCCTCCCTAGCAGGTGAATATAAAGTAGCTGACACTAAAATACAACAAATATTAGCATATACCTCAGTGACCTAAATGATCCAGCATCGTTTTTGATGATTTTTTTTCTTGTTTTTCTTTCATCTCGTTCCATGTATCTTCATTAGTTTCTCTCTCTCTCTCTCTCTCTCTCTCTCTCTCTCTCTCTCTCCATCTCTCTCTCTCTCTCTCTCTCTCTCTCTCTCTCTCTCTCAACAAAATTATCCTATGAAGACACCATTCCTCTGCCTGGCAGGAATGCAGCAGAGCAGCCAAATTGTTTGCATGGAGAGATCCTTGGACATGGTAACATCTGGTCAGGTCCTCTCTGACAGCCCTAGACTGTGTAGACTAGCTCAACCCTGGAGCCCACAGGAAGGAAAGGAGACTCAATTCAGCAGTGTCTGGTAGCAGGTGTGAGCCAGGCAGCAGGCAGGCAGCCAGCCATCAGCCCCAGGCTGCCCCACCTGGTCTGGGGAGAGAGGGGAGACAGAGGGGGTCAAACAGAGCCCTGCGGATGTCCCCTGCTGTGGCTGGCGGAGAGGGAGGTGCGAGGGCTAGAGGAAGTGACACGTCATGTGAGCTCTGCGTCATAACATTTCAGCTGAGAAGAGATCACACAGCACAGTGTTGAAGAGAAGTCGAGAGAAATGGAGTTGTTTTGAAACACGTGAACGGGGATAATGCTACAGTCAAGGTGATGAATGTGAGGGAGGGGGAGAGAGAGGGACAGTGAGCGTTCGATTGCGGTAAAGGCACTACTTGATTGATGAGATTATGTGTCACTGGTATCATAAATAGCGGTCGAATCCATGCTTCCACCCCCTCCATTATCCTGCGAGTGGCCGTAGCTTTCCACTGTTGCCTACAAAAGCTTTTGCTTTGGCAACACTGACCTCACTCTCTGATGCATGTCAGTCTGTTCCTACGTCCACATTGTGAAACATAAACACAACCCACAGAGCAGATTCCCCACAAACAAACAAGTGCTTCTCTTCATCTTTTGTTGTGTGGTGTGACTCCGTACACAGTCAGCTTTAGGTCAACTCCAAGGTGGGCTCATCCTTGGGCTCTGCTTAGGTGGTTCTGAATGCCTGTGTCATGTGATGTAGTATGTGGAAGTTTTGAGGTGAAATCCAAATTGCTAATGTATGAAAGAGTGACTAGGACGGTTCCACTTGGTAATATAAGTGAGGCACTGTGAATTGTACAGGACCGGTGCCTCTGTCAAAAAAAATTCTGCCTGCCGGCCTGCCTGCCTGCCTGCCTGCCTGCCTGCCTGCCTGTCTGACTGCCTGACTGCCTGTCTGACTGTCTGCCTGCCTGCCTGCCTGCCTGCCTGCCTGCCTGTCTGTCTGACTGTCTGCCTGACTGCCTGTCTGTCTGTCTGTCTGTCTGTCTGTCTGTCTGTCTGCCTGACTGTCTCTCTGTCTGCTCCATGGCAGGGAGGGGCTGACAGGCTTGTGGTTGGGTCTAGATTGCTCCTCCTCTCTCCTCTCTGTATGTGCTGTATCTGTGATGAGGAAAGGCACGTAGGCAAACCAAGACACAGTCCACAATGTCTGGAGATAAAGTCCCAAACCAAGGCACACTCCACACTGTCTAGAGATAAAGTCCCAAACCAAGGCTCACTCCACACTGTCTAGAGATAAAGTCCCAAAGTCCACTCCTGTGGACAGAGTAAGGGTAGTAGACGTCACACGTCTACGTCAAACAGTGATGCGTCTGTTGCTCAAGGTGCAACTCTGAGGCTCCAACTGAATCTCAGCAACCTCGGATTGCACCATTGCAATTTCCCAAACTGTTGAGCACAATCACAAAACAAGAGGCCTTGTGTTCCAGTGACTCCAGCCTTACACCTTTGACCTCATCTCTGCTTAACGCCCAGACTATTTGCTAACGGTCTCTCGAGTCCAACTGGGAACTAAATCTTAGAAGGCCGGTGGTGGCCCAGAGCTTGGTGAGTCACTCGGAGGAGGGGAGGATTCAAGCGGTCAAACATCATGATGTTGATGATTCTCTTGTGTGTTTGTTTGTGTGTATGTATGTGTGTATCACTGTGTGTGTGTTTGTAGATCCGGCGCCGGAGGCCAACACCTGCCACACTGTTCAGAGTAGCAGACCAGGCCTCCCCTGAAGATGACCAGTCCACCCATCAGGTTAAAGTGCGCCGCTGCTCAGGAGCATCATGCCAGTATTATGGCTACCGTCACAATAGCGGCATGATCGACATCATATGGCTTTGCTTTATATGAATATACTGCACGTACACAAAGGCTTTTTACTCATCCCAGTGTTGGTGTCGAACTTTCCATCCTTTGGCAGTGGGTCGTCGGGGAGAATGGCGTGCTTAAACCCAAGAGGGTCAACCCCAATGTGTACCAGCCGCCATCACTGAGAGGTATGTCTGTCATTGAGGTCAGGCACTGGGCTCTGTGTTGTGAACCATCCCTGTGTTTGTGCCATGTTTTACCCGGCTTCTCTGTGTTATGTTACCTATCCTGCTGCGTGCAGACTGTAGAAGGCAGCAGGGCAACATGCTTGATGCAGATACATCACACCCTTTTTAGAGTTTACGTCAAAGATCGAGTGTGGTTTGTTTGGAGTCTATTTTGGATGAGTATGCATGTAGGACTGCACTGAATACTTCACATACTGTAGTTAAGAGAGAGCGAGAAAGAGAGAGGGACAGAGACTGAGAGAGAGAGAGAGAGAGAGAGAGAGAGAGAGAGACTGAGAGAGAGACTGAGAGAGAGACTGAGAGAGAGAGAGAGAGAGAGAGAGAGAGAGAGAGAGAGAGAGAGAGAGAGAGAGATTAAAGACTGACAGCTGGGAGACACCGAGTGTGAGTCTGTGCAACTCTGGATCATCCAGGATTACAGGACAGTGTATACAGCTGCTGACACACACACACACACACTCTCTCTCTCTGCATCGGTAGGTGCAACTATAAATGCAGTTCCATCCTTGCATGCAGAAGCAAAGCTGTATATAATATGTAGGATGTGTGTAGATAATCTGAAAATGATTTTGAGCTTGTCAGCACTACTTCATAAGATAGGGATTTATGGGTGTGTGTAGAATAGGTTAGTATACTGACTTGAGTTGTGTTCATGTGTCAGAGGGTTGTTTGTCACCCAATCATCTAGTCTCGCTGACAGATTGGGGAAGAGAGCCGTTCCCCTCTTTGAGATTTATGATCAGATATCCCAGCAGAGAACAACAACCTGTCTCTGTGTCGCAGTGCTGGAGGTGTGTATTGCGAAAGAGAGAGAGAGGCCAAGGTGACCTATGAAAGAGGGAGAGGGAGAGGGGAGACAGTAGGGAATGAAGAGTGCTAGGGCGAGAGATAAAATGAGGTGAGTCAGCATTGTTTAGAGCAACAGAGAACAGGAGCCGAGAGGGATGAAGAGAGAACCGAAACCAAAAGGAAAGAGAGATGAGAGAAAGGCTAGGAAACAAAACACCACCTTTTTGAAGTAGAAATGACGCACTACTGCAAAGATCAATGAGAAACAACCAGTGCTACCCCATCTGTGTGTCTGCTGGGATAGCTGGTGAACTCATCCGTCCGTCTGAAATGCACTGAAATACCCGCATGACGCATGGTAACAATGACAAGCCTGTTGAAGCCTAGTCAATCCAAAACCTATCCCTTTATCCCTTTGTCTGTGTTTGTGTTTCTGTCCCTGTGTGTGTCTGTGTTTGTGTGTTGCCTAAACCTGTGTATGCATGAGCACAGCCGTGCAGAAGATGGCTGAAGCTCACATGCAGCACCTAGGTGTCTACCCCCCTCTGGAAGACTTTGAGGGGGAAGAGTACCATGACTACCACTGGCATGAGGAGGAGGAGGGGGAGGAGGAGGAGGGGGAGGAGAAATCCCCCAGCCAAGGTGCCGGTGAGAGGGCAACACCCACAACAGGGCCCTGCGTTCTGACAAGCGCAACACGCCACAGACAGGAGGGACACTGACTGGAGCTGATACACAGTACACACACCTGCATGTACAACTCAGAGGCTTGGTCTGTCTGTGTTCAGTAGCTGCCGGGATTCATTTAGCCCCCTAGCACTGCTTCAAAGGGCTCTTTGTCTGTGAGCCATCTTTCTGCAGTTTTCGGGGTAAAGTGAGCTCCTCCATGGATCCGTGGGGGTTCAGGTGAACTTTACTGTGTTGACAGATCTCGCCTAATGTCTCATTCGTCCTCTGTCTCTGGCCCCAAACCTGTCAGAGGGGGCCCAAACCTGTCAGAGGGCACACTGGAATGCATTGTGCTCCTGTACTACCCACCCTTGTGAAGGTTCCAGTCAATGTTTCACTGCAGCTACTACACTCACTGTTTGGCAGAGCCCCTTGTTTGATGCTGTGTAACCAGTTTTAATGCATACCCGTCCAAAACGTGGTCATGACAGTACGTATTTTCCAAAAAGAAACACCTTGCCATTTTAGCACAGCACCTCAGGCAGAGACTCAGTTGTTCGAGAAGGACATGGAGAAGCTAATTCCTTGGAGCACACTGCATGCACGCTGTAGCACCTGCACAGTTTTACAACTTTAACTCTCTCCTACCTGAAACGAACTGGTGTGTGTGGTCTGAGAAGGAGTTCTGAGTGTAAATACAATACTGTCAATTGTAAAGGGGTGCTAAGTGCTTACAATTGAGCTTTTGAGCTGTCATAATTGACTACGCATGCGGCATTGAGTAAAATAGATATTTAATCATGTCAGGTTGCTTGTGTGTGATGTGATGTTCGATTGCATCTGTTGACTGGACCTTTCTCCCTCAGATCAGCAAGATACCCCCACTGCTGAAATAACAGAAAAGGTGTCAAACGTGACGATGATGTCCAAACAGGTCCAGGAGGATGACGACGAAGAGGAGGATGAGAAAGAGGAGATGAAAGACAAGGGAAAGACAGGAAATCAGACGGGGGAGTGACTGATGGAAGACGGCAAAGAGTGGGAGAGGAGAGGGAGAGAGAGAGAGAGAGAGGGGAGAGAGAGAGAGAGAGAGAGAAAGGGGAGAGAGAGGGAGGGGAGAGAGAGGGAGGGGAGAGAGAGAGAGAGGGGAGAGAGATGGTGTGTAAGAGTGTCAAATATTTTTTAACTCAAAAACATTAAATGACAGGAGTGGATGTGCAGGTGTGTGTATGTGTGAATGTGTCTGACGTCAGTGTAGTATTCAAGAATGAAAAGTGTGTTTGTGTGCGGATTCTATCTCTAAGTGACTAACTCTGGATGCTGTTGACAAGTATGAATAAATGAATTAGCAATAAAACTGTATGTTAGAAATCGCCAGAGAATTGGAGAGAGACAAGGGTGGGAGTTGGCAGGAGAAGTTGAGGCACAGGTAAAAGTGTTTTATGGGGTGGCGAAGAGTGATTCAACAGCACATCATGTCAGTCAAGCTAAACACGTCACTTTGGCCCCCGTGTCTCCATGAACATGATGGGAGTAGAATGGTCCAAGGTCCCCAAGGTCACCATGATCAGATGCTTCCCGAAGTAACACTAGTCTTAACCTCCATGTCAGAGGGGACCCCCTTTTGTTGTGCTTGAGTTTTCTCAGGCCACTCAACACAAACACGCACACACAAATACACATACACCTTTTTACTGTATGCAAACGACAATAATATTATGGGCACCTTTCAAATTAGCTTGAACGACCTGCGTGACACTTTCAAGCTACGCAGCTCGTTTTGCTCTGGCCTAAACCGAACATGTGGTCGAAAACAAAATGTGAAATACTTTGGTCTGCTCAAAGAAAAGGGCTTCTACTGCCATCATGTGGTTGTAGGCAGATATAACAGGGAATGTTTCAGCACAAGTAAAGGATGGCACAGAGTAACTTTACTCCAACCCATTACTTCATATTTTAGAAAATATCTTGTATAATTCTACCTCTGAAAAATGTAACCCGGCCAACGTTTTTTTGTGGATAGCGTCTCATGGTTTGTAATAGTTGCAGAAAAAAAATCTCCACAATTTTGTACACATGTATAGTTATTTTTTTCTTAAACCTACAGTTCAGAGTAAAACGTAGTCCATCCTCTGTGATTGGACACACTTATACTGTCTGGCCCAGTCTAATTTGCCGATGATTAATAATGTGGTTGCACAGCCTCTCTCACAGTCACACACGTTCTCCCTCTCTCCCTGCAACGGTGGAACACCACATCTGGGCGTAAAAATGCTTTATACTATCTGAACGTTGTTATCATCATTATGTCCGAGCATTGTTCAACTGCTTGATGCAACTGAACAGATAAGTGTACACATGTTTCTGATAAAGGGTTTTCTTCATTTCCAATAAAACCTAACACTGTTGTTATATTCTCTACTCAGACTCCTGTGTGTGTGTGTGTGTTTGAGTCATGGGGTTATATGTGCGTGTGTGGGAGAGATAAAGAGAGATGAAGAAAAAAAAAAGAAAAGAGAACGATAGAGATAGATTTAACATGAAACTTAAAAATCAAGAGAGTTCCTCTCCCCATAGGTGAGACAACTTTGGGCGCAGGGTGCTGAAAGAACAGCGTATCATGAGAACGAGCGAGCGCGTCTTTGTATATGCCTGCTGCCACTCATCCGTGCTGGGTCTACTCACAAGTTACATCTCCGCACAACAAAACGCTATATGACTATTAAATACGGCAACTACATGGAAATGCTTTAAGAAAAAGACTGCCAACTGAAACGTAATTATGAAGTGATCATTGCACGCTTTATTGCGAATAAGCATATAAATGCATGATAATATTATGGCACTTTACAATTATGTCCAATTAAGCTATGCCAAATGTGTCGATTGCACAGCATACAGTGTGGCAATTGGAACAGAGATAACCATGCACAAATACAAATGGCATTGTTAAACTTCCTAATAATGAAATACACCGTCTGATTTTGTTCTGCTGTGGTTTCCATTATGTGAGGTTGTGTAAAGATTATGAATCATTATAGGTGAAAGGGGCCAGGAGGGACACGTACTTGGGCAAATATACATACGGTATTGAATAACTTTAAAAAAAAGATTTCATCGTGGATGTAAATGATACAAGTCTCCTCCCTTAAACCTTGCAAATGATGGCGTCACCCAGGCATTTCCTGATTAAGAAAGAATGATACCATAATTCAGGTGAGAAACTCAAAGTGGACACTGAAAACTTTACTTTAGATACATCGTTAATGATCATAATGTCATGTGTTCGTATTTCAAAGTTGACATGAAGCTAGCATATTTTACGGATTCACGGTTTTCCTTTGCCTTGTCTAATCGACAGCTAACTGCTAGCACATAGCTTGGTAGAAAACTAGTCAGGCTGTTCCAGCTGTTTTGCAGCAGGCTAGCTGTTTAGCGAACTGGCCCCATACAGTAAGCAAGTAGCTCTTTGTTTCACAGTGGTTCAGGTTGAAAAGGTCCTGACATTGGGCATGAAAAACACAAGTTTACGATGACTTATTAGCTTTATATTTTGACATCGTCGCTAGCTTTAATAAAATAGCGACAGTGACTGACTGACCTAGCTACAATGCGTTAAGATAGCTAGCATTAGCTAGCTTTATTTGTCAACAAGTAGCTTGAACTAGCCTGACTCTACGTTTTGTTGCCAGCTACTTTTGGTTCAAGTTAGCAAGTCTAATACTTGTTTTATTTTGTGGGCATTTACATTTCCTTTAGCTAGCTAGTATATTGTTTTAAGCAGTGGCTTATAATGGTAGACTAACATTTAATCAAACGATCTCCAGTCTTGGCAAAGTAATGCTTGTAAATTCTTTTTCAAAATGTCATACTAACTAGCATTTTTTTGTGGGTGGAAATTGCTCAAATTAAGCCTCGATAATGTATTAAACGTAAAGAATTGCTGAAAATGGGGTGAGACGTGTTCTGTAGATGTTAGCTATATGATTTCCTTGTCATTACGTAGCTAATCGTGATGCGTTTAAATGTAGCAAGCAAAATCAATGCAATCTTGCTAAACAGTAGCCTGATAGTCCAATGGTCAAGATAAGATAGAAATGTTTTCCTGTTTAGTTGATTTTATGTCATCCTCTTAAACGATAGCGTTATACTCATCAAAACACGATCTAATGTTTTTTAATATTATTTCTCCTACTTTGATTTGACTGACTTGGTTGCCACCCCATCACTACCCCCTCCCTTCATCCAGGTGGACTGTACATGCCCACAGTAGGAATGCCAGGTGGAATGGACTATGGGGAGTTTGGGGGAAGCCTTCCCAACATCGGCTCTCTGAATGCATCCTACTCAACCTCTTTATCCATCCCCTCCCCTCACTACCTGCTGGTTCCCCCGGGCAACCGCAGAGTTATCTCAGATGTCCGGCGGACCTTTTGCCTCTTTGTAACCTTCGACCTCCTCTTCATCTCCCTCCTCTGGATCATTGAGCTCAACGTGAGTGTTCCTCCTAACACAGATAAAAAATGATTGACTGACATCCATTGATCGTCCCATAAGCAAACCAGTTTGCAAATAGGCGGATGTTATCTATTTTATTAGCTGTCAATCTCGACTGTCTTCATTGTTTTCCGGAAGCGTGTAGTGTGTTTGCAGCTTGGCACAGTAAGTTCAGTTATTTACTTGTTTTTCTTTGTGTTGTTCCCACTGCAGATCTTAAGCACAATTTGGGAGAATCTTAAGGAGGAGGTCATCAACTATCACTTCAAGTCCTCCTTTTTTGACATCTTTGTAAGTGATAAGTTAAGCTACTGTACATGTACACCTACAAGTGGGGTTCATAAAGGTTTACAAATGTTACTATCTAGTCATCTCTGTTTCTTATATACTAGTATTATAAATAGACCAATACGCTGTTCTTATTGGTCCCGAGACGTTCTCAAAAGTTAACAAATCTGTTTGTATACCTCCTGAAAGTTCGCAGAGGTAAACAAACGTTTTTTGAAACTCCACAGAGTTGTTTGATATGTTGCCTTGGAGATGTAGTGACATCGCCAGTGCAAGTGCAGCTGATTGCTCTGACAACATGACATATGCTACAGATTCACACGTATTGTTGTAGTAAATAAGAAACCAAATGTTAATCTTCGACCGGTCAGCAAACACTTTGTCGCCTCGACCTACAGTCTCGGTTAACTAACGTTTTAACAAATCTCTGCTTACAAAGGCGTTTGCACACCTGTCGAAGAGTAAACATTTGCAGTTTAGTATCCTCTTGGAATGAACTGTCAAGACCATTCATGGGGCTTGACTTTTGAATAGTTAAGTAAACATGTTCTTATCACGTGTACAGCATAGCTGGAGGTCGATATCTTGTGTTTGATTTCCTCCTCAGCTCCTGGCTCTGTTCCGTTTCCTGTGTCTACAGTTAGGCTACGCTGCTGTGCGTCTCAGGCACTGGTGGGTTGTAGCGGTAAGAAAGCGAAGCACAAAACAGTCTAGTATCATATCGAACTCTGACAGACTGATGGAGTTTGACGCATTCCTCCTGTGTTTTTCTCTTTCTGTGTTCACAGATTACCACTCTCGTGACTAGTGCCTTTCTTGTTGCCAAAGTCATCATTTCCAACGTGAGTGACCCGTAGAGTTAGTTTTACAGGTTGTTTGTGAGCTTTAACTGGTACTTCACCATTTCACTTCTGCTTTCAGAACACAGATAAAACTCTCTGTTCGTCTAGAATTTTCATACCCATGGCAGAAATATATTCTTTCTTCTGCTTTCTGAGTCTACAAACCCATGACATCAGATCCATGTTACAAGAAGCTGCATGGCTAAACATCTGTGGTTTGTCTGTGAAAGCTGTGCCAGTACTGATCTTGGTTGATAAAGAACATTACAGAACTCACAGGGTTTCCTGTCTTTTACAGCTCTTGACCCAAAATGCATTTGGCTATGTGTTGCCCATCACTTCCTTTGTTGTGGCATGGCTGGAAACCTGGTTCTTGGATTTTAAGGTGCTCACCCAGGAAGCTGAAGATGAGAGGAGTGAGTTACCCAGACAGGCAGACAATGTGAAAGAACTTGATCGATGATTATTATTATATTTATTTTGTGTTTCTTGTATTACCCTGCTGACTGACCTCTCCTCCAGTCTACCTGGCAGCTGTGCACGCAGCGTGTGAACGGGCTCCGATGATCTACCCCCGGGCTGTCTCAGATGGCCAGTTCTACTCACCCCCCGAGTCCCTGGCAGGTCAGCTAGCCACAGCACCGCGTTATCGCTCCCACATCTTTCCCTCTCATGTCCCCTAACTTCAGTAGCAGTCCTGTGACCCCCGACAGTCTGAGACCGTGTGGGGTCTCTCTTCTGACGGTCGTCTCTGTGTCTGTTCCAGGTTCCGAAGAGGATCTGGACGAGGAGGGTCTTGGTCGTAGGGCCAACACAGCTTCGGTACTGTACCCTTCCGCAAGCTTGCTTTAACCAGTGATGCTGCTTATGTCAGCCAGGACTGGCTCTCACTCTACATTCCGCTCCTCAGGAGAAGGAGTATGTTCGACAGGGCAGAGAGGCCATGGCTGTCGTGGAACAGATTCTGACTCAGGAGGAGAACTGGAAGTTTGAAAAAAACAATGTGAGTGTTTCTATGTGGGATTTGGTCTGTGTTTGTCGATTTTTGTACTTGAATTATGTCAATCCGTGGTTGTTCGTAAAGAACTTCTGCTCAATGGGGTTTACCGATATGCATGGCTCTTCCATGTCAGGACATGGGGGACTCGGTATACACTCTGGAGATCCCCTTCCATGGGAAGACTTTCATCCTGAAGGTATGATCATCCTATCAACAGGTTATAATACATATATGTTGTGTTCTTATAATACAAAATTTAAAAAAAGAAACTTTTAGATATCAACTCTGAGACATGAATTTTTGATGTACCTTGTTGACTGTGTCCTTGCAGGCCTTCATGCAGTGCTCAGCTGAGCTGGTTTATCAGGAAGTCATCCTCCAGCCAGAGAAGATGGTGCAGTGGAACAAAACTGTGTCTGGTTGCCAGGTTATTCCTTTTTTACTGACCTCAGCATTTATTTATTTTTACTGACCAGCAACTCTGGTAGATGTAGATTCTACTATGGCGTGTAAACTTGCTAACTGGTATGATATATAAACATGCAAACTGGTCTTATTTTCTTTTTAGATTCTTCAAAGGGTGGACGACAACACCTTGGTGTCGTACGATGTGTCTTCCGGGGCAGCAGGGGGTGTGGTCTCCGCTAGGTAGGCTAGCCCTTGTCCCACTCATTCTCTTCTCTGTTCGTCCACAACTGCATTCGTTGGTGAATTGTTTTTCTCGAAATGTCCTCAGTCAAGTGGACACGGGTGTGACCTGCCATATCTCTTGACTCTTAAGGGACTTTGTGAACGTGCGGCGGGTGGAGCGCAAACGAGACCGCTACATCTCCGCAGGCATGGCGACCGAGCACGACGGCAAACCCGCGCACAGTCGCTACGTCAGGTCAGGCTTGGCCACCAGAGGAAAAACCCAACTGGTTTTGTGTCGACGGTCTGGTGTTCCCTCCTCTAGCTTTCCCTCCCTGACCCTTGACCCTTCCTTCTGTTCCTCAGGGGGGAGAACGGCCCTGGAGGGTTTGTGGTGCTCAAGTCTAGCAGTAACCCGTCTGTCTGCACCTTCATCTGGGTCTTAAACACAGATCTTAAGGTAACGCCCTGCCGTCGTCATGGTAGTTATGGGGATTGTGATTCTCCCCCTCAGCTCCAGACTTCTGACCTCCCGTCTGTTATTTCAGGGTCGACTGCCTCGCTACCTCATCCACCAGAGCCTAGCTGCCACCATGTTTGAGTTCATGGGCCATTTACGGCAGCGCATCTCCGACCTACGCCCTGCGCACCGCTAATGTGCTTCCCGTCTACAGGTTCCACAGCGCCACAGCGGGTTTAGAGGTGCAACTACAACCTTCAGGCACCCAAACGGTTGTTCCCTCAAAGGACAGGATGTGAGGTGTTGTGGAAAGCCCGCGGTTACCTCGTTTGTTTATATAAACATTTTAAGGAGATGGTTCCTCTGCCAACCTTGTTGCTTTTAGAAACCGTCATTTTTTTTATTTTTATGTAACTATAACTGTCTTTGCTATTCCTTTCACTGTGATGTGAATGTGGACACTGTCTTCCCAGTCGAGAAACTCGGTTAACCTCTGGCTGCTCAAGGAGGGCTGTTCTTCGAGGCATGAAGGAGCATGACTTTTGAAATCTTACATTTCCATTCTCTCTTTAAAGAGAACGGATGTTATGACCTTAGTGTGTGTGCATGGACCGGGAGATGTACCCACGCTTCCCTGAGCCTTATTCTCTTATTCTACTGCACATGTTCACCATTAATTGGCAGTGTTTGCTTTGCTTTTGTTTTGTTCCTGATCACTGTCTTAACCGTGCTTCTCTGGTGACTCTAAAGACACGGCATCACACAACCACTACGGTAACTACGGTAACGGGCTCTTGGGAGTGCTGAAAAAAAAAAAATCCTCTCTCTCACACACACACTCTGACACACACTCACCCACACAGCTCGGTCTGCCTGAAGTCTCAGGTGGAGGATCACAGTCCGACACTTGAAGAGGAAGGACTGCCTCTGACTACTGTGAACGGACATGAAGGAGTTCTCTCTAGAAGGGGCAGGCGACCCCATCACGTACCACTCAGCCCTTTTGGTTTGGTCAGCCATGGAGGAAGTCAGGAGATTCTAAAACTGGACTCCTTTGTGCCAATGCATAGCCTCAAGTGTCCTTTGTAAGGGAAAAGCTGCCCTCACTGAGAGATGATAGAATTTGTTACTGTACTGGTCGATGGATTGCACCATATGGAATAAGCCCTTTACTGCAGTCCTAATGTGGCAGTAAGCAAAAAATGATGAATCTGCTTTTTAAGTATTGTTATTGTTTATTTTGTTAATATATGAATGGAATTTAATCGGGGTAAGTTAAATCGTAACAAATGAATACTTTGTGAGAATTCCTCTCTCCCCTCAGCCTTAATGTTTGGTTTTATGAAGATACAAAAGGGTCGTTCGGAGTAGTTTTGATGTCACTGGACATGTATTGGGCCACATCATCTCCAAATATCTCTTGGGACCTTGTAGGTAGGCAACATTAGGTAGATCTTGAGCGAACAAGTATATTTTTTATACTGCACATAAATGACACTTTAGTTGTAAAGTTTGCTGTCTTGACACGGTCATTAAGTTCCCAGTTCACACAGTCTAAATCGGATTGTACCATAGTAAATGACAATTTCCATGAGATTAGCTATTTTGAGGTTTCTCAAACCATAAGCAGTTGGGAAAAACACTCTGATCATAGACTGTCTATGACTGATTAACTTTAGGTGCCTTTTGTTTTTTATAATTTATTTCAATAAAATCTAAGTGGTAATACCTTTGCTTTACATTTTAGCCAAATGTATTTCAAAGCTGCAGAGATTTTGTTTTGTATGTTTGGTTTTTATGACTGTACAAATTGTTTTAAAATTGTTTCACATTTAAAAAGTTAATTCATTTCACAAGCTTTCACTGGAACACAGAACAGCAACTTTGTTATTGAACTGGATATAAAACTAATAAAATGTGTCAATTGATTTCTGTTTTGTAAAAGGATCATTCATACCCACCTTTAGTGGTGCTCCTGCTGTTCTACCTTTTGCCCCAACGGGCCAGCCTACTGGTATCTCTGTACTGCTCTTCCCTCTAGTCTTGTCCTTCCCACAGCAGACACTGCAGGTCTCACAGGGCAACTCATGAGGAAAGGAGGGGTCTTACTTCTGGGGAAAGTCTTGGGGAAAATGATGTCCAGAGTTACCATGGGAACAGCCCCCTGTGTATTCTGATTATACAGGCAAAGATCAATGTGCTATTTTAACCCTTGTGTTATCTTTGGGTCATTCTGACCCATCAGTCATTGTGACCCACCTTCATATTGCAACAACTTTACCGCATACAAAAAAAAAGTGAAGCATTTTCCTTTAACCATTGGGCTGTCTCAGACCCCCCACATTGAAGGTTAAAATAATGTTGTATTTTGTTTTTGTAATGGGTAAAATTGGGCAAACAACGATGGTTCGTTATGAACCTTTGGGTCATGTGACCCAAAGGCAGCACAAGGGTGAAGGACTCCAGGGTATGATCTTGGGACTGGATTTCATGCCTATGACCCTGAGGCTCTCTCTATGTCATATTTGCCAGTTACACTCACAAGAAAGATTCTCTCCCCCTACAAAGTTCCCTAATGTCAGGGACTTTACAAGGAGCTCATCTCGTTACTTGCTTTCGGTGAGTTGAAATAAAAAATGTTCTTGTCAGCAGCTGACCAGGGTGTGGTCAGTCAGCCCAAGAAAATCCCCGTCAAATAGATCATTTGAAATAGAGTCTCTGAGCTTTACCAGTACGGTACAACTACTTCTATCGATAAAGCATAGTGGATTTGACACTTTGGAATGTGTAGTTGCTCCAGTAGAGTAGTCATGGGGGTTCGTCTGCAGCCTAAGAGGGGGGCTCGCCCTCACTGCTGGGGGCGGAAGATGGCTCCTCTCACATGACTTGGATGACTGTCCGCAGGGGCCGGGGGGTGTGGGACTGTATGAGCGACCTTCTCACTGCTCTCTCTGTCGTTCGTGGAGCAGAGGAAGCGTCTCAGTCCCTGGGCAGCCTTCTCTCTGAGCTGCTCTCTCGGAGGGAGAAAGATCGGCCGGCGACCTGGACACCTGCCCAGCTGCCAGGAAACAACACATCCCTGGGCCTGGATCGAGAGAACTTGGATGGAGTGGATCATTACCCGTCATTAGCATAGTCCTCTGGACTGGCTGAATATCCTCGTTGACTTATTCGAGATATCCGTCTGCACAGGACTTGATCAGTGAACGGGACGTATTTTCCAGGCTTGTTATGATCTTGTGATTTATGTACACCTGCGACTGCTTCTTCATGCAAATCCTTTGGATGAGACACTTGTAGGGAAGACAACAGTAGATGTAAACAAGGTGAACCCAGACCTGTTAAAGCACGAATAAAAGGGACAATTGGAGTGTCCCAAGTAATGGTGCGAGTTTGAACTGCATTGCATCTCTTCCATGATACCAGTGTCTGACTTCAACAAAATCCCCTGTGCTTTCCTTCATAGATGGGGGCTGCCTTTAAGAGGTTCTGTGCACGCTTCTGCTGTTGCTGTTGCTGTGACGATGGTGATGAAGAAGAGAAGCAGCCTATCCTCAGGTAATGTGAGTTAGAATGAAGCAGCTATCAGCTCATCCTGATTGCCACAGTTGGAACTTGTGTTGCTTCTGTCTGTTGTTAAATAGAGGCTATATGGTATGTGATGCTACATGCTGTTTGTCACAAGTCAGCTTTTCCATCTTGACCCCTCGAACGGAGAACATTAGTGTTCCGTCTAGCTTCTGTTGTAATGACAGCTCGTTTTTATATAGTCCAACATAATATTCATGTGATTTAACATTGGCGTGGATGATCATATCTCTCTGTGTGTCGTTTTTTTCCCCCAGTCATGATACTCTGGAATATTTTGAACGGGAAGCACAGAAGCGGCGCGACCAGGAGACTAACTTGTGGAGTGAGCCTGGTGACCCCAGCCACTCAGAGAGAGATGACGACCGCTCGCTGTACAACCTGCTCCAGACCAGGGCCAAGACCCGCAGGGGCTCCCATGTACAGCCAGGGGGGAGGATGAAGGGGGGAGGATGGAGGGGGGAGGATGGAGGGGGGAGGATGAAGGGGGGAGGACAAGGGGAAGGGACTGTGCTTCAACCCTGGAGAGATACATGTCGTTAGATCTGATGATAGTCTTTGATTGTGATAGTCCTGAATTCCGCATTCGTGTTTCCCTGGCTCTGTGTAGGGTTACCGGCGTCTGAGTGTGGACATTGAGGCTATGAGGGACATGCGCCGAGAGGTCAGAGATAAATGGAAGATGATCCTGGAGAACCTTGGTAAGAGAGGGATTGAAAGGCAGAGAGCAGAGAGAGAGAGGCACAGACAAACAGACGGACAAACACTCACCTTTTTCCTGTAACGTTTCCTGCAGGTTTTATGGCCGAGGCCGAGTCCTTGCTGACTGTGGCCACCAGCGCGTCGTTCGACCGCATGCACAACGCCCCTGTGGCCCGCACGCTGCTGCACACGCTCCATTCCGAGACGTCCATCTTCAACAGCAGGGAGTCCCCACCAGAGAGATACCTCTTCATCCTGGTAGGAGCAGCAGCACGCACAGGCCTGTCTTCTGTCCGTTCCCCGCCCCCAGAATCTGAATCAGAATCAGAAGGGATTTTATTCGCCATGAATGTTTGCACAAACAAGGAATTTACTTTGGCAGGAAGGTGCATACATTAAACATATAGGAATATTGAAACTTAAATATGTGGACTAACTATACAAAAGGAGAAAAGTCTAGCTAATACTAAGGGGGGTCTAGCTAATACTAAGGGGAATAAAATAAAATATAAGTAGTCATAATATACAATCTAACCTAAAAAAACAGATAGTGCAAGAGAACGATACAATAGTGCAAATTGCAATGTGCAGGGTGTCATTGTGCAGCTTGTGATTTAAAGTCAGTGTGAGTCCTTGGCCTTGTTAAAGTGGCCAACAGCGACAACAGCAACCCCGTCGCCTTCCTCTGCCTTCTCCACCATGTCATCCCCTCTCCTCACACTCTTTACCCTTCCTGGCTCTTGTCTCTCTCTCTTCGCCTCAGGATCGTCTCATATACCTGGACGCCGCCGAGGACTTTGTGGCGAAGGCTCGGCGCTTCTACCCCAAGGGAGACGAGGACGACGAGGAAGAGGAGGAGACCGCCATCAACCTCCCCATGCTCCTGGCCAGGGTGAACCGTGCCATGAACGGAGGTGGGGAGGATGACGAAAGGCTCGACGAGGAAGACGGGAGCGGAAGAGAGGAGGAAGATAAGCCATGAGAGCTGCGACTTGTAATTAGGAGTCAGATGGCTGAGCGGTTAGGGAATCAGGCTATTAATCAGAAGGTTGCCGGTTCGATTCCCGGCTGCGCTAAATGACGTTGTGTCCTTGGGCAAGGCACTTCACCCTACTTGCCTCGGGGGGAATGACCCTGTACTTACTGTATGTCTCTCTGGATAAGAGCATGTGCTAAATGATTAAATGTAAATGTAATTATCCCAGGCAGAAAGAAGGGGGCAGCAGTTGTCTATGTTTCAGCGTTACAACCGTATATTTCTTGTTCGTCATCCAGCCAACTGCACCCACTTTAAGAGTCATTCTAACTGTTTAAAAACGACATCCCCTGAATGTTAATGCTACGAGATGTGGATATCAATTTCATCAGCGGAAGTTTGATCGGAAACATGTCTTACTTGTCATCGATTCGCTTGGCCTAGCACTGGTTTGGTTACGTTTTAGATATGATCTGTTGTTTGGGTCCACCACAAAATGCTCTGTACCCTGCTGTCTGTTTATTGTTTGTCTCCCTTCATCCTTCAGGGCTCAGTTGTCCTAGGAGCACAATCTTCCAAGCAATTTGTCTCATGATTATCAGCACTCCTTTGGTTTAGTCACAAGATGTTCTTGTTCTCCTTGAAAGCTCAGATTGGATATACTACATTACCTTTGTACATGATACAGAGGAAATGCACCAGACTGCATTAAGACCGATCATCAGCTCTCATTATAAATGTTAAGTAGGAGGTTAACTATGTTATCACAGCACAGCCTAAAGCCAGTTGGAGGCTTGAGCAAGTGTATATGTGTGTGGTTGTGTTGGAGAACTATAAGGAAATATTTTTCACCGTAAGAAGATTGTGAGAGATTTATAATGTTGTGGTGAAAGTCTGGGGATAGGGTATGTTCTGGTGCAAAGCTGAAAGAAATAAAGTTGCAAACCTGATATGGATACACAGCCAGGACACAGCCTGGTCGTGTGGGAGGGGGTTTATATGCCCTTTGGGACTGATGGAATCATATTGACACGAAGCATGACAAGGCTGTCAGAGCCCTGGCACATTATGTGGGCGTGTTATGGAGAAGACATACGGCAGAAATAGACACCTTCCATTGCAAATACACAGAAAAGTTCATTGACACGCGGTTGGCACTCTATACTCGCCGAGGCAAGATCTAATTAAACATGTTAGTCCCACAGCTCACATTTATTATTCAACGCAGTAAATCAGATGACATCAGGGCATGTGCCAGTGCGTAAGTACTTGGAGTTAGAAAGCATGTTTCTTCACTTCCAAACCTGGGGAATTAACGTGGCCCGCCTGCCGTGCCAAGCTGCTTCTGGTCCCACCCCGCCTGGCCTGGTTTGGCCCAGGATGCCCCTAGCCTGCTGGTCCCTCTGGAACTACCCAGGGTGTGACGGAGGATGTTGATGTTATGGTGAACACCTGTCTTTTGGAATCACACAAGAGGGACACTCTGGTAGAGGTGCATCTCTCAACGCAGCACCAGCCTGTTTCTAAACGCACACACAAACACTCCTTGCCCCCGTGGGTTGTTAAGATAACTCTCCCTAGCAACTGGTGTGTCATTTCACTTGACGTGAACGTCCTCCGAGTGCTCAGACTCACATTGTGTCTCTTGTGGGAGTACTTGTTTCTGATTACTGTTGCTCCTCGATTTCAGTAGAACAGCTTTCATCAGCTTTCGTCTTCAGATCAACTGGCCAGGCTTTCTTGGCCCTCTCAGCTGACTTGCTTGCATCTGTTGTCATCAAACCGAAACATTCAGATCTCCTTTCTCCACTGTTAGTCTGTGCAGTGAGTGCGAATTATACAATGACAATCGGGGGGGTCAACTTCTTCTCCAGAGCATGTATCGACCCCCCCCCGCCCAACCAGTTTTTTTACTTGGGGGTCCAAGTCTTATAATTAGGGGGGTCGAAACATCGTACCCGTAATTCGTACCCTGGTTCCATCCCCTCGCCCTATCGCTTCCTCCCTCTCATCCTCTCCCTTCCTCCTCTCCTTGTCGCTTCCTCCCTCTGACAGCTCATTTAAGCGTCACTTCCCTGCAGCTGTGCACTTATATAACAGACCCCTGTCGGCCTGCTGGTCTGCCAGCCTTGTCTGCCTGCTGGTCTGCCTGCTGGTCTGCCAGCCTTGTCTGGAGCTGAGGGAGGGAGGCGGGGTGAGCGGCAATGGAGGGGGCTCTGGTCACCCTGACAGGATCACCTTATCACCACTCACCTCCGGGACTTTCCACAGCCCTGGTTTCAGCAGAATAGGCGTGTCGTGAACCAACCAGGAAGTCCTTGGCTTCTAGAGACCATGGGAATGTTTGTCACATCGACAGGTCAGCTCTGGGATCAGGTTGCAGTCAAATTTGTTGGTTGATTAAACTGTTTTATAGAGACGTCAATGGTGATAACACACAACTCTGTTGTTCAAGAGGCCTTGTTGGAACATTTGACCAAATACTGATTCATCCTGTTTGTCAGGCTAATCTCCAATAAACTGGCCAATAACAGGTTGGATCCTGACATACTGCCAATTTAGATCAAGTTCATTGGCTCACTAAGTTGCTATAAAAAGATAATGACCTCACAGTATACTGAGAATATTTCACATATATACTTACTAGGTTTCTGGAGTGACATTTTATGGTTTCCATGGTGACATAACTCAATACTGTATACTATCCCAAACATGGTGTGTGTGTCTGAGAGAGAGAGAGAGAGAGAGAGAGAGAGAGAGAGAGAGAGAGAGAGAGAGAGAGAGAGAGAGAGAGAGAGAGAGAGAGAGAGAGAGAGAAAGAGAGAGAGAGAGAGAGAGAGAGAGAGAGAGAGAGAGAGAGAGAGAGAGAGAGAATGTCATTGCTATTCATGACATGTACAGAGAAGGAAGGTGAGTAAGTTGAGATGTTGCTGTGCTGAGTCTTTCAGCTAGTACTTCTTTAGTATAAAGAAACAATGACTGGTATACAGTATTTGGATGACAGGTTTACAACTTATAATACTCTGTATTTTATAAACCACAAATGAAACATTGCCCACAATACTAACATTGTGTCTCTCATTTGGAGTTATGGGGTAAATAATATGCTTCAGGCTCAAAATAAATACATGGCCATCTAGATTAGGTATACATAGGAGAGAGAAAGACAGAAAAAAGACAGAAAGAAAAAAAGTGTGTGTGTTTATGTGCAGATGTGTGTTTATGTGCAGATGTGTGTTTATGTGTGCGACAGAGATAGAACATTGCTGATGTTGAACCATGAGAGTCTGGGGTAACCTCTGTCGCCAGGGTGATAAATCAGCGAATGAGCTTCCATTGCTACAGCAACAAAAACTCTCCATTAGCAGCTCAGCTTCTAATGGGGATGTTCATGTATTCATGAGACATGACTAATCACCAGGCTGTGTTTGTTTGCATAACTGTGAATAACTCAAACGGGGTAAGATAATTGGGTAAAGTGTGGCCGACTGAGGAAACCCTTCACATTGTGAAAATGTGACTTTCTGGATATTATACATATTTGGGAACTACAGACGTTCCTGAATACAAATCTGAATAAATCACTCAGATATATCTATCACAACTGAAGTTAAATCATTTTTAAGTTGACCTGTGTCTAAAAGGGATAAGGGAGAAAACTGCATTCAAAGATTCCACTCCGTGTCATAATTCGATTTGACATGTGTACATTACAATGAAGTTTAGGGTGGTAACTATACAAAACATCAAAAATCTCAATTGGCCGACAATCCGACTGGATTCCGCAGGCCACTGCACATATATGTAGTTGGGTATCCTACATTCTGCTCTTCACACTATAGTCTTATGACATGTCAGTATGCATGTGTGCCTATGTGAATAGCAATGTGTTTGTGTCTCTGTTTGTTTGTGTCTGTGTGTGTTTGTGTATGTAGTGTTTGTTTGTGTTCATGAGTGCATGTCTGTTTGTCATGTAACCTCTCAGAGAGATGGTATTGACATTATTAGAGGGAGCTAATCTCTTCATTTTAGTGAACAACCACTCCCTGCTACATGAACATCAAGACCAAAGATGTATTAAGATTCCAGCTCTGTGATCAAGCCCCTGGAGTCAATCTCTGTGTTTACATTAGTCTAGATTGTGTTTCTATGTTTGTGCTTTGAAGATGGAAACTTTCCACTTCGTACTCCAGTAGCTAAATTGAAAATGTCGGGCTGGGAGGGGGATTAAGGGGAGGTATAATTTGGTTTTCAGGGGATTGTCAGTCCAATTACCGTAAGACTCCCCCTTACTCCCCCTCTACTGCCGCCTCTCAAGAGCTCCCCTGGGGAAGCGTCAGTTCCAGCTCCCGGGAATGAGACACACTTGGTGTCGGGTGTCAGCATGCACTGGTTTGCAGAGTGACAGCATCTCTCGTAAATAGCAGCGTGGACGCTATAAAAGACAAACCGACTCAGTCCCCAACACAGACAGCAGCGACCACCACAGAGACAGCCGGCACAGTTCCCTGGACCTTCCACCAACCTGACAGACCCTCAGCCAAGCCCACAGACGAGGAGCGAGCCCAGAGAGACCGGGATAGAGCAAGAGGTGATTTTTTTTAAAGGACGGACAGGAGCGCCGGATCCTTCTACGGAAAGACAGAGAGACAGCAGTGAAAATGCAGGTGTGTACCATCGTGGAGAAGAGTGCTGGGGCCGTGGTGGCAGCAAAGCTGGCCTGCAGCATACGTGAGGAGAACAAGACGCAGAAGGAGAGCTACGTAGCAGACTGGCACAGCGTCACCCTCAAGACCCGGCCACAGGACAGGTAAGGAGCATCTGATGACTGGAACATATTGTACATGAGTCACTCCAAAGTGTCTCACTTATTAAAAACCAGGGGCCTCACGACGGGTTAACTGAATTATTCTTCTGTATGATTCAGCTTTACTGTCTGGGTAATCACTGTCTGGGTAATCACTGTCTGGGTAATCACTGTCTGGGTAATCACTGTCTGGGTAATCACTGTCTGGGAAATCCCGTAGGCTCGGTTGGAAAAATTTATTTTCAGCAGGTTTCGCGGAAGAAACTTGAAAGACACAACGGCCAATTTAAGCGAAACGTGGAAAATCGCTGTTGTTAATCTGACTGTCTCCCTGTCTTCTGTCCTGCAGGCAGACCATGAACATGAACGACGACTCTCGTCGCGAGACTCTGTCTCGACAGTGGGAGGCTCGCTCCCTGCTCCAGACCTGCCCGTCTGGGGTGTACAGAGTGGGCACAGTGGAGAGGGGGGTGAGGGAACACCAGCTCCTCCCCAAGAGGAACACCCTGCCTCTGCCCATCTTCACCCCGGCAGAGCTGGGCATCCGGCTGGGCCGCGGAGCACCCCACACCCTGGAGGACCTCCGCCCCTTCCCCACTCCAGATGGAGCCTGCCCCAACAAGAGAGCCGTGGACCAGATCACCAAGGCCCTTCCTCCAGTCAAGCCAATCAGGATGGAGTTCGCCAAAGCTCCCAGAACCCTGGGCCGATCCATCTCCCAGGAGATCCAGAGAGGGTGAAGACGACCCACAGGATGAAGGGCCAGAAGGAGGGGAAGTTCGGGAGAGAAGTGTACAGAGAAGAGAAGGATGAGCAGCATGCAAGGAAAATGGAGGGACAGAGAGAAGCGGGGAGAAGCATATTTAGATGAATATCCTTAGTGTCATCCTGTAGTTTGTTCTATAGATACCTTACACTGTATACCTTTCCCTTACATCAGGGAAACGGCAAATGTCACATGCTTATGGATGGTATTTGAATGTAGCTGGTATTTGCTGGATGGGATGATTCCTATCTGACAGCATCTTCTGTGTGATGGAGAGGTGGACACATGCTTTGGGGGGGGGGGGGGGTGTTCTTTCAGCTGTGCCACAGCTAATCCTCTTGCTGCCTGGAAAAGCCTAGACTGCCTGCAAGGCCTTGGGGGGTCAACTGCTCTTTGACTGAGCCCCCCCCGCCCAGTCCTCCACTCTGTCATAGACAGGCCAAATGCCATTTAGAAATGCCAGTCTGACTGCATCACTATGATGCGTTCTGTCCCAGTGTCATGCAATGCCATTTTCTGGCATTGAAATGGAATGCATTTTTTATGTATTCCAGTTGTATGCATGAATTAAAGTTCATGGGTCAACAGAAAGATCCAGAAAGTGAGCGAAGGAATGTGCTTGAGAAGTGAAAGGCGAGGTGTTAGAGATAAATGGAAAACTGTGAAGAGGATTTGGACAGGGAGGAAGGGGGTGTCGCGGTGTGTGTGTGTGTGTGTGTGGGGGGGGGGGGGGGGTTGTAGTCAACACGACAGAGGGACACTCAACATGCTTTGGCATCTATCCCCGGTAAGAATGGAGAGCTGGCCGGCCTCTGCCTAATCCTATCACAGGCCACAGAACAAGATGACCTGATCCAACAAAGGCAGGCCCTGTCTGTCTGTCTGCTGGCAGCTCTGATTGGTTGAGTCATGCCATTGCAGAGATATTGGGAACTAGCCACCTGTAAGACTTGTCCGTCAGCAAAGGGACATTTGACTGCATGATCTGATCTGCCCTGCTTATTGTGTTCTAACTTTGAACTGTTCCTCTTAGAGTTAATGAACAGTTAGAAGTGAATGCTCTGATACTCTTGTGGTACATATGTTGTAGCCTACTGTGTTGTGTTTCAAATGTTTTCCTATAGAATTATTTTTCTATAATAAATACTAAGTTGCTTTACACTTTTTATGTTGAGCCACCTTCCTGTTGTTCAGCATCACCTCAACCACATTCAAAGACGTTCTTCTAAGTTTATATCTCACGCTATTAAAGGTTCACAAACAAAACACACTCACACACACACACACACTGACACACGTACGAATGTACATATGTCATGTCAGACAAAGTGAGGATCTGCAGTCAACCAGGCTGGCTCGTGATCTGACCCCTAGAGGATTCAGTGAAGGCAGCAACAGCTGATCTGGGTCAAAGAGTCACAGCATACAGATTTAGGCATGTGTTGAGAGAAAAAATGCTCAAAGAAGCACGGAGTAGCCGAGTCCTTATGTTACTGTGGAATGTTGAAGACATTGGATGGGGCGTGTCAACTGACCTGACAGTGCACTGGGAGGACGAGCGCCCGAGTTGGACTCTTATCAGAGCTCTGCTGGGAACAAGATGTGATATTCTCCCCCCCCCCCCACACACCCATCACCCTCATATCTCTCTTCAATAACACACTCTCCACCGTTTTATGCCTCTCATCTATCTTTCATGGCTCCTCCGCAGTGCCACCTCTGTGGGCTCTCAGCCCAGAATGTACCGTCCCCCTGTTGTGACAGTCTGAACCCAGACACCACGTTCCCTTCCTGTCTCCCTCCACTAACTCCAACAGTCTCCACGGATTTCTTTCTTCTGCGTTATTTTCCACCCGGCATAAAAGTTTTCATTTCTCTTCCATGCCTTGGTTACTCTCTTTATTCTCTCTTTATTTGACCCTGTCCTTTGCTCTACTATGGGATCCCTGCGGCAGTCTCTTGTGCTTCTAGTGCAGTGATCTGATGATTTAGGTATTAATAGCTTGGTAAACATTGATGTTGCCATAAAAGAGAGACAGTAATATTCCTGCTGCCTGACCTGCTCATATGAGCTCTTAATCACAATGTTCTATCACTTTTCTGTTCTCTGCTTTCACGCCCTAACTAGAATATTACCCCCTCCCCCTTACACACACACACACGTCCATCTCTAAACCGGGGATTGTCAAACCTTCCCCAGAGACTTTCACAATCCAACCCAGAAGCTGCCAAGCCACGAAACTCTGTTCCCTAGCAGCCAAAGAATTTCAGTTGACTAGGATGGTGAACACAACATGTACTGGACACGAAAACCTTCCACTATGCAATGTCCCAAACACTCACACACGTCTACAGCATACACTGGAGATACATACTCACATACTGTATCGCTTCCTTCTACCACTTCATTCAACAAATACATTTCAATCCATCTGCCTTACGATCTACTTGGCTTTAATACACCACCCTCCTTTGAAACTGACCTTGGATTTTGTAGTGTCACCTTCCAGCCGGACAACTGAATTTACTTTTCATCTCCTGTAATCCTTCTCAGCTTTCGGTTGTCTTTCAACATTGCTAAGAAGGTAAATGGTGTCAAGTCTGCTATGTGGTGTGACACAGTGGTGCCCAATGTCAGAATACAGGAGCTCTAATACCTTTGTGTGTTCTTAAGTGATCCAGAAAAAGCTCTTATTTAACTCCAAACAGGATAGCTTTTTTAGGATGGTCATGGCAGGAAAGGTCCACAAAGGCACACACTATTTTAATTCAACACAGACACGCTAATATTGATTTGAGACAGTAAGAATGGTTGCTAATTAATCCATTTAAATTGTTTACATAGTTACATAACTGTCAGACCTCCAAATCATTGAAGGTTGTGCTACTGTGTGTAATGCCAGACATGTTGCTGCTCCCTGCTGGAATTGTTGTGACAATGCACAAGACAGTTGTGGAAGAAAAACGTGATTTAGGTTCTGGATGTATACATGTATTAATCAAAGCTGAGGAGAGAGAGTAATACCAAACATATGACATGAAATACAACAATATCAAATGCACAAAGTCTATCTGATACAAAGTTGGGCATGAAGGCCACAGAGTTCTTATCAGACAAAACAATGCCCATAAAAAGGCTGATAGCAGCTGACAAAGAGAAAAACTTGCCTAAGTAACAGATGTAAGTCTTCAATGTATCTAGAGGTAGTCCACAAACAGGTGTTGACCCAAGTGTCCCCTTTCCAGCCATAGGCCCCACACCTCTTGACCCAAGCTTCCATTTGTGGCCTGGCCATACGGAGCCTTCACAGCTGCACCCAAAATGGCTGACTTCTGACACAGATCAAAGACTGACCTTCAATAATGGACGTGAGTCAACACAACAGTGCAATCAATCAGGACAACGAATAATATGATGGAATAATAATAAAATAATACTAATTGTGATTGACATATAGATATGGTAAATCCTTAAAATGTAAATAAAATGTTCACACAAATCTCACACTACTGAACAATAGGAAGAGATGAGAACAGCTGTATATTGCAACTGCAGATGTCAGCAGATACTTGAGATTATGTAATCCTCTACACTAAGACAAACACTAAGGAAATAAAGAGTCACAGATAGAAGGAACACGATGTTCTCTCCTCCTGATGAACTATCTTCTTTCGGTGGCGTCGTAGTACTCTGTTCCGACATAAGAGAAACCAGAAACATTTGATGAGAACAACTGACCCACACCTGGGTCAACATCACTCTTGTTATCACCAGCAGAGTGCCAATCAGAAGCTCTGGCAGCACCGCCATTAACTGCATTATGAGTCTCAGGACTGTCATAAGAAGCCGTAACCCACAACCATCCTTTTTGACACCATCTTTGGGCCTGATTGTCTGTGAGGCTTGGGTGCTGGGGTGTACGTACCTGTAGCGGGGGGGATGTCTGCCCCCACAGTCCTGGTTGCACTGGGTGGGGGAGGTGGGGGGACGGCCCTTCTGAATAACATAGGGGTCAGATGGCCGAGCGGTTAGGGAATCGGGCTATTAATCAGAAGGTTGCTGGTTCGATTCCCGGCTGTGCAAAATGATGTTGTGTCCTTGGGCAAGGCGCTTCACCCTACTTGTCTCGATGGAATGCCCCTGTACTTCCTGTAAGACGCTCTGGATAAGAGCGTCTGCTAAATGACTAAATGTAACTGTAATTAACACCAAGGCATCGTCATGTATTGTTTGTGTTGCTTTCTAGACTCAGAGGAGTGTCGTGAATGTGCGTCACCTGTTCCTGTGTTGGGAGGGGGGTGCTGTGGGCGGCTCCACGGGTTCCAGTGGGGTCTGATAGACCAGGGAGGGGGGAAGCTGGACAGGGGGTGCCCAAGCTGGGTAGGGTTGGTAGGGTGCAGGCTGGTAGTGGTGGTGGTACACCATTGGGTCCTCTTCCTCCTCCTCATGCATGATCACCGTGTGTCTGGTAGCCTTGAGATCAGGGGGAAAACATATTCCCCTGCTCACTCTCCAGCCTCCCCTGCACTTAGTGGTCTGATTAACATGGTTTCTCAGTGCTGCCATAAGTTATCACATCAAGTCGAATGATCATTGAATAATTCACATAGGAGTGCATTTACACTTTAGGTTCAGAATGCCTTTCGGGTGAGCAAAGTACCTGGGGGGCGGAGGAGGGGTGGGAGTATCCAAATGAGCTGAGAGCTGTCATGGTCATGTTGTTCATGATGACCTGGTGCATCTGGGCATTCTGAATCATCATCAGCTCCACAAGGTCTGACATCAACGGCGACACGGGAACATTACAGACACTGACAAATGTCTGCGCATACTAACTCTGGAACACTATTCAACTCCACGGCAGCACTGTAACGAGTCTCGTACAGTGCATTCAATTCAGTCGGTCAGTCTTCAATCTTTGCACTATTTCTGTTTTCACATGTTGTTAACTTGGATCACCTGACAAAAACATTCCCCTCTTTTTATGGACATGACTAAACCTGATAAATTATTGATGTTCACCTGTGGGAAAATTCTGTCATTGGCCACCAGTTGACAGAAGTGACAATGATGCAACATTCAGCAAGAAGATGTATGAACATTTCAAACTGAAACCTATCAATGATACTATATAAACCAACTTAAAGTAATAGGCTATATTAGTATCAAGTAATTGAGGCAGCACGCACCCTATCACACACACACACACACACACACACACACACACACACATTCTTACACAAAGGCAGAAGGACTGAACCATAAATGAATTGGTATGCACGGAAAGACAGACAGACAATCAAGTAAAGGAGAAGCCGAAAGAGTGGAACTCGGTGGGTTTATCTTGACAGCTTCTCAGCGGCCAGTCAGCCTGCCATACGTACCCTCCTTGATGTGGCCACGCCTGACGGAGACTGCAGGAAGCGAGGCAGCCGGGAGCTGCTGGAGGATAGTAGGCTGCTGAGGAGCCTGGGGACAGATAGGCTGGTAATGAGACTTCGCCTCCAGGAAAGCGGTAGAGAATCATCTATATCTAGATTCGGTGTTTAGATGAAATGCTCCGAGAGAAGATATCTGCCCGCCACCACGCACTGGATAGATGACAGCGATTCAGATAATGACCTATATTAAATGGAAGAGCTTTTAAGACTTCGTTTTTTAAATGGCACTGCCTTTCCCAGAGCGTATATTAATACTTCCCCAACCTCACGCTACCAAAGGCAAGGGTACAGTGCATTCAGCAGGCTTTATGAAAGTGTCGAGACTAATTATGACCTGGCTGAAACTAATAGTGACCTGAAACTTCACGGTCTGGACCCAAGCCAGTAGTATAGCCTACTACTTACAGATTGTTGAAAAAAGTGCACATTTTGAGTGTCTGCGTCCCACTGCTGAAATTGTGGGATGGTATCGTCAGTCCATGCCATGAAGTAGAAGTCCTTTCTGATGCTTGCCCCAGCTGAGTGGACAAGCCTGACAGCCGATTGAGTGTGTTTGAAGTTGCCAAGGCGTCAGAGCTCAAACAACATCCTTGCATGAAGGGCAGTGTGCATTATGAGACATACACACAGTGAGAGAAGTGTGTTCGACTTCATAATTTATATAAAGTCTAGACAAGATGGCATGTGTCGAGCTTTGAGTGCACGTTTGACCGGGTCACAATTTAAATCACACCACTCGTTGCAAACATTCTGACAATTCCTGCACACAGCCTATCGAAGCAGGAAACAGTAGCACAGGACCTGTCTCGTGTTAAATTAAGTTTCTACAGACAGTGTTATTGGGTTTTTTACTTTATAGACTTTTGCTCCCATTCAGCGAGTTGACTTATACTAGTTCAGTTTCCTCCTTCCTGTCTTTTCTCCATTTCCATAGCTGTCGACATCTCCCACGCCAAGTCCTCCGCCCCCAACGCATTTCAAACTGTAATTAATCAATGTGCCGCGCGCAGTAATCTGGAAAGATCGCCTCTATTTTTAAAAAGCCTTGTCACCGTGTGGGCAATGTGAAACAAAAGAAAGTGATTTGGAGAACGTGGTAGGGAGAAAGAGAGAAAGAACAACAGTAGCAGGTGATAACCCACACAATGTGAGGGGAGAAAACATAGGCTACTTGCCACAGAAAGCATCCTCATCGACAGATGGCCGGTGCTTGCTTCCTACTTTTAATTATTTTCTGTCTATGAAATAGTCACAGTTTGTCGTCACACTCAGTTTGCTGTAGGTCCATTATGAGACAACCTTTCTCAACAACTTACTTTCTCTGTCGCTCACTTCTCTCATGGGCTGTGTCCTAAAATGCACCAGTAACTCCTACCAGTACTAAGCTGTCAAGACATTATCATTAGCTTGGTTAGGGTTGCTTATTCGTTTATCTTCTATTCAGTCATATTTAATGATACATAGCAATCTCATCACAGCCAACGTTATTAGCTTAACTCCATTCCCCACTGCATACATCAGGGAAAATGGAATGGCATCTGTGTAAATGTTAGCACATTACTGTAAATGTTATCCTATTAGAGAGGTGATGTTGTTGCTTGGTATTGTCACCACAGAAAGTTGGCCACATATGCCGAGGCAGTGATTGAGAATGTCACCACTCCGCAGTCTGAGTCAACTTCCCCCTCGCCCCGTCACCATCCCCCCCCCCGCCCCCCCACCGTGTCCCCCTTCTGTCCCCCCACCTCCTGCGGCATGTGCTCGAGAACATGGCCATTACCTTTCTCGGTTCCTATGGCAACCTTACTCCCGCTCTCCAGCCCTTGGGTGTTGGTTTCAGTGACTGTATGTGTGTGAAAGAGAGAGAATGTGTGTGTGTGCATCAGAGGGAATAAGAATGAGCGGTTGGTGTTATGTTATATTTCCTGTTAATATATTTACAGTGAAACTACGCTTTCTATTTACTGTTTCCTCACATGCACAAACATACACAAGCAGACATAAACCCGCAACTTTAGAATTCCTTGAAACAAACGCACTTGCAAGGTATTGTCGGATCGTTTCGCTAGTGTCGACACAGAACACGGTGTGTCAGTGTGGTGTGATTTCGGAACTGTCTGTTTCCTCTTTCAGGCTGATCTCTGATCACTGGTCAATCAACTGAGCCTGGATCTGGAGCCCCCCTCTGAGTCTCATCAGCCTGCTACATCCTGTCTGTGGGCCTGCCTCTGGTGAGAGGGAGATGGGGAGTGAAACATGAAGGGCTGGAGGAGAACATCGGAGACGGTGAGGGCGTGTGATAGACCGCAGAAGACACCGTGGAGAAGAGACTGTGGGCAACGGCAAAGATGGTGAGAGGTGGGGTGGGGTGGGGGGGGTGCGGGGGTTAACAGAACAGGCTTACACAAGGACTGTTATTCTTTTCTGTGAGTCCACTGTCTTGGCTTACCTTTACAGAGAGAATGTCAGAGAGAAAGAGGGAGGGAGGGAGGGAGGGAGGGAGGGAGGGAGGGAGGGAGGGAGGGAGGGAGGGAGGGAGGGAGGGAGGGAGGGAGGGAGGGATGGATGGATGGAGGGAGGGAGGGAGGGAGGGAGGGAGGGAGGGAGGGAGGGAGGGAGGGAGGGAGGGAGGGAGGGAGGGAGGGAGGGAGGGAGGGAGGGAGGGAGGGAGGGAGGGAGGGAGGGAGGGAGGGAGGGAGGGAGGGGAAGCAGTGGCAGATAAGGATGAATATGTCTCCCCTCACCTCCCTTTCTCTCCTACACCCTGAGGATAGAGGCTGGATTGACTCCCCCTCACCCCCTCCCACGCCACCACCACCACAGCCATCGCACACACACACACACACACACACACACACTCACACTCTTGGACTGGCTGTGTGTGGTGCCCACCGCAAACGTATGCCAATTAACACATCTCTACACACACTAAGCTCATTTATACAACATTAACTGGTTGGCCACAGACACCAATTATCTTTCATTTGGTCTTATGAAAGCGAGATGGTGGAGTTGGCGAGGGCTAACAAGCTTTTCTGCAAGAATAACACAGCCTACTATTTGTGTTTGTATGCCTTCCTATTCCTAAGCTCATTACAGGAAATCAATGATGTGAAACCCACTCTCTTGGGATAGTGATGTCTGAGGTGAACACTTATCAATTTTCTGTGTCCTGGAATCATTAAGCTTTCATTTTCATTGTTGTTTGTCGTAGCGTCAGAATTCAGCACAATAAGTCCTGCATGATATTCTCGGTCTGTAGCGACAAGCAGTGCTATCATTATAATATACAAAACCTCCTCTTGTTAGAGATTGTTTCCTTTAAATCGGCCTCAGTGTTCAGAATGAAAGGGCACTGAGGTCTCAAAATAGCAAGTGGCTATACAGTAACTGTGTGTCCACCACTTTGCTGGAAGATTTAAACATATAATCCACCTGCAACATAACTTTAACAGAGTGTGTTCATGCTTATTCAGCTACAGGGTTGACCTGAAAGGCTAAAGGCTTGGCTAAATGTAGAAACAGAGGTCGAAAGAGGGGTCAGTGTAGTCTCTGACTCCTTGTCCTTCATGGAGTTTTGATTTGTCTTTTGTGCCACAGGCCTATGAATACAACGAGCCCCGGCGATAAGATGTTCAATCTTAAAACGTTGATTTGGTTAAAGTGGCATTAGACAAAATTGATTTCAAACCTAATAACTCTCCTTCGAAAGGTGGGGTGTGTGATGGGGATGGGGGTGGGGGGTAGTGTCAAACTGAGAGCCTGAGTCATACGGTAAATCAGTTTTCTTGACACATTCTTAATTACCTCAGAGCCTCAAGCCAACGTGTGCAGAAGAAACATCCAATGAGAAACAGGAAATGTAGATGCTGATGTTGAGGCTGATTGTTTTTTTGTTTGTTTTTTACATTTCCCCATCCTCATGCCTTTCCACAAAAGTGTGCATGGTGTTTAACCCAGCATACTTCACACACACTCTATACATACACTTAGCTTCTAAAACGTTTGCTCACGCTGATTGGCTGTGCCTTAAGGGAAACAGTTGGGGGATAGAACCTGAAATGGACGAATGAGAGACACCCATTTCACAGAGGTGGAAAGATGATTGAGGAGTGTAAGGGCACATTGACATATTGACAGCTACATACAAGACTGAGCAGGTAATGGCTCTTTACCCTGGACAGGTAAAGAGCACAGCTTGCTTGTGTGTGTGTGTGTGTGTGTGTGTGTGGCATGTGTTTGTGCCTTGTGGCTTTGCATGTCTATCTTTAACTGATTAAGCTTTGCTATTTAGGATTTCATACAGTATACCTCCTTAATAGATTTGTTTAATAAGAATGCTATGGGGGATCAGTCAGATGGAGATTGTTTTTCTCCGGTTTAGCATCTCTATTATGTGTGGTGTGATTGCACTGTCCCAGGTGTCTCTCTCTACTCCGTTTGAATGCAAGACATCCCATTAGAAATGAATTGAATTGGATTTAGAAAGGCCACTTCGATTCGAGAATGCCGTGTGTCTACACAAGAAATGTGTCAGATGAGAGGGAGGGATTAGATAGAAGTTTCTGGCCAAGGGTGCCTTCTCCCTATGACAAATCAAATTTGGGTAAAACTCTTACCCCTGTGGTGAAAAACAAAACAAAAGCAAAACTACTATGCCTGTAACACCTAGTAACATCCCAAGGAGTTTCAGTCAAAGTCTTTTGTTTGGGTATTTGGTCTTTGGTTACAGAAAATATTAAATGTCAAAGCTGGCTTAATCATGATTATTTCTGACATTTTTTCAGTGGAAGTGTATAGTTCACTCTTTTCAGTGTGGTTTATGTTGTAAAAGGTCACTCCTGACACTGCATCAAAAAAGCTAATATAGCTCTCTTAAGCGATACACAACAAAGGCTTCATTCCTCAGCGTAGAAGGGTGAACACAATCGTTTTATGCTCATGACACCCAAACTGTAAACACAACACTCAAATGAGCATTACTCCTATTAATTACCCACTTTGTACAAGACCTTCTCTATCTATCTTACACCAGTTATCGTCATCTGATTTGCATATCTAATTACTTCTTGTCAATCAGTCTTGATTTGTAATAATCAGTCATTCCTTAATGCCTTGTTTGCATTCAGAACTAAATATGACAGGTTTGATTAGTGTCTATTGTCTATAAGATGCCTAATTGAGGTCTCCAAGTGTAGTAACAAAGCTTTTATTATATTTTCAGGAAAGTGTGCTTTACCATTGATGTCATCTCTTCTGCTGCAGTTTTCTGTTAGTATGTATATGTATCTGAGTCTTGCTCCAACTAGACTCCCCTCGCATCATTCATTCTCCAGGCAGATAGCGCTTTTAATAGACATTATTTAAATGAATTTAGAAAATTATTTTAAGGTAATGTCCATTGGCATGCATAAACAATGATGTCAAAACAATACTATTCATCCCCTAATAATGAGTAATCACTAATCAGCAATTCTTTCAGTCAACAAACTGTTACCCCAATCAAATGTATGCTAAATATAATATGTTGAGTTGTGTGGTCATCGTTAACAGGGTTATATGATAGAAATCATTTTTCCGAAGCACTTAATGATAAAAAAGAAAGACATTTAGAATGTACAATGTAACTATGTCTTTTGTTAAATAATGATACAATACAGTTGTGTTGGTATTGTTTTATTGTTGGTATCTTAGATCAAATTGTTTGTGAGTATGGAAGAAAAAACATAATGCGTGTGTGTGTCAGTGTGTGTGTGTATGTGGACTTATCTACCCCAAGAGAGTCAGCTCTCCTGACAAGTGATGAAATAATAATGAGAACATTTGTTGCTTCTGAGTACGCGAGAGAAGGAGCGAGGAGCTGTGGGGAAATTAAAAGTAGAAAGACATTTAATAGAATAGCATGCTACAGTCATGAAACACAAATGGACAAATTAATATAAAAGTTGAGGAAGGCGAGAGGTTGGCTTGGAGGAAAGAATTTGGGGGAAATGAGCAGGGAAAGTCAATCCATCCATAACGGTGTAGAGAACATGAACCTTAAGCAAATGTTAATTCCATTTGTAAGAAAGTATGTCAAGCCTGCACGAAAGCCATCCAGTCCAGTCAGGCCTTTGTGGATGAGGTGAAGAGGGAGACCTCAGAGATCTTAATTGCAGTCAGAAGGTAAACGTCAGTTGATAGCACATAGGCCTATACAAACAGTGCTCTCAGGTTGACACATTCAAGTATTTGCCCACAGACAAATTGAACCATTCTTATGAGTCCACCAGACTCCCTGATTAACGTATACTTACATTACATGTATGTATGAGTCAGTTAACTGACCACAGGTTGCACTACGTATTATGCTTTAAACTGGGTTTGCAAAACACTTGTATAGCTTGCTTCAATAATTCAGGAACGTATTTATATTCAAGGATGTATGTTGATCTGACTGAGGGTGGCGAGACAGCTTGGTGTCTCTAAGAAGCCAATGAGACATAGTAGAAGCGTTGCGTCATGAATTTTTAAAGGTTTATGTTTATCTGAGCTATGAAATGACAGTTGCTTGACTGAAATTAATTTTTCATGAACAACTTCTTCAACCTTGCAGATAAAATGTCACATAATTTCCCAGTGGTGGCCGTTCATCTTGAATTTGCAGGTAATCGCAAAAGAATATTAGGACAAATAGGATTAAGCTATAGGCCTATTATTATAGGCAGTAGTAGTTTGTCCTATAGTGTCAAACACAGGCTACCATTAAGAAGACCATAAGCAGAACAAAACAAGTGTACTTTATTCGTAGCATGCTGCACATTTGTTATATATAAGTCATTCATGTTTCACTTATATAAATACAAGTGTTATAATACAAAAACCATGCAGCATTGTTTTCTTGTATTTTCTGATTACGAAAAGTGCAAAAACATTTGGTCCAAAATCACGCACGGACCAAGCAGTGCATGCTTAACGGAAATAGTCTTTAAACACAGTGTAAACATTGATGGAGTTAATTGTTAAACGTGCAATATTCCTGCTCCTTATGTGTTTTAACCCACATGCCACTACGAATCTGGAAGAGAAATACAAGAACATCTACGCCTTAAGTACTGTGACACCTGACACTAAATCGCGCATCTTACTACATGCGCCGCGGTCGGGAATGTTATACATTCGTTCCTAAACTTAATTTCAAAGTTGCTGAATTCGAGCTAACAACATGTAAACATTTTAGTTACTTTGTTCAAGTTGGCAAGCAAAATATTTTTTCGGTGAACATATCACACACATGTAAACAATACTTTGCTGGTTCTTTGAGCACACTTGTTCTTCATGAAAAATTGGTAGTTTCGAATCAATCGTAATATTAAGATAATAATACTATTTGCATATCATCGTCGCACCAAGAAACAGAGCGCCCCGTAGAGGCGTGTGGTACATGGTGAGGCCACAGTCCGTGCGCAACACACCCATCGCCCATCGTTATGGACTAGCTGAGTCCAATCATTACCGCTTCCACGTCTTTGGAAGGTCTCCGGTCTTTTACCAGAAAGTTAATCATACTCTCCGATTTAATCATAAGGTTGCAGCCAAGGAAGAAGATGCCGAACATTACCGTGAGCGATAAGACGCACAAGACGGCGATCTGCACTACGCGCATGATGAAGAGTTTTCGTTCGTCTGGAGGCAACACCAGCGAACCACCGTCATTAGTTGCCACGTCTGTTTCATTACAGCAGTTTACCAGAGTACCGGCGAGAATCTGGCTCCCATTAAACAGCGCGCCCTGGGTCAGCCCGACTGGGTCGAAGAATGTAACGTTCATCTCTCCGTGGTTGTTAGCAGCCTGATGTTGGGGTGCACGGTTCCACTAGGCAGACTTTTACCACAAAATCCTGTCTCAAAGTTACGCTTTGCTTCATATGGAAAAAACTATCAGTGAAATAGGCTAGAAACACAACGCTTTCCTCTTGGTTAATATTACCAGGACTGACTTGTCATTCCGTAGTCTGTCTATTGCCTCTGAAAAGTCACCACTTTTCCAGACTGAGTCCCGTAAACCGTGCTGCCGGTAAAAGTGCTTAACACAACTTATGAGCAGCTCTGACAGTGCAAATCGTCCCTCCGTCCTGTGAAATGTGAGACTGCCCCTCTGCGCACTGTGCCTTCGTGTGCGCTTTTGTGCCAAGTCTCTGGTGCGTTTTAAAGTGATGATGAGTTCCCCGTGGACCACACCATTGTTTCCCACAAGGGGAGGAGGCTGAAGTAGGTCTGTTGCACGTTAATCCACTTATTTGTATTACGCATACCTTTTTAATTTGAACAGCGATACTTGCAATTCTTACATCATCGGAAATGAACATATTATCTTTCAATAGACGTTTTATGTGGTGAACCATAGAATCACATTAATACTGCATGGAATTGGTGTGTGTGGTAATACGCCTGAGTTTGAAGGTTTTCAGTTAACTGGAGCTCTTTGCTTCAACTCTCTGAGACTGGTGATTGAGATTGCCTCACTGACTGGAGATGGCAATGCGCAACTGATAGAAATGTGTCATTCAAATAATTAACACAGAAATGTGTTATTCAAAAAAAATTAACTTTCAAGTGCACCATAAACCATAAACCATAAATAAACCATTCACACTAATATTATTAGACATGGCAATTCTGTCAGAATGGATGTATGTGGGTATTTATACCAGCATGGTGGGAGTAGGCCTGTAGTATTGTTTGCCATCCTCATGGTGTTTTGGTAAGAGCACAATGTTAAATCTGACATATATATATATTATATATATATATATATATATAATATATATATATATATATATATATATATATATATATATATTCTGTACAAGTTGCCATCCTCACTTCAAATGGTCTAAACTGTCCTTACAATTGCAGTCAACACATGACATGGACAGAAAATGATGCTGCCACCAGCAGTAGTGGTCCTTGTGAAGTATTTTAAAGACTTTTTTGTGAACTATAAAGAATCAATTCTAGCCAAGGTCAGAGACAGATTTTCTTGTTTGTCAACATTCAGAGGTGTCTAATTCAATTTAAGCTGCTCTTGATGTGTGGTCTCTGTGTGGGGACATGTTTCTCTCAACTGCAAACTGACAAGAGTCTGTCCAAACAATGATTAGGACTGCACACAACTTTCATTAGCTTGGGAGACAATCAATTACAGTTCATTAATCACTGGCTGATAACAGAGGAGAATTGAAGAGTTTTATTTTCTACAAGGCCGAATAATCCTATTAACATTTTTGATTGAGCTTGTTTTATCTATTTATAGCTGATATAATTGCTGTGTATAAAGCAATATTGCGTAAATGTCATTTTCAAGCAACAGGGATTTGAATGTTGATCTCTCCGTTAATACATAAATCCGCAAAGTAAAGAAAAAAGCGGTGTTTTTACAATAGGCTATTTATGAAATACAACACAGTTTAAATGCTGCAAAGCGCAGAAAGCTTTTATAAAAACAAAATCAAAGTGAAGTAAATCTTCAATGACTATTGCTACTTTGTGTAGGTTCTAAAGTTATACCATATAACAGTTTCCCTTCTCTATTAGTTTTCTTCCCTATAATTAAATATAGTTTATGTTTGCGCGTGTCAAGTAAACTTCAGCCAAGCTACACTGTTTATCACGCCTTTCCATCTTGACGGGTAGAAAACCATATGTGATGTCCTGCGTTTACTGTCAGCTCCAAAGTGTTTACATTCAATGACGTATGTGTCATAAAGTCACATATGTCAGGGATGGGTTTTTAATATTGCCTATCCTGAATCCCACTACGTCTCAATATAGAAATAGATATTATGGAGACACATATAGACATGTCCTATGTGTCTCACACTAGTTCCTAAGCAACAGGAGATGTGTGAGCATGGAGACAGATGGTTGCTAAAGTTATTTTGGTTGAGAAAAGAAGAGGGGAGGGAGTGTGCAGGGACGGAGCGGAGGGGAAAACGTTTCCACTTAGCGCAAGGGAATTGGCAGCCTAGCAACACAAACTAAGTGAAGACATCCCCTAGCAACAGGGAGGTGTTTGGCCCCACCCACCCCCCCCCTCTCCTTCCCCTCCCACCCGCCCGCCCTCCCGCCCACACCCCCACCTCTGTCTTTAAGGGCCACCACACAGGTTATTACTTCACCTGGACACAAGGATCTCAATCCCCCTCCGCGCCTGCCCGCACACACACACACACACACACCTCCTTTATCTCTTGCACCTTAGTGGGTGAGTCTTAGGATGTTGCTCCTGTCCAATTAGTCTAACAGATTCCTCTTAAGCCAACCCTTTATTAGATGATCAAAGCATATAAAGGCTGTTTTCTGTGTGCTTGCTTCTGGCGGAGAAGGGAAAGACGTGTAAGGGAAAAATAAATGTGAAGACGATGGTGAACAGTAAAACGGAGAAAGCGTAGTAAAGTGTAGTAAAGCGGAACGGGGAATGACACAGTGACAGCTTTACAAAGCAAAGAACAGGGACAAACAGAGAGAGGGCATGGTCTGAGCTTGGGGGGGGGGGGCTGTCACCTGTGGGACTCCTAATCACAGACAAGCAAACGCAGTTGTTAATTACACGTTGGGTCGAACACACACAGAAAAGCACTGCCCCACAACAACCTCTCAATATGCACTCATTAGCCGCTAAAGTTATTTCAAGGAGATGATGGCTTCATTGCTTTAATTTGTTTTGCATTGGTTTGTGTGTATGTGCATGTGTATGTGCATGTGTATGTGTGTGTACTGTGGGTGCAAGCTGATATGCACCTTTTACTGAGTGTGCCTGTTTGCATTGTAGGCAGTACATTAGAATTTCATGCGACTAATTAAATGAATTGCTATTTCTACCTCCTGTTTTAGTCTCATGCAGTCTTTCTTTGAAAAACAGCCTCTCCCATTCTTCTTCACTGATCAATGCATTTCTCATAGCCACAGCTTCTATGTTGATCCCTCTTCTTCTTAAATATTTTCTCTCCTCATTCCAACCTTTTACTCTCTCACTCCTTATTTGACTCTCTTCCACTTTCGACGTGACACATCAGTATTTGAGCAGGTGCCAAAGTACTGTATGGACTTCACGAGGAACCTGTGGAGAGAGAGTAAACCGTCGCTGTCGATGTCTCCTCTCTTTACTCGGTGCTCAATCCCTCTTTGACAGCATCCTTTTTGAGGCTACTACCTGGGGGACACCTGTTGGGGGGGAAAGGTGGTCTCAGGTTAGCAGAGGCAGGCGCCAGTAGGTCACCAGTAGGTCACCAGCAGGTCACCAGCAGGTCACCAGCCGGTCACCAGCAGGTCACCAGCAGGTCACATGACAACACAAACATAGACCGCGCCATGTGAGAAAAACAGGGTTCAAATCGGTAAGGTAATAAAACCGTAATAAAAACCCCTTCCTTTCCGTCCCTCGACCCTTCTCCTTCACAAAGGATCACAGAGATGTTTATTTAATTAAGTCAAATCCATCGTAGAGGACCAGGATGAACTGGAAGAGGTTATCTAAACTTGGTGTAATTGCATTCTCAGACCCAGTCAGGAGCTTTATCGCAGTTTTATTGAGCTGAGACTGGGGTCGGGACCGGACCCCTCACCCCTGGCCAGGCCCCTCCTTCTCCTCCAGCTCACATTCTTAATTGGGTGCCATCTGACCTTCTCTTTAGCTCTTCACCCAGCACAATGTGAGCCATGCTCTGGCCAAAATGCAATTTGTTCAGACAGATGGGGGGGGGGGGGGGGGGGGGGGGGGGGGTTGTTGGGTGTGGGGTTGGGGGGGCGGGTAGGGGGCTATTTGAACAACATGGGGCCACAGAAGCAATCACGAGTAAAGAAGACAATATTAGGTGTTGATGGAGTGTTATCCCCACGCCTACTGCTAGGAGCAATCAGAGCCTAATGCCAGCAGTCTAGGTATTATAGCTTATCTATTTATTCCTCTTTTTCTATCAGCCCTCCTCACTGCAATTCCTGAACACTGGTGGCAGTATCTTAGCAACCAGCTAGAGAGAGAGAGAGAAAGAGAGAGAGCGAATAGAGGTAGGGGAGAGAAATAGTGATTCAATAAATGGACAAGCGCAGAGATCAGAGGGAGAGAGGGAGGCATTGTCTGCTTCTCTACCTCCACACCACGACTCAATTTCTGCAGGGCTGACGGGTGGCAGTCGCAGTGCAGACTGGGCATTGATCTAATCTGTTTTTTTTTTTATCACCCTCGCTCGCTCTCTCTCTCTCTCTCTCTCTCTCTCTCGCTTTCTCTTTATTTATTTTTCCCATTTCGATAGCAAACCATTTTTCTCATGCCCTATCATACCCTGATGACAGTCCTTTGAAGGGACGGAAGCAGTGAAGATTCATGTGGACTGAGACCTTAGAACTCAGGCTGGAAATGGGTCTTCCTGAAAGAGAAGCATTCATCTATGTACACACACACACACACATTGAAGAGGTCCACTTTGACTCCTAAATATATTGAATCCACATGGTCCAGGTGGTCCTTTTCTGTGTGTGTGTGTGCATGAGTTCACATTTAATTTAAACTTAAATGAGAACACACTCGGTTAAACAAAGTATTTGGAAATTCTATTTGAAGAGAATAAACGATTTGTACAAAGGTTTTTATAATTATACCGTTGATTCAGACTAGTTTCCTAAATTACCCCATGTGTGGCAACAGGTCTGCTCATCTGTAGTCCCATTAAAATATAAATGTAAAAGTGGTTTCATTATTGGCCACTAGAGGGCTCTACTGTATAATTCTGTACTTCAGAAACGTTTTTCGGGTACTCATCGATTTGCTCCTTACCTTTATGATATAAATGCATATTGGGCAACATGTAAAGTGTTTGTAATGCCTCAATAAATAAAGTATAAATATGAATAGGCCCTACCATATTGCATAAAACAGGGTTTTTTTCAGTAAGGGGAATTACTCGTCAACTAATACATCACACTCATTTTTCATAGGACATAGTTAACAATCACGATTCACAGATAAGTTTGCGGTGAGTTTTGCAACAACGACGAAAAGCTTGTGTCTTAGCTCTGTCTAGGATGATTCAAGTAGTTGCATGGGAGACCTACCTACAGTTGGGTGTGGACAAAACGCTCAAATAGCACAGGTCCAATTGATCAGTTGGGTCTCAAACAGGCATTGCACTATGGGATCGCTTTTAGAAAGTCTATGGATTGTGTTCACATTGTTCACAGCATCAGAAGTTTATGGTAAGTTCACTTTCCTTAATTTTTGTATGAAACTATTTGTTTTATCATTTGACTGAAACCATAGCTTGGGACCTTTTGATAGTAGGCTACGGTTAAATTAAGTCTAATCAAGGAATTGACCATACATTTTCCTCTGTAGATTACAGAAATGTAATTTAACATTCGTGGTATTTTATGAGCGACTCAGTACAACCGCCTATCCTCTGAGCTGCTTTCCTGATACCATGTAAGGGAACGCTAATTCACGCGACGTGATGCCAGCATTGACCACACCTTTGGTTAGGCTATGTCAACACACTTTTGACATATTTCTACAACATATGAAGGCTAAAGTATGTATGTATTCCTCATATTCCGCTTTTATTGAGTAGCCTACTCTCTGGAAGCTAGAGGACAGATATGGAACCTATGGACAGATAAGATTTTAAGCACCGGACTGGTGTTATTTGACTCGATTTAGGACCCGCAACTTCTTGTGGCATTGCTGTAAATTGGTTTAACAGGTAGGCCTTATCTGTACTCTTGGGAAATATGACAAGTACATTGTTAAATACATTTGACGTGCAGTGTTTTAGGACTTTCCAAACATCCTGCAACTTACCGTAGGCTAACCGACGTGAAAACTCCCAACTCCGTTTATAATGCCGCCCACCCGCGCCATTGAAAAGCTATATTTTTAGTAGGCTGAAGCGGTGTTTACGACTGACAGGTAGGTGCATAGCTATTTGTTTGAACAGCCAGTGTGGCCAAGCAATTAAGGGAGTAAAGATCGTGTTGAGCAACTTATTACAACGGTTACATTAAAAGGTGAGCTTAAGTGCCTGACTTTCTAATGGTTGATGGGGTTATTTCAGGCTCCAATATCTGCACATCCCGAGGTGTGAGCACCTGCCGGAAATGTTTAGCCATCAGCCCTATCTGTGGTTGGTGCTCCCAAGAGGTAAGATCTACCTTCCAACCACCCTCACGTTGCAGTGTTTCAATCTAATCGTCTTCTCTAACGGCGTGATAGGACCTGAAGCCCTTACCCCAACCGCATTCCACCTATTGGACCTAACACAAAAACACTGTCATGCCAGGCTCCGTTTCTTAGACTACATTTCTCAATCTGTTATTGAGAAACAAATTCGCCTGTTGAACACACCCATGTGTAGCCGGTGTGTGGTGAAACTCACTCTTCAAGTATTTAATAGGCCACCCGCGTCAGCGAATTGCTAGCTTTTCGTTGGCGTAGTTGGTAGTGGTGGCGCTTGGGAAGTCAGATGTGGTGAGATGGACTCCCTGTGGGAGCGGACAGTGGCCTGTGTACCTCTGACGGAACTTGCAAGACCATGTCTGTTACACATGTAGTCTACTGAGTACACTCAGTAATAGGCTTAAAATGTGGGCATTAGGCCACTGCATGTGTGATGGCTAACATGGAATCATTGGGCGTGGACGATTGGTGGTGTGAGTTATAATGTTTAATTAAAGTTGTACACTAAAACATTTGTTATTAAACTCAAACCACATGATTCCAATTGCATTTTAAATATTTTCAGCCATTTGATGAAAGTGTTTTGATTGTGGGCACAATTTTTGTTCCGGTCTTGAGCCACCTGTGGCATGTCTAACTCTCTTTTTTGTGTGTGTGTGTGTGTGTGTGTGGGTGTGTGTGTGTGTGGTTTATTGGGGGGGGGGGGGGGGGTTTGGATAGAGGGAGTCGAGTGCTTCTCGCTGTGACCTGAAGAAGAACCTGCTGGATGGAGGTTGTAAAGTGGAGGCCCTGGAGTTCCCCACCAGCACCCTCACCATCCGGGAGGACAAGCCCCTCAGTAGCAAGGCCTCAGGGGCCGCTGATGATGTCACTCAGATCAAACCACAGAAAGTCCACCTCACTCTTAGACCAGGTACTGCACACCTGGGCCACACTATGAGCTGCGATGCACCCTGGGTTTTACAGATAAGGACCTAAGGGGCACCAATCTTCCATGTTTGTTCACTTCCTTTTGTGTTGTATCTCCCCCCTTTTACTCCTCACCTCTCTCCCTTCATCCCTCCCTTGCAATCTCCTCTCAGATGATGCCAGGAGATTCACTGTTTCGGTGAAGCAGGTGGAAGATTACCCAGTAGACCTTTACTATCTGATGGACTTATCTTATTCCATGAAGGATGACTTGGCCCGTCTTCGTACCTTGGGCAACGAACTGGCTAAAGCAATGGGCAGCACCACGAGCAAACTGCGCATGGGCTTTGGAGCCTTTGTGGACAAGCCCCTGTCCCCCTACATGTATATTTACCCAAAAGAGGCTGTCCAAAATCCCTGCTTAGGGTGAGTGGAGAGATCTCACGGTACTGGAAAAGACCCCCCCCCCCCCCTTTTCCAGTACCGTGATGTTGCTAGGATGTGGTCATTGTGAACATTGTTTACTTGTCCGGTTGAATTGAATGGGTCTAACATATTCCTTGCCAATTTGTCCTTTGGCGTCTGGTGTAAAGGCTCTCGTCCACATCCAAGGTTGTGTGCATGCCTCAGTTTGGGTTCCGCCACGTGCTATCTCTGACGGAGCAGGTGGGTCGCTTTACTGAGGAGGTGGCCAAGCAGAGCATTTCCCGAAACAGAGACGGCCCTGAGGGCGGCTTCGACGGCATCCTCCAGGCTCTCGTGTGCAACGTGAGGAAGATCACATCAAGACAGTAACGGGACAAAATAAACGGGAGACATCTGCAGGCAAATGTGAATCTTGTGGATGAATGTCTCTTGCCCGTTTGTTTCTCAGGAAAAGATAGGCTGGCGCGAGGGCGCCTCCCACCTGTTGGTGTTTACCACGGATGCTGAGACACACATAGCTCTTGACGGACGGCTAGCAGGCCTGGTCCAGCCCAACGACGGGAAGTGCCACCTCGACAACGACAACAACTATGACATGAGCACTGTAATGGTGAGTGTGTGTGTGTGTGCGCGAGAATATTTGAGTTGTTTGAATTAGAATACTCGTAATCCAGTAGGGGTTTAAATGTAAGACTGCATATAATACAGCCCTTATTACACGTGAAATAATGGCGACCTTTACTTTCCTCTAGGACTACCCTTCGCTGGCTCTCATGTCTGAGAAAATGTCTCAGAATAACATCAACCTGATCTTTGCTGTGACTAACAATGTATTGTCTCTCTACACGGTGGGTTTGCTTTAATAAAACCCAGGAAGATTTATCCTATCAAGAATAGGGCTGTAGAAGACCCTGACTCTGGGTCTATGTTCTGCATGTGTTAATATGAAAGTATCCCTGGTTCTCTTCCTCAGAACTTCAGCGAGCTTATCCCAGGAACCACCGTTGGAGCATTGACTGGCGATTCTGGCAATGTGATCAAGCTCATTCTCGATGCCTATGAGGTGAGGGACAGCTGTCTATGCATACAATACATGGTCTGTATTGGTTTCACGGATGACATATACCACTAAATATTCAGAAGAATTGCTATGCTGTCACTGCTTGCTTTATTGTGGTCCGCCTATCCCCCTAACTGTATGTCCTGACCTGTTGAGCAGAAGATCCGCTCAAAGGTGGAACTGGAGCTGCTGGGCGTGCCCGAGGAACTAGCCCTTTCCTTCAACGCCACGTGCCTGAACGGACAGGTCAACCTTGGCCTCAAGTCCTGCAGTGATCTCAAGATAGGAGACACGGTCAGTGATGCCTTCTACAAGATGTTCAACACAAAGACCTGTCTTAGGACAAAGTATGGTCCCTCATAGTAACAGTAATATATTTCTAAATGACACTTGACCTTCTCCACAGGTGTCATTTAGTATCGAGGCTCAGTTAAGAGGCTGCCCAAAGGAGAAGACACGGACCTTCACTATCAAGCCGAGGGGCTTCAAGGATGCTCTGGAGGTGACGGTAGACTTTGCCTGTGGTTGTTCCTGTGAGAACCAAGCTCAGGTGGACAGCCCCTACTGCAGCCAAGGCAACGGCACCTATGAGTGTGGGGTGTGCAAGTGTAACCCTGGGCAACTGGGTCCACGTTGTGAGTGTACAGAGGAGGACTACAGCCCCTCGGACGACGATAGCTGCAGCCCCAAACCTGAGGATGACATCTGCAAAGGGAGGGGCGACTGTATTTGTGGACAGTGCTCATGTCACCGTACTGACTTTGGGAAAGTGTGGGGGAAGTACTGTGAGTGTGATGACTTCAACTGCTTGCGATACAAAGGAAAGCTGTGCTCAGGTGAGTGAATGCATGTTTGGGTCTGTGGGTAATCATTTCTAAGTCGTTTGCTCTAACAGCGAGTTTGGTTTGTTTGATTTAGATTCAATATAGACCAAAACATTGGGAGTTTTCAGACGTGAGTTGTTTAAGTGTGAAGATCTGTCAGTTTGCCAGTAACATTACTTGTCTAAATGTTTAACAGGAAAGAACAGACCATTTGTCTGCCGACTATTCACAGTTCCTTAGTTGATCACTACCCATAATGCTTCCTGCAATAGTCACTCACTGAACAAATGCAGCCTGTTGAGTTGACTGTTCCTTTAAATATTCTTTAAATAGACTCTGATGTTTCTTACTGATTATAATCAGTTTTTCAGGCAGGATCATGATATGCCGTTACTCAATTCTCTATCTCAAGTCTGTGCTCAAAGTAAAAAAAACAAAAAACATAAAGAAGCAGTTACAGACTTTCAATCATCAAGCGTTTCTCGAGGCTTGTTCATGCCATGTAGTTGTATTGTAGGTGTATTGTGTAACACCTACATACTTTTTGTATACTTGACCACTTCCACATACATTGGGTTCAGACGGTTCCTTTGGGCCTATGCACTTTTGATCCTTAAACTTTTGCGGTACTTTCTACGTGTACTATTTGCATATCGCTTTAGATAAAAGCTTCTGCAAAACGGATATATAATATAAAAAAAGTTAAATCTATCATACACCTTGTACTAATGGACATTGTTGGGTTAGGATAACAGGTCAGTTGCATGTGTAAACCTTTTACAACTTTGTTTTCCTTTCCCCTCAACATGGTTGTAACTTGAACAGCTGCTATTGGGAAAGACAAGATTAGTTTCTCAGTTCAAAGTCATGCTTTGTTTTAGTTAAATGGTTCTCACTGCCTCTCATTGTAACCTTTCCCTTAATTTGATGAGGATGTTCCCATGGTCGGCCCCTGACATGGTCTGTCTGTTATTGTTTCAGTCTAACATTCATGCGTTTCCCCCACTGCTCCAGACCTAGTTTATCTAAACAGTCTTACCCTTTACAAAATGGCATACAATTATGTGTTAATTATGTGTCAATATTGTGTGAACTGGTAAAGTACCACTAACTCTCAACCCCAGCTCTGTTTCCCTCAACCGCCAGGGGCTGTGTGTTTCACTCTTTTGGAAGTTTAAGACTAGTGCATGGATAGGGCAGAGCAAGAGTCAACAAGTATGTCCCCAGGCCACATAAACAGGCAAGATGTTACAGGAACGTTTGCATTCCGCAGGCTCTCTTCCCCCTCAGTCTGGCTCACTCTGTCCTCTCTCTCCTTCCCTACTGCTTACTGTGTAAACTTTGTATCCGTCAGTGGTCCTTGTGTGATGCTATTAATTGGGAGGATTATTTCCCCACAAAAATAGGGAGCTCCTCTTATGTCTTGTTCAACTTTACAAGAAGTGTGAATCACTTCATCTTGTCAAGTACAAACTGTTTGGGTGGGAGAGTTAGGCAACAGGGGAAAACATTTGTTTTCAGTGGAGATGGTAAAGTTGTTTGTAAGAATGATTTTAAGGATGTTTGCAAGCTTATTTGTCATGCAACGCTAAACTTAAACGTTTTTGCTCACCAACAGGCCTGTGGTTTACCAAAGCTACTCAGAATATCTATTAGCGTGACATTTCGGTTTCATCGTCAGCTTGACATGAAAAAACAACAGACGCACATATAGCGCACACACAAGCAATGACTGATTCAGTAAAGGGTTTGAAAATCTTGTGGTTTTGCCGTAACTAAACAATGGATGCCAGTCTTAGAGGAGAGAAGATCATGTCCATTGTCTACCACTGAGGCTGCCCAGGAAACTGGTATTAGTGATGTACTCATGTGATTGCTCTTACTCAACTGGCTTAGCGCAATGATGTGGTCGTCCCAGGCAGGTTCTCTCCTCTCTCTATCCATACTTACTGTACATGTACATGCATGCTGATACACACTTGCTGATGCACACACTAGTTAAGTGAACACTGTATAGTATGGGCAAATAATAACAAACTTGGCCAGCTGCATTGTTTTGAATGAATTAGAGGTGGCCTTTTTGGTCGACAGTGTTGAAGATCTGATGGTAATGTGTGTCTACTTTCCCCATTTCCCTCTGTCAGACCACGGCACGTGTGACTGTGGCTTCTGCAAGTGTAACTCGGACTGGAAAGGAGAGAACTGTAACTGCTCCACTCTCACCGACACCTGCATGTCCGGCATCGGCCTGCTGTGTAGCGGCCGGGGTCAGTGTGTGTGTGGGGCCTGTGAGTGCACTCAGCCGGGAGCCTATGGCTCCACCTGTGAGAGGTGTCCTACCTGCCCTGATGCCTGTACCATCAAGAAGTAAGGCCCTTTATGTTCTCATAATGACTACGAAGTTTGAAGAGATTCGGTTCAATATGATAGGAATTCTCTCATTCGTTTTCAGTGTGCTGTCATTTTTCTCTCTCTCGATGAGCCCCGTATTACAAAACGATACTACAATGATGAACGTCACCACTTCAGTTCTTAAATGTGGTGGTGATGATGATGATGATGATTGATGATGATGGTGTGCGCAGGGAGTGTGTCGAGTGTAGACACTTCAAGAGGGGAAGCTTATTTGAGGACAAGAGTTGCCCCAGAATCTGCAGAGATGAGATTCAGCTGGTGGATGAGCTGGGTAAGAACTAATTTCAGACAAGCCTCAACATGCTTTTACCTCTTCACCCCTCTCCACACCCTCCTGTCCACCTGAATCAAATGATTTATTTCGCCCATCGCAGTGTTCCACGATAATAATAATAATAACGCAGTGAACTGCACGTATAAGGATGAAGATGATTGCCTTGAGCGATTTCAATACTATGGGGATGCCAGCGGAAAGTCCATCCTGTTTGTAATCAAGGATCCAGGTGAGTGTGCTTCTATGCATGCATTTTGTGTATGTGTATGTGTGTGTGTGTGTGTGTGTGTATAAAGTACACTGCATGTGCATTATATTCCCTATCTGTATGTGCATATAACTGAGAAGATTCCGAGAGGTACTTCAGGAGATGCAGCAGGAGCTGGGAGGTCTTGTTTCTGGCTAAGAATAGTGTGTTCCTGTATGTCAGGGCAGCCTTCATATTAGTGTCAGTGGGGCCCCAGCTGTGCAGGTACAGAGCAGGTATTCATGCATCACCTTCAGTCATCATCCGATGAGGAGGCTTTACACACTAGTGACGGCACGATGGGGCTAGTAGACACTGTAGTCACATAGACGTCGATAAGACTGTCCTGTCTTTCCGGCTATTGTATATTATCGAGCTCCACGCTCGTGCTTTCTACTTGATGTACATGAACACAGCCTTTCGATTTCTTTTGCACGTGTGAATAATTGGGCCAAATGACAACTCTAATAGTTGACAGCTCTGTACATCTCTTGTCTCCTCTTTCCTGTCTCCCAGAATGCCCTAAAGGGCCTGACACCCTGGTGGTTCTTATGTCTGTGATGGGAGCTATTCTCTTCCTTGGCCTGGCTGGTCTGCTTATCTGGAAGCTGCTTGTTACCATGCATGACCGAAAAGAGTTTGCCAAGTTTGAGGAGGAGAGAGCCAAAGCCAAATGGGATACGGTAAGATGTTCTCTTTGCAAAGTAAGAGCTGGTAAGATGTATTTCCCGCGGTATTTTCAACAATTATTGCATTAACAATTCCATTCTGTTTCAGAGTAACATACCTGAATTTAGAAGCAGCTATTTCATGTGAAATGCTATCTGTGTTTTTCAGGGCAACAATCCATTGTACAAAGGAGCCACGTCCACCTTTTCCAACGTGACATATCGTGGGAACTAAGGACCCCTGTACTGCCCAATATCACAATGTGTAAAAACTCAGGGGTTTGAAAGAGAACTGCAATTCAGTCACAAAACTACCATGCTTGTAACATCTAGAAACAGGAAGTCAAGAATGTGTGATCTGCACACTACTGTCAGAATTCTAATGCTGATTTCAAAAGAAATGCACGTACATAGTACCTGGGATATATATATATATATATATATATATATATATATATATATATATATATATATATATATATATATATATATATATATATATATATATATATATATATATATATATATATATATATATATATATATATATATATATATATATATATATATATATATATATATATATACACACAGACAGATTTTGATGTGTATAGCAAACATGAAAAAAGTTTTTAAGTTGTATTCCAGTTTTAATTATTCACCAGTGTCAATTCAGCAGAGTACAATTTCAAGTACCATTTCTCATACTTTTAGTTAACCAATGCTTTGTGTAAATGGAGTATTTCAGGCATTGAGGGTTCCTGACACTGGTTTTATATAACCAATAAAATCAAAGACTCTGTTTTTAAATAATTGTCATTGCTTGAAATGTGGCTTATTCTTTACATTAGTTAGAATAAAACAATATTACATTAGAATAAAACAATACTGTCAGTGTTTTTAATGATCTGATTGTCGATCATCAACGTGATTTTTATATTAAAAGCACTAACATGCTTTTAAGCACATGGCGCATCCCATCAATGATGAATGAAAGCTGTTTCGCACTGAAGAATTAAATGAATTGTATTGGCTCCATCATCAGGTGTGAAGAAGTATTGAAAGTGGTGTGGGAAAACAAACGAAAACATATTTCCAGAAAGGCAGTTGTAATCGTGACACTTGATCAAAGCATGTACATATAACAGTTTAGCTAATAAATATAAGGCATTTATTAAATCATCGATATTAGCAGTTTATTACGTCTAACCCAACTGCTGCAACTTTGGTTGTCACGTGTTCCCTTATCAGAGGAATAGATGATAAAAAATCAATAAAATAAAACAATTTCCAGAGAAGTTTTACCAGTAACAAACTAGTTTGTGTTTGGCTGCATTGGATTTCTTTATTTCCCTTATGTTGATTTACCTGACATACTAATAGTCTGTCCCACCTCTAGAGGGCAGCAACATGGCGTTTGGCCTAAGAGCCTGCTGGAAACGCAAACATAGAAGCAGAGGAGCGTCATTTAAACATGGCAGCACCCGATTGTGTCGGCGGGGTATTAGATGAAGCCAGCATTGAATCGGGACCAGCCCTGTCCAAATCGATATCTGAAGATTTTAAAAGGCCTCAGTTTGGAACCCGTTTCTTGACAGACCCACGTCAGGTCTTTCAACATAACGCATGGTCCGTCGCTAGCTAATAACGTTGATTGTCATTTTTTTGAGCTATCCAGCTAAACTAGTTAGCTTTAGCACACAGGATCACTCACATGTACACATCACATCATGACCAGACCCGAATGGCCATGGTCGTTTCCTAGCTAGCTAGTTTTTATGTAATCTTTGATTATATGGTGTGTGTCGTTCTTTTTCAGGGACAATGTAGAGTGGACTCAAGAACAAGAGGCAGCTGCAAAAAAAAAGGTCCTGGAGCACAGTCAACCACTTCCTACTGAAAAACAAGGTTTGTTAATCCAAGCTGTGAAAAGAAAGTCTCTTAATAATCTACATGCACCGTTGGTACATTTTTTAAATAACTGAGTGACTTTGCATTCAAGAGTGGCATGTGTCTTAACGTCATCTATTTCCATAGAGGAATATGACTGCCGAGCAAATGAGTATTGGAATGACTTCTACACCATCCACGAGAATCGTTTTTTCAAAGACCGCCACTGGCTCTTCACTGAGTTTCCTGAGTTGGCACCGCAATGTCAGCTGAACCACGACACTAGCCCAGAGGACTCTGGGATTGGAGATGGTTGCCAACGTGATCTGGACCAGGGACAATCCAGGGAAGGCACGCTTCAGCTCCACACAGATGTGGACTTTCCTGGCTGCACTGCCACATCTCGCATCCTCGAGGTGAGAAATAGAAATATTTATAAGGTCGGAATTAAGCAGCGGATCCTCAACAGAGTCACTTATTCAATCTCCCAACAGGTTGGCTGTGGTGTGGGCAACACAGTCTTTCCTATACTGAAGACAAACAAGTAAGTGGTAATCGATTGTCACGTTATGTACGAGACATCTATCATTTCAGTTTTTCAAAGCCATGTTAGCAAATTATATCACATACAGCATTCATATACCGCATTTTGTCTAAATGGATATATTGGTTCTGGAAGGTGCCTTACCATATCTACTTTGTGTGGCAGTGACCCAGGGCTATTTGTCTACTGTTGTGATTTCTCCAGCACAGCTGTGGATCTGGTCAAGGTAAGAAAGAAGGCGAAGGATACATTTGAATGTAATTATACTATGTATGTATGTATGTTTGCTTGATTGACTGATGATTTTAACTTTTCACCACCAGACAAATTCCGAGTATGACCCTGGACGTTGCTTTGCCTTTGTACACGACCTGAGTGACGATGCAGCTGTCTACCCCATTCCCGATGAAAGCCTCGACGTCATAGTACTCATCTTTGTACTCTCTGCCTTACATCCCGACAAGTAAGGCCTGGGTGCTTTCGGTTTGTCTGCTGTGAGGAAACTGAATTAGCGGAGCTTTATTCTCTCTCTTGTTCTTTTTCCTCCCTATCTCTGCCCCCTTCCTCCTCCCAGGATGCAGTCATCCATCAGAAGGCTGGCTAGGTTGTTGAAGCCTGGGGGAGTGCTGCTACTGAGGGATTATGGGCGTTATGACATGGCTCAGCTACGCTTTAAGAAAGGTCAGCGTGACTAGGTTTTGTACACATTGCTGTTTGATTGCAAGCTATAATATGGGGAATTCGTATACGTGATTGAAATCTGATGAGATGCCACAGTCAAACAGACCGGGAAATTGTTTTAATTATCTTGTTTATTTCTGCAAATGTGTCCCTTTCATTTTCAGGAAGATGTTTGTCAGATAATTTTTATGTTCGAGGAGATGGAACAAGAGTCTATTTCTTCACTCAAGGTACAATACATTTTGGTCCAAAAATATTTGGATACTTCTTGTCATATTAAGGATACTTTGAAATAACATGACCTGTGTTTTTCCAGATGAACTCCATGAAATGTTCAATCTGGCAGGGCTGGAGAAAGTTCAGAATCTAGTAGATCGGCGACTGCAGGTCAACAGAGGCAAACAGCTGACGATGTATCGTGTCTGGATCCAGTGCAAGTACCGCAAGGCTCACACCAAGCCACCTGAGACTGAGGACGAAGCCAGTGGGGCAAAGAAGACTTAAGCAGCAGAAGGTTATCTCTGATACCCAATAAGAACATTGTGTATCCCAAGAAGGGACGTATGGTTGTGGAATACCTGCAGTGCGACACCATGGGAGACGTTTATCGGTGGTAATGGGCGTAGAACTGATGTGTTGGTAGTGACAATATGCTTCACTAATGGGTTTTGGGCTTCCTCTGGGGTCCCTTAAAATTATACCCAGAGCAGACACAGCACAACGAAAGCTGATGAACTATTTGAGTCTGAATGAAGAAATACATGTTTACAATGGACGGACAATTGTTTGGCGAAATCCATTGTTTTGAATGAGATGTCCTGTATGGTTTTCATAAGACCTCTTTCACCTTCATACCTTCAAAAATATTAAAATAAGTAGCAACTTTAACGTATGACTTTTCTTTGATCTGCTTGACTTCTTGAACTGTCTGTTGGTGAGTACAATTTCACATGACAGGCCATGCACATTTACAAATGATGAAGGAATTCGTTTTTAACACCTTGTTTTTAATATATGTAATTGAATCAATCTAGATCAGATGTATATTCAAACTGGGGGTCACAAACTCAAATTTCAAAATACGTATTGGTCTAGAAAGGATTGACAAGTCATGCTCTGTTCGGGGTGAAGGTGGAAGACAAAATACTTGTGCAATCTCACGAGAAGACATGAGATTTACCATTATTGTTTACATTGCAAAAAAATGCGAACTGAACCGAATCGATCCGGATTAGGCTGAAATGATCGGAACAATTCAACTTCCGCAGCACATTGTTGTGTGTGTCGAGGAAGGTAGCTAAAGGAGAATAGGAACTTTATTGCAAATGACCGAGCTTTAAATTGGACGGATTGCCCCCGTTGGAATAAAACATCGTTTGGCTGTTCTTAACGTGATCAGCAAACCATGACCATCGTTAGAGATGAAATATCCCAAAGGAAGCGTGGCGACACCGTTGGGGTCTATGTCGAATGGAATGTGATCCTGGGCCTGGGGATACCCGAGTACTAACCAGGGAGTACTGAAAGACGGGTTTGGGCTACCCCCAGCCCAGGTTGGAGGCCTTGGAGGGAATCATCCGTCTATAAGAAGTCAAAGCGAACGCCGTCTTTTTACTTTACCACAAGACAAGGCAACTATCAAACAGCAAAGATCGTGAATTTGGATGAGGCCACGTTCGGGAGTGTCTGGGTAGTTGAAGGGGTGACACTACGAGATAAGACTTTCGCTCACCATCATCCTACCTGCAACTGGGAAATACCACAATAGGTAATGTCAACGCAACAGTAAGCTAGCTAGCTAGCTACTACCATTACTAGTGGTTTATGTTTACCAGGGTTATTTGGCCAATAACTTCAAGAAATGCAGAGTCTAGTAATTGTGCAAGCACCTTGCATAACATTGCTCCAACCGCAAGCGAAGCAAGCAGGGCTAAAATGTATTAACAACTGATTGATGCTACGGCACGGTTGGAACTCACTCAGTTAGTAGGCTACTGACTGTCACTGTCGTAGCTATTGAACGGGCAGAGGCCAGTGAACTAGATAGACTGTGATAGCTAGCCTATATATTGTTTATACTAACCAAGCTGTCAACTAATCTCTTGTCAAAGCCGAATTTAGCACATGACAACCAGATTAATAGTAGCTACACAGCTAGCAAACACACAATTAGCAGGTTAGCTAGCGTGCTGCTTAAAAAGTGAGATGGATCTGGTTCGGTTGCTTCCCAGCTTCTGTTCAGGTAGCTCTAACAGTGCTAGTTGCTAATGTTAGCAAGCTACAGTATGTCAGGATTACGTTTGATGATGCACTGTTGCTTCTGATCTGGTGACCAACGGCTAACTAGTCTACAAACATCAAAATTAAGTTATTATGTGTTGTGCAATTGAAGCATCACTTTAAAAACTCAACTTTAGTCAGCTAGCCATATTAGTGGAGCTGTTAGCTATTTAAGTTTATCGTTATAGAAAGCCAATACGAGATTTTGTGTCAGCTCCTTAACTCGCGAATGTCGACCGTTTTAGGAGCTACTAGTGCTTTGTCAAGCTTAATGGCTTACCAGTACTGACTACCTGACAAACTGATAATAATTGACCAATTGTTGACATGAATGTGTTTGTATGTGAGAACACAGTATGGCTTACTTAATGTCTTACATTTACCTGTCAGGTGTGTCTGGTATATGTATAATATCATAGCTATGATTCGTCACGCCCATGATCATGAAGCACACACATGTAATTACGTGATAGTGACAGTTAGAACATTTTGTAACCCTTCATAACTTCTGCCGTGTTTTTGTCTGTAGCCATGATGGAAGAACTGCACAGCTTAGACCCACGGCGCCAGGAGCTGCTGGAGGCTCGCTTCACTGGGGTTGGAGTGGCCAAGGTCTGCCTCTTTCTTACTTCAACCTTTCTCTTTGTGTCTCTCAATTCTCCTTTGTTTGCTACTGTCTGTTTCCCTGCCCCCACCTCCCTCCCCTCACACCTCCACCCACCCTTGTGTCTGAACTGGGTTTGTTGGCTAGTGGGATGTGGCATTCCCACTGCCTGGCTCATAACGCTCGGTCTGCACATGCGGGTGGTGGATGCCAGCCAAAAGGCCACAGATGGAAGGGGATGGGGGGGGCAGGAATGATGGTCACCAAAGGGATGGAACCCCTAACCAGATGATGTTTAAAGGTATCGCTTCGGTGTAAGGGATCGAGTTCAATGCAGAGGTAAACTCCATTTGCAGTCCATGGGGCTTTTGTAGAAGGTGAAGCCACGGAGCAGGGGACAAGAGCCAGAGCCAGGAGTGGGCTCGGTGCCAAAGCCAAAGAGCCGAGCCGAGAGCAGGGCATGGCTGCTGCCGCAGAGAAAATGGCGGACGGCTCCCACTAAGACGTCACGCTGTTGCCACGTGCGACCGGGGTTTGACAAGAGAGGCAGTGTGAAGGAAGCAGGGGTGAGGGAGGAGAGCACCCGACGGAGAGCTGAGAGAGAAACGGCTGCTGGGGGTTTGTGGAGGGGTGTAGGAGCCACGCGCCGTCACGGAGAAGCTTGACCTTGGAGAGCCCCGTGGCTCTGAGGGAGTGGACGTGGAGGGCAGGAAGGACGCTGTGTTCGTCTTCATTTAGCAGACGCAGATCCAAAGCTGTCCCCTCCGTCCCGGACAGCCTGTAGCCTAACGTGTGTCCACGTAGAGATGCATCTGTCTCCAGAACAGCCAGACACTGGATTACGGAGAAAGAAAGCAGATTTGATTAGGGGCCTTATTTTGACTTGTTTGTGGAACGATATAAAGGCAGAGTTCAAGACAGACAAAAACCTGACAAGAAAGTGAGCATGTCTCTTTTTTTTGATGAGAGAGAAAGAACGCTGCAGGATGTGCTTAGAAGGACAGGCTAGACTGATTTTTATGGTGTCTTCAGAATTCAGAAGTGAATCGTGAGTGGCAGCCACACCCTGGGATTTGACATGTGGTGATTGTGCAGGTGCCCGGTATTGATATGAACTTTAACGCTTGATGCTCACACTTCCATGTCTTGTCTTGTCTTCCTCCCTCTCACACGCTCAAAACATACAGGCCGATAATGTCACTGGCATTTATTGAGGTTTTCTGTCTCTCAACTGTGTTTGTTTGTTTGCTTGCATGCTTTGAACAGGGCTCAGGTCAAAATGAGTCATCCAATCAGAGTCTGTGCAGTGTGGGCTCCCTCAGTGACAGAGAGCAAGAGGTTTGTACCCAGTACTTTTCCAATATGCTTCATGTGAGATCTTGGTCAACACACCACTTGGTCATTTTAAAACATCTGAAAATAGAATTATATTTTCTCAGACCCCTGAAAAGAAGTCTAATGACCAGAGAACAAGAAAAAGGAAAGGAGATTCTTATGACAGCAACCAAGGTTAGGCACCTGTTTGTTTACCTCTGTGATCTGTCATCCACCAAGCCACTAACACAGCCATGAATGTGCAGTTCATTTTCTTTCTTTCACTTCTTCAGGAAAAGGAGGGGCAAGGGGACATAAAATTAGTGATTATTTTGAGGTAAGTTATTGCGACAACTTTGACATGCTATAGACTGACTATTGCCCACCATTAAGTCCTTTTACAAAGGCCAATTTATTGCCAGGAATCACGATTTGAGGATGTAGCATTCATTATCTTTTCTAAGCTAAGTCTCTCCATCACTCTTTCTCTATGTATCAGTTTGCGGGTGGTAGCGGTCCTGGCACTAGTCCAGCCAGGGGCGTCCTTCCAGTAGTCCGCTCCTCCCCCCAGCACTCTCTTTCAAACCCCCCAGTCATGGTGAGAACACCCCCCCCCCCCCCTCGCTGTCAACCTACTCCACTCCACACTCTCCTCCCTCACTGTCACCCCTCTCCACTCCACACTCTCCTCCCTCACTGTCACCCCTCTCCACTCCACACTCTCCTCCTTCACTGTCACCCCTCTCCACTCCACACTCTCCTCTTGGGCTTTCTGTTGGGTTTCAGCTTAGATCTGCTACGTGTGAGTTTCAAGTGGTCCAACGAATGGGTTTATTTCTGTAGGTGCAGCAGGGAAGCCCCTCGTCCATCAGTTCGGCCAACACAGAGCATTCGTGGTGTTCCTCAAAGCCTGGCTCTCTTCACATGCTCCATAAAGCTACGCAGGTAAGCTTTGCTGTTCCCCGGCGGACTGATGCTGCTTTTAATCATTACTGTTCTAACTATGGAACCCTCCTAGTCTTCAGCCTCTACTCAGCCATTTCTTCTCATCTCTCCTTGGTTCCTCTCCTTCAGTCCGACCTGACTATAGAAAAGCTAATAGCTATGGAGAACAACAAGAACTCTGACTTGGAGAAGAAGGAGGGACGAATAGATGATTTACTGCGGGTATGAATTAATCGAGGATACATCTGTTTCCCTAGCATGCTCCTTGACCTCACAGACAGACGGTGGGTTTTTGCCACCAGCACCTCAACACTGTGTTCGTCATCGAGCTGTTTGTCGTCACGACAGCTGCAGTCATCTGACACGCTCAGCTGCCTCCTTTTGCATGTGCTATGTCTCTAGGCCAACTGCGACCTGCGCAGACAGATCGACGAACAGCAGAGGATGCTGGAACGGTACAAGGAGAGGCTAAACAAGTGTGTCACCATGAGCAAGAAGCTGCTGATTGAGAAGGTTAGTGCCTCATGGTTTATCACCGTAGTCCAGCGTGCGGTGCTCTAGTTTAACCCCCCGGTCCACCTTGAAAGGAGGCCGTTGTGGCCTTCGCCAGATCGGCTTCATGGCCGTGTGTTGTGTCACTCCAGTCCAAGCAGGAGAAGATGGCGTGCCGGGACAAGAGCATGCAGGACCGTCTGCGTCTGGGTCACTTCACCACAGTGCGACACGGAGCCTCCTTTACGGAGCAGTGGACCGACGGCTACGCCTTCCAGAACCTCATCAAGTGAGACTCTCATCCACCACCCTCCTGTCCCACTGACTCCAACTCTCTCACCTTCTTTGGACTCTTGTATCAACAACAACAACAACAACAACAACCCTGTAAAATATCAGATGAATTGGGCATGACCATCTTATAACCTCCCCTTTACCTTCTGTCTGTCTCTCCTGTGCCTTGGTTTCTAGGCAACAGGAGAGGATCAATTCCCAACGAGAAGACATCGAGAGGCAGAGGAAGCTGTTGGCCAAGCGGAAGCCACCCTCCATGGCCCAGACTCCGCCCCCTAGCTTGGAACAGAACAAACGCAAGAGCAAGACCAACGGCGTGGAGAACGAAGCGTTAGTCCTGTTATTAAACATCCTCCGTTTTCATGTTTGCCTTCATAGCCTGTGTGGTGTCACAGCTTACAATTGCGTGGTTGTCATTCCAGGTTATCACAGGCAGAATATCACGAGCAAGAGGAGATCTTTAAGCTGAGACTGGGCCATCTGAAAAAGGTTTGGTGTGTGTGTGTGTGTGTATATTTTCATGCTTTTACTCGTCAGTTAAAGTATTCATCGTCTTTGTGTTTCGCAGGAGGAGGCAGAGATCCAGGCGGAGTTGGAAAGGTTGGAGCGCGTGCGGAACCTGCACATCCGCGAGCTCAAGAGAATCCACAACGAGGACAACTCCCAGTGCGTAACCTCCGCACCTGCACCTCCAGTGCCGCTGGTGACACCAATGCTGGCTCGTGGTCTAAACAGGCAATGTGTTTGTTTTTTTTTTCTTTTTTTTCTTTGAAGGTTTAAAGACCATCCTACGCTTAATGACCGGTACCTCCTGCTTCATCTACTTGGCCGCGGGGGCTTCAGTGAAGTTTACAAGGTGAGAGCTCTCCACCAGCACTTTGGGGATCTTCTCATCTCACCAAGCACTTTCACCGCTTACACAAGACGCGTGCAGTGTTAAGACACCGTAAAATGATCGGATTGGTCCCAAATGAGTTTCTCTCTCATGAGACAAGTTTCTTTCACAGGCCTTTGACATAACGGAGCAGAGATACGTGGCCGTCAAAATTCACCAGTTGAACAAGAACTGGAGGGATGAAAAGAAGGAAAACTATCACAAGTGAGTGTCATATGTGCCATGTGATGACATTCTTTCCAAATATTTCCTTATGAATGGCACTGAACTACCTGTTGCAGAGATGCAACTACTTGTATGATAAGTGTAAACTCTAAAACAATAAATATTTTTCTTCCCGCTTTCAGACATGCGTGTAGGGAATATAGAATCCACAAAGAACTCGACCACCCACGGATAGTCAAACTGTACGACTACTTCTCACTCGATACTGACTCGTAAGTATCTTTTTCCCTTCTGCTGGAAGATGGGTGCCATTAGGCAGTGAGCATGCTGAAGGGCTTTTAGTGTAATGAAGGGACAGGAGGAACAGCTTTGTTACCATAGCAGCACCTTCAGTAGTGTAATGAAGGTATAGGAGGAACAGCTTTGTTACCATAACAGCACCTTCAGTAGTGTAATGAAGGTATAGGAGGAACAGCTTTGTTACCATAGCAGCACCTTCAGTAGTGTAATGAAGGTATAGGAGGAACAGCTTTGTTACCATAACAGCACCTTCAGTGCAAGGGCAACAGCTCTTTCAACTTGTGATCTGTGGATTACTCTGCATAAAGCATCCCAAAAATACAAAGACAAAAACCTATTGGAAAAGGGTTTAAATCTGTCAGGAAGAGTTGGATTGGTTTTCCGTTGTTCTAAGTTGGCTCAGTTCCGAACAGAACCTCATACTCGTGTTCCCTTGATCGTTCTGGAACAGGTTCTGCACGGTTCTAGAGTACTGTGAGGGGAACGACCTGGACTTCTACCTGAAACAGCACAAGCTGATGTGCGAGAAGGAAGGGCGCTCCATCATCATGCAGATCGTCAACGCCCTCAAGTACCTCAACGAGATCCGACCGCCCATCATCCACTACGACCTGAAGCCTGGTAGCTGTCCTTACGCGCCACACTGAGGACCTCCATGACACCAATATAACCTTGTTTCTGAACTGTACTACATACTAAATAATATCATATCCACGTTGAATAGCAGAATTGTGACAAGGGGATTACACATGAAAACATGTCTTGTGTCAGACTGATTTTATAATTTTTGTTTGACCATAAATGACCTCAGTCGTGAAGACTGACGTCTGGTCTGTTCCTCCTCAGGCAACATACTGTTAGTGAACGGCACGGCCTGTGGGGAAATCAAGATCACAGACTTCGGCCTGTCCAAGATCATGGACGACGACAGCTACAACTCTGTGGACGGAATGGAGCTGACGTCGCAGGGAGCAGGGACCTACTGGTGAGGCCATGACGCGTGTGCAGACACACCTGGTCCAAGGAAACACCCATCTGACCCATGACACGCGTGCAGACACACCTGGTCCAAGGAAACACCCATCTGACGCGTGTGCAGACACACCTATGGTCCAAGGAAACACCCATCTGACCCATGACACGTGTGCAGACACACCTGGTCCAAGGAAACACCCATCTGACCCATGACACGCGTGCAGACACACCTGGTCCAAGGAAACACCCACCTGACTGGGCTGGAGAGTTTCAAGCTCTAAAATGGCGGTTGCTCTCGTGCGTTTCAGGTACCTGCCCCCAGAATGCTTTGTGGTGGGGAAGGAGCCTCCTAAAATCTCCAACAAGGTGGATGTATGGTCGGTGGGAGTCATCTTCTACCAGTGTTTGTACGGCCGCAAGGTAAGAGACCCACCCATGGACAGTTTACCCTCCGGTAGATTTGAAGTGTTCTACCACAGCTCAGAGCAGTGCATCCTGTTGTAAATGGTTTACCTGCTTCTATTCACCCTCTACCTGTGACATCACAAAGGAAAGCACAACATTGATGTTGTTTTTCTCCCAGCCTTTTGGCCATAACCAGTCGCAGCAGGACATCCTCCAAGAGAACACAATTCTGAAGGCAACCGAGGTGCAGTTTCCCGCCAAACCAGTAGTCACACCTGAAGCCAAGGTAGTCGATTCCGTCCTTGGCGTGTGTCGTTAACCTTGCCATTCGTTTAATAACATTGTACGAGTGGTATCATTTGTGTTGTAAAGGCCTCCTATCTGTCTACAGGGCTTTATAAGGCGCTGTCTTGTTTACCGCAAGGAGGACCGAATCGGTGTCCACCAGCTGGCCAGCGACCCTTTCCTCATGCCCCACATCCGCAAGTCTGTGGCCACTTCCGGAGCCTCCGGCATGGCCACGCCCTCCACATCCAGCTCCTCCAATAGCAGCGCCTCAAACTGAGACCACTGCAGTTATCGACGTACTGACCTGAAGTGTGGATGTGAGGGTGCGATGCCTGCTTCAGCACCCCCACCACATCCCACCACCCCCCCACCCCCCATCACACGGCGCCATGCAACGGCCTAGAGCTTGTACTGGGACGCTGGCAAGGGGGGAGGTGAGGAGTCATAGATGGGGAGGGGGGGGGGGTGGAAACCCTCTGTCTCTCGTGTCCACCAGCCCCAACGTCATGTCCTTCTCTCCCCTGAGGGATGGCACTGTCCTGGGGGTCAAAGCCCTGGGCTGCCCTCACTGTGAGGCCAGGGACATGGCGCTGTGCTGAGGGGGACCTGGCACTTGCATGACACTGTGCTGAGGGATCAGTGTTTCTCCTGCTTAACGAGAGAGAGAGGGAGAGGGAGAGCAATACTCCAGCTTGAAGCAATGGAAGGAACTGTCAAAGGCCCTGTACTCACACACACATGCACATCCATTCACTGTTCTAGTACCTAAGGTACTCTAGGTTACTCCAAATCAACGTTTTTGGGTTTGCAGGTAGCTTTGTTTTGTCTGTGACTAAGACAGTCCATTCTGCCTTTTGGACCAGACCAGAAGGCTCGGGGTATACGCCCTTTATTTTGGGCTCTCCCAAACACACTTTGACCGTGAGCTATTGGCTAATATGTGTGGAGCTCGAGCTTCTCTCATGAACTCTAGTCTGCTCATGTGACCAAAACCTCCAGTTGGTGGCACTGTTCCACTAAGGTTATTTTTTGTAATGGCTTTAGTGTGTAACTTGATAGGAATTGGGGAATTTGTGAATGGTTCGTTTAGCTTTTCTTACAGATTTTAAATTGACGCAAGTTTGAAAATAATTGTTTTAAGTGATATTTTGATATTGCCTTTTTAAACCTTGCCATGTTAACTGATTGTCCCTGTATTAAACACTCATATTTATTTAGGTAGCCAATTAAATGCAAGTAACTGGTTTACCCATGGGAAGTGTTGGAGAGAGTTTGGGCCTTAGCAGAGAATTGCTTAAATAAACCACAAGCTACTATTGATTAAACTGTGTTGTTTTTTTTAGGAAGGTGTTGTTAGAGTGGGGATATTGGAACATCTTTAATAGCCCCAAACATGCATCACATATCACTGATGTCTAATAATGTTCTAAAGCTGCACTTCCCTAAAGGCGTTTACTTTTTAACCTCAAATTTCATTTATGCAGAGTCAGTGCAGAACACTGTGAAAATATGTGCATAACAGCGTCCATGAATTGATTAATGAAGAAGGGACAATATAATGTGACAAAACAGGCCTCAAACATCTAAAAAGAATTCTAGCCAAACCTTAATTGTACATGTTTATGGTTTTAGATTAAGATATATGGTTTTGGCACTCAGATTTATTTTGTATAAGCCAGAAACTATGGCTTCAGCTGGCATCACATCTGTCCACTCTTAATAGTGGAAACACCATTATCTTTTCTATTGAGGCTTATTCGGATCACAATTTTTTACTCTCATATTTTTGTTGTACTTCTGAAGTTTTAACAGAGGTTGGTGCGTAGCCATTCCAAGTACTGCAATGGGCCTCCACAACTGTATGTGAGGTGCTTGTGATGACGCAGTGTCTAGGTCTACGCTTCACTCCATTCATTTTTGGAGTATAAAAGACACGCAGTCTTTTCCGCACTACTCTTCTCTGCACATTCGCCAACGCATCCATCCGTCCCGAAAACAGCATTCAGTCAACAAGCTAGAAGTTTTGTAGCCTAGCAGTTGTGAGCATGCACAACAACGACCGAAACAAGGATTCAAGAAGAGCTTGGAGAAATTGCCAACACTTTTACAAATGCACTTTATATTTATTCGTCTTTAGTCTGGAACTAAAGAGGAGCGTTTCAGGTACGAACATTGCTTTTTAATCAAGTTGACAGAAAAATCGAACGGTAGAGTCGGTAGTTCTGATTTTTTATCTACTTTTAATATTAGTCACTTCTGTGAACTAAGCGGCGCCTTTTACACGGTGACTTTGTAACCGAATTTTGATGCTGTGGAATGCCACGATAGTCCGAATTTAGAGTGGAACCAGATGTGGAGATGAAAGGGGAGGGGGAAGGGTCTATGCTTATTTTATGTGTTTTCTCTTAAATACACACCAATTGGCTGGTAAACACTTTTCTGACGCCTTTTTGGCTTTTGGTAATGTCTATCGTTATAATTATTTTCTAATCCACGTTGTCACGGATTGACACTGCACAAATTTGACACCCCGCGGGCATGAATGACCTTAACATCCTGTTATGCAATTAAATATACAGTCAAGTCCCGATCCGAGGCTATTTTGTTTCTGTCTGCTACCGTATAGACTAACTAACTTTATGACCTCACTGTTGTATAACAATTGCAGAGTTAGAAACAACTGAAATGTTTCCCTGTAGTCAATGGTCAAGCATATAGGCATTGTTTAGAAACAAGAACAGCCAACATTGACATTACTGTTTTAAGTGGAAATTGTCTGCACCCTACCACACCAGAGGTTTCTGGTAGTAACGTTGAGAATCATAGTAAAAACAGTATATATAAACTATGAAAATCCATCAGAATTGATTTGACACGCAAGCAGCATACAACATTGAACAAAGTCATTAAACTCTGCATCCTAAACAGCTTCCGAAAACCAAAACATTGCCCTCCTTTCAAAGATCATCAGTGCCACCCACTACACTTCTCACCTCTACCCCTCACCTCTACCCTCTACCTCTTATCTCCATGAGAGGCTGGATTACCGTAAAGCAAAAAAGAAACAAACTCAAGGAACAGGAATTTCCTGTGTACTTGCTGTTTTTTGTTTATCCACCACGATGCGATCTTCTGTTTTATAACAATGACCCATAAAGACCTCCTTCTTTATCTCAAACATCTGTCAAAATAAAGAAGGGTTCAAGGACAATCCACTTGCCCCACCACACCCCAGACTATGAGGGACTACATGGGCTACTGTTGTTCTCAACGACCACTCTCCATGTCTCCTCTGAAAAAATCTGCAGAGGGTTTGTTGTCATTGGGTGATCTGAGGACGTCTACTTTTTACACGCCACTCCATGTCCACTGATATCCCAGTATCTCACAACAGTAAGGTTCAGAGTTAGGCACCTTCATTTTTTTTTAAACCCCATCGAGCTCCAAGCTTTGTCCCCCAGACTCTTTCCAGTCATCAGCCTGCGTAGGAGGGCATGAAGGTGTTTCTGGAAACATCTGATTTTCTTGGCTCCTCGTGCTTGTTATTCTTGGCTGTCACCTATGAGATATGGCCCGGGGCATGAATAAGGTGAAAGGCCCAAACCAGGGATGGAGGTGGTGGTGGAGGTGGAGGTGGTGTTGGAGGTGGGGTTCAGGCTACAGAGATACGGTCCAGCCACCTTCCGGTGATGCAGATCTTTAAAGTAAATCACTTAATTCAATTTCTGTTGACAGTCTAGATCAAACATGCTGTAACTCACAATCCTCTCAAGGAATTGGAAATTCAGTTTGAAGTTGGTCGTTTTAAAGTTGGTTGGGTTTAAAAAATGCATCACACGTAATTGTGTAAACACTTTTGAGAGTCAATTTGATCTGGGTGGCCAGTTCGCATCAGTAACTTTAGCAGGGATTTTATGGATTGATTGAACTGAACACATGATGTGATCCCAGCGGCCGGTCTGTCACAGATGCGTGAGGGGCACCACTGTCCCCTTTCACCTTTCTGTTAGCGCGTAGCTGATGTGTGGTGAATGTGAGATGAGCTTGATCCAGGTCGGTGCTAAACATCCCTTCTCCTTGGTCAGACTTTTGAAATCTAACTGAGAACGAATGAGATTGGCCTTTGTTATGTCTGATTTGTTGTTATGACTACAGCAAATTACACCAGGCAGCATTTAATAACTTTCTAACGCCAATACCAAGCTACAGTGAGTGTTTAGCCAAATATTATCTTGGCCAGCATTATGTAACCCTTTTCCTAGTGGCTCAAGTGAAGGCATATGGAAATGAAATCAGTTAGGATGGAAAGCAGTATCACTGACACCAAAAGATCCCAAAGTAGATTCTAGTTGTTTCAACACATATGGTGTTTATGGTAAAGAGCCCCTACTCAGTCTACATCAATAACACCGTCTCTGGAGGCCAGATAGCCGCATACCAGAGCTTGATGTTTGGCGATTTTTGCACAAAATCACCCAGGAAGATTGTAGAGTAAAGTCCATGTCCATGTGAGATATCTCAGACTTCCCTGACACAACAAGAACATGATACTGCATGCTAAGAAAATCTAGATTACAATAGACTGGTATCACTGAACACTCAACAAATGGAAATGTCAGTGATTTGCCAATAGAATCTGTCCATGGAAAACCGTTTTTAATGGCTATGGTTATGGATTATGTTTTGTTAACAGGGGTGGAATGATTGACTCATGGAAACACATACTTGATAACCTTAGAGTTTTGTCGTCTAGACCTGTCCTCTGTTCTCTCTGCATATGGATGGATATTATATCTTTATTAGGTTAGCTGACAGCGAACAGGCCTAAAACAGGGTTCTCCTGAGATGAACCTCACAAATCTAGTGTATTCAGATAAACTAGACTAACCCATTTGTTTAATATCTGAGAACACTGCACAAAGCATTGCCAATTAAGATCCTCATAGTTCTGTCAAACCGCTCAGCCATTGTGTTGTGTAACTACTTTCAAAGTCTGACTCTTCCACGTCACAAGCAAGCTGACATTAGTCCTCCAGAACGTGGCCACAAGGACAGAGCAAGACTGAGGCCACGCTGATTGAAGGTCTGGGACACAGAAGCTTAAAACGAACTGGCAGATCCTTTTCTTTGTCTTGGTGCCTGTAGAGTAGCGCAGGCTGGAGAAGCAGACTGCCTTGGAGAGAGTCTTTAGTTTTTAAAGGACCACAAGTTCAATGTGGACCTGCAAAACATACCAAAAACCCTCAGCCTCTTTCCCACCTTCCACAACTTCCTGCCCCCTCACAGGAGCCTGTGGAGTTGGAATGCTGAGTGTCTTACTGTTTCTCTTCTCTGGATCCCTATACAGTGTTAAGGGGCTTCTGTTTGTTTTTGAGTTTTTTCCTCACTGCCACTGCCTCTTTTTATAACACAACCTCAACTCAAAAGTCACAGCTGCACTCGTTTTCTTTAATCTCTTCCTCTCCTTTATTTTTTTCTCTCTCTCTTTCTTCATCTCTCTTTCACTTTTCCTTATGCACAAGTGTTTAAACTGTCAGGCTCCCTTAAACTCATATCTCTCCCAGCTGAAAAGCTTGGAGATATGGGAACAGGAGGACAACACACTGGGTTTTTGGAAGGTTTGGGGGTTTGGTTCCCAACATTGAAATGCATGAAACCAAAGCCAGTTTACAGATATGTAAAGATTCCCTTCATCTTTACAATGATACAACTATCGGGTCATCTGGACTGATCATTCAAATGCACAGTATTATTTTGGAGTATTCCATCACCAGAACATCAAGCTCAGCCCTAGAGTTTGTCGTGCCACAGAGCTCTCTCTACACAGCCACACCTCCTTCACACTCAGACCACTTACTTCCTGAAAGAAGAGGCCATTTCAGGTCGCTTCTCTGAAAAAGGAGCAAATATCACAGATATGACAGTTAACGACAAAGACAAGCACCTCGCAGTTATGGCCTCCTACTCGTGCGATAACATTTGACAGTTATCGCAATTACTCTGAAATTTCCATACCCTTTCTGTTAAGTTGAAAGGTCTGTCAGACCCGTGATGGGGATTTTACACTAAAATAAAAAGGGTTTTCTCGAGATTATCGCTCCATTTAGTCATTGGGCTGAGAGAAGCTGAATTAAACTGTGTTGTGGAACTATATCTACCCCTACAGGGACGCTGTCACCAAACAGCATCACAGTTATCCGTGAGGCTGCTAACTCTTAACTCAGCACTAAATCCATTAACACAAATATTGATTTGATTGTTGCACTCTCCACATTAGCAGCAAAGACAAAATGACGTCTGAACAGTGTTATCGACTGCGCCCTTTGTGTCCCTTGCTCTCCCTGTAACAGGGCCGGTGGATGAGTTTGCGTTCTACCATGAGGGAGCTCAGGGCTGCCTGGGGGTCCAGGGCCAATCCCTGCTCCTGTCGACCTCCTGCGAGGACGCCAGCCAGCGCTGGAAGTGGGTGACACGTGATCGCCTCTTCAACCTGGGCTCTTCGCTGTGTCTGGGCCTGACCACGGGCAACAACAGCTCTCGGGGAGAAGGCTCTCCTCTGGGGGTGTACCCCTGTGACTTTGCCCCGCCCAGGGTGCGCTGGACCTGGCAGTGTTCCCAGGTGGTGGAGGCCCTGAACTCGTACCTGCCGTCCCCTTTCCCTCCGGCCCAGGCCAACACCAGCACAGAGGCCTTGGCAGCCAAACCCCAGGCAGAGGGCCTCAAATGGAGGCTCTACAGTGATGAACAGGACCTGTGCTTGATAACCTACCATGGTGAGTAGACAAATAGGAAAGGCTGGTTCGTCTGTGAACTCAAATGCATTGACACGTGTTGAGGAGTGTTCACGTGAGTCCACATTGGACTTGCGTGTTTTGTAGTCAGTTGTAATGCATGTACTGTCAGCTGTGATGAGCGGGTCAAGGAGTCAGCGTTTGTTGTGAAGGAGACAGCTGGGTCTGTTCAGACTCATGCAGTAAGCTGTGGCCCAGGGGCACCTCAGTCACAGCTTGGCTAACTTAAGGACAGCCTGGAAAACCGGTTGTGAGTTTGTTCTGTTGTACAAACGAACTGTAATGTCCTTCCCCATGAATATATTAGTGTTTATATTGGACAGTGCTTTCAGACCTGAAGTGTAAGCACTGTGAGTTTGAAGCATACTTTAGCCTTGTTTCTAGAATAATCGGTCTACTATGTACCTTGTATGTCCATTTTAAAGATATTGACAACCTCCTCAGAAGTAACAACAGTAAGGTCTCAAGTTAAGATAGTCCATCTGACTGCAATTAAAACATTCCCAAAACAAAAACCAAGAAAACCACTCCTCGCTTTCTTCTTTAACCTTCCCCTAATTCGTTACTTTCCCTCTGCTGAGACAAGGCAACTGGCATAACATGTTTTACCTTTTTACTGCCAATATTCACAACTTTTTTGGAAAGTCAAAACACTTCTGAAGAGAGAATGCCAGTTACATGAGTCAACCATGCAATGACTTGACGTGAGCCAGCCAGTGGTGTAGTTAAAAGACTTGAGAGGGGGGAAAGTTCCAGTCCTTTCCCCTTGTTTGACACATATGCCCTACTTTCTATGGTGTAGACATTTTACCTCTTTCTCTCACTGTACGATTGGAGCTTTCCCCTTCAAACCTCACTGTCCTATGGAATGTAGAGGCTACCGTGGCAACCCCTGGGGTCTTTTGTCAAAATGTGCCGGTTAGATTTAATCCAAAATAAAAAGAATATCATCTATTAAATAACATTATGGTGAATTTAACTTGCTACCATGTGATTGAGCTTGGCTGGATTCTTAATAATAGGTGCTCATACCATGATGAGAATTTGTAGAATCCAGTTTATTTTGTTTATTGTTTACTTTAAGTGTCCGGCTCCAATTTTACACCTTGTTTGTTTTTCTTTTTCCAGTAATTTCCTTTTCCATCCTTTATTGGTCGCAATTTAATTGCAAGCTTTTTTGAGTAAACAGATTTGTCCGCTTTACGTAACATTTATTTTTGGGGACAGAGAGGAGGAGGGACCTCGGTGCTGTTGCATGCTGGGATGTGTAGTTCTCCCATTGCTTTTTCTCTGCAGAGATATATACCATCCAGGGGAACTCTCACGGTCGGCCCTGCTACCTGCCCTTCCTGTACGACGGCCAGTGGTTCCACAGCTGCACGAGTATAGGACGAGAGGACGGCCACCTGTGGTGTGCCACCACCTACAACTACGGCAAAGACGAGCGCTGGGGCTTCTGTCCTGTCAGAAGTAAGACCTGCAGGTTCACCCTTCAGCTCCTTAACACAATCACCACGCTACACTGCTGTCGAGGTCTCCTCTCGGACAAATAATCTCTTTCTCTCTTTTCCTGCCCTTGTGGTTCATGCTCCCTTTCAACTTCTCTTGCCCGATCCCTCCGATGGTGTCTCTAAATCTCATCGTACTTTATATTTACATGAAGTCATTTAGCAGACGCTCTTATCCAGGGCGACTTACAGTAAGTACAGGGACTTTCCCTCCGAGGCAAATAGGGCGAAATACCTTGCCCAAGGACACAACGTCATTTGTCTTGGTGGGGAATCGAACCGGCAACCTTCCGATTAATAGCCGATTCCCTAACCGCTCAGCTATCTGACCCCCCACTACTGTACTTTGATCATTCATTTTTTTTCTTGTGGTTCTCCTTCTCTCTAACTGGCAGGCAAAGACTGTGAGACGTTCTGGGACACTGACCCGCTGACAGACAGCTGCTACCAGTTCAACTTCCAGGCCACACTGTCCTGGTCTGAGGCCCGCATCAGCTGCCACCAGCAGGGGGCAGACCTGCTCAGCATCACCAAGCTGCACGAGCAGACCTACATCAACGGTACACACACACGCACACACACACACACACATACACACTGGACTGAAAACAACACTGAAGATATCTTGTGTACTTTATGTTTATATGTATGATTATGTATGATGATATATGATGATGATGATTGGTCAGCGAAAATCCTACGCACAGACAATCATGTGAGCTCATTTTCTCAGCTGGATGTCCTTTGCTCCTGTAGGTCTTCTGACGGGCTACAGCGCTGCGTTGTGGATCGGCCTCAACGACCTGGACATCCAGGGGGGCTGGCAGTGGGCTGACGACTCGCCGCTCAAATACCTCAACTGGGAGGCTGGTGAGGGGATGCGACTATCATCCTGACTACCCATGATACTACCCATCACTGTTTGACTCTTCTGTCTGATCTCTCACCGTCGTTGTCTCTCTCGCTCTCTCTCTCTCTCTCTCTCTCTCTCTCTCTCTCTCTCTCTCTCTCTCTCTCTGTCTCTCTCTCCCCAGACCAGCCATCCCATGCCGAGGAGGAGAACTGTGCTGTGATAAGGACAGAGTCTTTGGGCCGGTGGCAGAACAGAGACTGCTCCATAGCCCTGCCCTACGTCTGCAAGAAGAGACCCAACGCCACCCTGGACCCCTTCACCACCGGTCAGCCTCTCTGCCGTCTACCATGTCTGATCATCAAATCTAATCTGTCTAATCACCTGCCCTGGATACTTTGATATTTCGAAAGTCAGCCTTTGTTGAAGTGGATTTTGTCAGGATGTGCGTTCCTGTTTGATGTAGTTGTGTTATGTTTGGACAGACTCGTGGGCGGATGATGAGAGGTATGAGTGTGATGTGGGCTGGCAGGCCTTCCAGGCCGGCTGCTATAAGCTGACCAATGAGAAGATGGACTGGGACGGAGCGCAGAAGACCTGTCAGAAGATGGAGGCCAGCCTGGTTAGCATCCACACCCTGCCTGAGCTTGAGTTCATCATAAACAACCTGAAGAGAGGTGAGGGGAACCGGAAAACTGACGGAGCCGAGAATAGCTTTTCCGAAAAGGAGTGCAATTATTGGAAGGGATATGAGGGAGTCTTTTATAGTGGAATCGTTTCGTGTTTTGGTTTCAGTGAGTGTCATCATGTTTGAGTTTCTGCGTGTGTCATAGTTGCATCACTTGTCTCTTTGTCTCTAGAAAGAGTGCCAGACACTGAATGTCGTTGTATGCTAACCACTGGGTAGGAAGCATCTCTTGGTCTAGCCACAAGGTTTAACCCTAGTGGTTTAAGGTGAACTGTAACAAAAGCGTATTGTTCTCCACACATACTGTACCTATGATGGTAGAATTAGGTGAATGAGTTATATTTTTCAAATACACTATTGTTGAAGGGCCCTTAAGTCACCAGCCATCACATCTGTCTGGGCTTACTGAGATGAGATCGGAATGAGGTTGGACCTCATAAAGCACTCTAATCACCTGCACGTCCCTCTCTGTGTCTTAGATGTCGAGGAGTTGTGGATTGGGCTACATGACATGGCGATGCAGATGGATTTCCAGTGGTCCGACCACACGCCAGTCATCTTTACCTACTGGCACCCGTTCGAGCCCAACAACTTCCGAAACACCCCAGAGGACTGTGTCATCATCTGGGGATCTGTAAGTGACCTCTGACCTCTTTGTCTTGGCTCCGCGACCATCTCCCAGTGATGTGCTGAGCCTACCAGTAAGACCATTTGTTTAAACTCAGCAGCTATGTTTAAACTCGTTCTCTCTCTCTCCCTCTCCCGCTCCCCTTGTCTCTCTCTCTCTCTCTCTCTCTCTCTCTCTCTCTCTCTCTCTCTCTCTCCCTGTCCCTCTTTCTCTCTCTCTCCCTGTCCCTCTTTCTCTCTCTCTCTCTCTGTCTCTCTCTCTCTCTCTCTCTCTCTCTCTCTCTCTCTCTCTCTCTCTCTCTCTCCCTGTCCCTCTCTCTCTCTCTCTCTCTCTGTCTCTCTCTCTCTCTCTCTCTCCCTCCCTGTCCCTCTTTCTCTCTCTCTCTGTCTCTCTCTCTCTCTGTCCCTCTCTCTCTCTGTCTCTCTCTCTCTCTGTCCCTCTTTCTCTCTCTCTCTGTCTCTCTCTCTCTCTCTCTCTCCCTCCCTGTCCCTCTTTCTCTCTCTCTCTCTGTCTCTCTCTCTCTCTGTCTCTCTCTCTCTCTGTCCCTCTTTCTCTCTCTCTCTCTCTCTCTCTCTCTCTCTCTCTCTCTCTCTCTCTCTCTCTCTCTCTGTCTCTCTCTCTCTCTGTCCCTCTTTCTCTCTCTCTCTCTCTCTCTCTCTCTCTCTCTCTCTCTCTCTCTGTCCCTCTCTCTCTGTCCCTCTCTCTCTGTCCCTCTCTCTCTCTTTCTCTCTCTCTCTGTCCCTCTCTCTATCTCTCTCTCTCTTTCTCTCTCTCTCTCTCTCTTCTCTCTCTCTCTCTCTCTCTCTCTCTCTCTCTCTCTCTCTCTCTCTCTCTCTCTCTCTCTCTCTCTCTCCCTCTCTCTCCCCCCCCCCCTGTCTCTTTGTGTGTGTCTGTATACTGTGTGCAGGAAGGCCGCTGGAATGACATTCCCTGTAATCGGACCCTGCCCTCCATCTGTAAGAAGACGGCCCAGAAGACTGATGCACAGGCACAGGATCACGGCTGCAAACCGGTACGACTTCTGCATCGTACTCCTCCCTTTTTCACTCCGTCCGCCCCTCTGTCATCATACTTTCCTTCCCCCCCTTCCCCCTTTCTCTCCGCGAATGTGTTCATGCATTGTCATGTTAGTCTAGAGGCTGACGTTCTCGTAGTACAGTAAATGTTTTTCGAGTGTACACCCTCGGCTCTCTGTGCGCTCGGGCCCCCCCTCCTCCCTCCGGCCTCCCCCCCTCCAACCCCTGTCTGTCCTCTTAATCACCCCCTCGGGACTGTGGAGGTCAGTCAGACAAACCTCCCAGACAACCTCCCTCTCTTCTCCAGGCGCTCACAAACAGCCGCCCCGCCATCAACACAAACACTTTCTAACCTAAAAAAAGGGCACACTTCGTACAGTTTCAAACACTTACAAGTTGAGATGTCACGCAAAGCTAAACAAATGTCTTCACTCGAATATGTTTAGCTGCATACTCACACACACAAACACACACACTCAGTTGACCCATATGCTTAGCTTCCACATCTGGTATCTATCGCTTCCCTTTCGTTTCTCTCGCTGCCATTTCACAGTCAGTAATTCTTACGTGAATTCTTAAGTGAACTCGGTGATCTCTGTTTGGGATCTTGATACTTGATGTCACTCTACATCGAACTTATTATGGGATAATGGCATGCTTTTTTTGTTCTTGGCCTGTAAGACGTTGGCCTGTCGTTTTATAATGATCAGCTGTGAAAAACAGGACGTGGTGGAGGATTCGAGTTGAACTTTCCTGCCTGAACAATAGGCTCTGTATGTGTAGGCCGTCCAGTAAGAGTTTGAGTGGACTGTAACTTTATATTTCCCTGGAGAGTGTGGCAGACTGGGTGGTCATGTGACAGGGGTCAGTTAGCATGACAGGGTCTTTGGGGACGTGTGGTGTGTGGTTTCCTTTGACTAGACCACTCTGGTCGTGAGCACGCCATGCAACATGTGAATCGTAACAGCCGTTAGGAGCAGACATTTACTTATCCATCCGTTGGACATCAATAAGGACTAGTGTTCTCGGAAAGATGAGAGATTTGTTCTAACCAGTTCCACCTCCAGACAAGAGGATCACTGTGAGGCGGAGAGAGAGATAAGGGAGGGAGAGGAAGAGAGGAAGAGGGGGATAACAAACGCAACTTCAGCAGCTGGAAGGTTTTGGGGGTTTTCTTTCATGGCCAAGTTGTGCAATAGCTTGAGGTTGGCTGAGTCATATAAACCAAACTGTCTCTCGTGTGCTCTAGCTCCCTCTCACTCTCTCACTCTCTCGCTCTCTCTCTCTGTCTCTCGCTCTCTCGCTCTCTCACTCTCTCACTCTCTCTCTCTCGCTCTCTCACTCTCTCTCTCGCTCTCTCGCTCTCTCGCTCTCGCTCTCTCTTTCACACACACGCACATGCTCACACACACGTCTTACCTCTTGTGACCTTTTGTGTGTTGGCTGAGTTCTCAGTCTGTACACGTCTGCAAAAGTGTGAGGTGGGAGAGACAGAGAGGGAGGACGAGAGCCGAGGATAAGTGCTCCTCTTTGTCTGGGCTTGTTCCTCCCTGGCCTAGTTAAGAGTGTTTCCTGGTCTCCCGAAACGATTCCTAGGGAATCTACGAGAAGAGCAAAGAGGAGGCGAGAAGAATGGATTTCAAGCCTTCTCTCGCTACCCAATGTCCTTGACCTTTTTCTCCATCCCTCCCCACCCTTCCTCTCCTCTGTCCCTTCCTCCACAGGGCTGGAAGTGGCATAGTCCAGCCTGCTACTGGGTCGGGGAGGACCAGGTTACCTTTGAAGAGGCCAAGAAGGCCTGTGTGGGCAGTGGGGCTGGTCTTGTCACCATCACCAATAGGTACACCAGTGTATAAATACAACCATGACATATGTATGATATAGTGGCCATCTTTAACAAAAAGTATCTCACTTGTTTTGTGTAGAACATTGGGCCGTACATTGGGCCGTAGGTGCGATATATCAAGGGGTTTAAGATACTTAAACAAGTCCCAGCCACCCTCATCTGTGGTTAATCTAAGATAACCCCTGTTCCCTGTCTGTGCGCGAGTTTACAGGTTTGAGCAGGCCTTTGTCAGCAGTCTTGTGTTTGGCCGTTCTGGAGATTCCTTCTGGATTGCCCTCAGTGACCAGAACAGCCCTGGATACTTCCACTGGCTGAGCGGGGATGAGGTGTCCTACACCAACTGGAACAGAGACCAGCCAGGTAGGCTGCTAGGCCTCACTCTCTATCTCTCTGTGTTTCAGCCAGACAAGCTGTCATCTCATCGGCAGCAGTGTACTACCTGGTCTTCATTCTGTGTGTCTGTCTGTCTGTGTGTCTGTTTGTGTGTCTGTCTGTCTGTCTGTCCTTCTTTCTGTTTGTCTGTCTGTCTGTGTGTCTGTGTGTCTGTCTGTCTGTCTGTGTGTCTGTGTGTCTGTCTGTCTGTCTGTGTGTCTGTCTGTCTGTCTGTCTGTCTGTCTGTCTGTGTGTCTGTCTTTCTGTCTGTCTGTCTGTCTGTCTTTCTGTCTGTCTGTCTGTGTCTCTCTCAGGGAAAGGCAAGGGAGGTTGTGTGACCATGGCGACAGGCTATGCCACAGGGCTGTGGGAGGTGAAGGAGTGTGAGTCTTCCCGTGCCAAGTTCATCTGCAGGCTGGACCAGGGCACCTCCATAAGTCCTGAGCCCCCTGCCCCTGCCCCGCGCCCCACCCCCAGCCTCACGGGCGCCTGCCCCGGGGGGTGGAAGAGCGACAGCAAACTGCACCACTGCTACAAGGTACCCCAGCCCGACTCTCACCTTGACTGGACAATGGGGCCGTTTCGTTTTGTATTCACTTGGTTTCGTTTCACATTCATATTTCCGACTCATCAGCGATACTCTGATGCGTTTGCTTCTGGTGTCGCATGTCATTTGCGTCCAGGTGTTCCACTCCTCTCACCTGGACCCAAAGCTGAGCTGGCTGCAGGCCCACTTGTTTTGCCAAATCCACGGAGCCAACCTGCTCAGTATCAGTGGTCCAGAGGAGGAGCAGTTTGTTCTACAGGTTCTCCACGAGACCTTCGGGTAGGTGTGCATCGAGGGGAGCAGTCAAGTCCAAGTCGTTCTAATGAGTCTCATTTAAATCTCATTTTAGGGGGTGGAGTGCTTGAAGAGGTGACAGCTGTTCCAAGGAATCCTGGGATAGAATTGTATCATTTGTGGTGGTACAGGGATAATGATGATGATGGTGATGATGGTGATGATGATGGTCCACAGGGAGTCGGAGGACCATGAGCAGCACTGGTTTTGGATCGGGCTGAACCGCAGGAACCCCATTGACAACGGCAGTTGGAAGTGGAGCGACGGCCTGGCTGTGAGTCACGCCATTAGGGTCACACCCCAGAAACAGCGTTCGCAAACAACATTTTTACGCATGCTGTATTATTCTACACGATTGTGTGAAAGCTGTAATCATACCAGGCTCTGTCTTCCTCTCCGTGTCCCTGCGTGTCAGTATGCCTACCAGAATTTTGGCCGTTACAACTACAACACACGCCAGTGTGCAGCAGCAGACCTGGGCACCATGACCTGGCTAGCCATGCACTGTGACTCTGAGCTGGACTGGATCTGCAAGATCCCCCGAGGTAGCACACACACACACACATACACAAAGCTAGCTTTGTAGCTGTGAGGCTTTGGACAGCAACAGCTAAGGCATTGGCTGCACAAGGCGTTGGAACAAGAATATTCCTAATTCACACAAGACTGCGTTGAGCCGCGTCTTACGTTTTGAACGTGATGATTGATCCGCAAATACAGATCTCTGTGCTCTTCGCGTTTACAGGAAGTGTGGAGGTGGAACCAGAAGTCTCTCAAGGTCAGTCTTTGAACCGGACTCTCTGAGTTTATTGTAATACTGGACAACCTTCTCCTCCCTCTCAAGCCCTCTCTCTCTCTCTCATCCTCTCCTCCACCAGACTCCGGTGCTAACGAGTGGGTGCCGTTCCAGGAGGCAGAGTATAAGTTCTTTGACCACCGGTCTACGTGGGACCAGGCCCAGAGGATCTGCTCCTGGTCCGACGCTTCGCTGGCCTCCGTCCACTCTGCTGACGAGGAGGTCTTCCTGGGCAACACCCTGCGCAAGGTACACCCTCTACAAGCCTTGGAGGACTCTGGGAACACCCCTCTCTCTCTCTCTCTCTCTCTCTCTCTGTCTCTCTCTCTCTCTCTCTCTCTCTCTCTGTCTCTCTCTCTCTGTCTCTCTCTCTGTTTTTCTCTGTCTGTCTCTCTCTCTCTGTTTTTCTCTGTCTGTCTGTCTCTATCTCTCTCTCTCTCTGTCTGTCCCTCTCTCTCTGTTTTTCTCTGTCTGTCTGTCTCTATCTCTCTCTCTGTCTGTGTCTCTCTCTCTCTCTCTCTCTCTCTCTCTCTCTCTCTGTCTGTGTCTCTCTCTCTCTATCTCTCTCTCTCTCTCTCTCTCTCTCTCTCTCTCTGTCTGTGTCTCTCTCTCTCTCTGTCTGTGTCTCTCTCTCTCTCTCTGTCTGTGTCTCTCTCTCTCTCTCAGGGTATCGTCACAACACACACCAGAATAAACTCCCTTCAGCTGGCCTGTAGTGTGTGTGTGTGATATGATCTGGTGGTTTATTTGCTGGTTTGTTTGGTTCTGTCCCGCACCTGCAGCTTCCTAAGATGGAGGGGGATCACTGGTGGGTGGGGCTTCACACGTACGACAACGACGGGCGTTTCCGCTGGTCGGACCACTCGGTTCTCAACTACGTGTCCTGGGGGCTCAGCAGGCCACGCCCACCCAGCCGAGACCGCAAGTGTGTCCACACATCGGTCAGCAAAGGTGAGAGACCTTCAGAGAGTCCTTGGCCGCAAGCCATAAACCATCAATCGCTTCATCTTTCTACCGTTTCCCTAAACCTAGGCGAGTGGGCGGATCAAAAATGCCACACAGACCTGCCCTACATCTGTAAGAGGGTGAACGTCACGGGCACCATCCCCCCCACGCCCTCCTCCCCCCTGCCCCCCATGGGCTGTGCTGAAGGCTGGGCATCCTTCCAGCACAAGGTAGGGCTCTAAATAGACGTGGTGACTCCCTGTGCCCTCTGCCGCGCTCTGCCAGTGCCTCCACTTCGGCTGGCTGGGCTGTCAGTCCTTCACAATAACACTGGCGTTATCCCATCTGTGCGTGTGAGAAACGGTGACCGCTGCTGTGCCATGATGCTAGGATCACGTTCACCCTGATCTCACGCTGACCCTCCCCGTCTGTCCTCCGTAGTGTCTCAAGGTGTTCGGCCGCGAGGACGACAGGAGGGCCAGCTGGTCAGCTGCCAAGCTCATGTGCGAGTCCCAGGCAGGAGTCTTGGCCGTGGTGTCCAATCACTTGGAGCAAGGTACTCTGACATAACACGCGTTCCGGCTCCCATTCTCTGGTCATACACTGACGTAAACACACACGCACACACACACATCGATTTTTGACGCATTATTGATTTCCCCCACAGCCTTTGTCACTACCCTGCTGACCAACGTCAGTTTTGACCTCTGGGTGGGTCTGACGTCCGACTCTAAAGGGCACTTCCAGTGGGCCCTGCCTGGGCTGCTCAGCTACACCAACTGGGCCCCCGGGGAGCCCATGGACAACAGCGGACCCCTCCACATCAAGACCCCGGTACCTCATTTATCTGGGACCAATCCTTAGATAATGCCTGACATCATAGGTCTTTGTGTTCAGTGTTGGACCACGGTTGATGACGTCGCTCTCACCTGACAGGGCAACTGTGTGGTGATGCTTCATGGGAACCCAGAGAAGAACACTGGCATGTGGGCATCACGACCCTGTGAGATGGAGAAGCATGGCTTCATCTGCCAGAAGAAACAAGGTACCGGCCTGTGACGTGCTACAGCAATGTAACAGTGGGATATTTCTTTTGCATTTTCAACAGGGTTGTACGTAACCGTGCCAAATGGGCCAAACTAGAGCTAGCTTTTGGGTGGCATAGTTGGTTAAAGCGGTGTTTATAGAGGCGGTTGTTGCGTTTGTGAGACAGAGGACCCGAGTTCGAACCCCAGTGTTGGCAAGAATGGGGGGGAAGCATTACTTACGGGCGACGCAACTCCCCCTGTAATATTCACATTAAACTCATTTGTTTTCTCTGTGCTGAATTGACCCCCTAGACCCAGGTATGGCCCCTGCTCCTGCCCTGCTGCCCCCCTCCCTGTCAGGCCCGGTGGAGTTGGGGGGGGTCACCTACCGCGTGGTGGAGAAGAGCCTGGACTGGACGGGCGCTCTGCATGTGTGTGAGTCTCTGAACGGGACCCTGGCGACAGTGACAGACCCCTACCAGCAGGCCTACCTCACCCTGCTGGTCAACAGCCTCCACCTGCCTGCCTGGATCGCTCTCTACAACTCTGGGGTGAGCACCAGAGTTCTCCCAGAGCTTGTTTGCGCTGATGGGTCATGAAGAATAGGATTGTGGAGAGGGAGAGAGGGAGAGAGGGAGAGAGGGAGAAGGAGAGGGAGAGGTTTCTGGGACGGAATTGGATAACAGCTATTCTGTTCTGTCCTCAGGGACGGACATTTACCTGGCTGGGCGAAACAGAACTGACATACACTGACTGGAGAGAAGGGGAGCCCAAAAAACTGGCTGGATGTGGTCACATGACCACCACAGGGCAGTGGACCATGACTCCCTGTGACGCCAAACTGAAAGCTGCCATCTGTCAGATCAATCATGGTGAGCGGCTAGCTGAGGTGATTTTTTTTTGACAGCACACCGGATGTCATCATCTTAAGATACTTCATCATAACCTCTCCTGCTCCCTTTCTCAGACGAGGGGCCCGTTCACCAGTGGATGTATCCGGGGCAGTGCCCCACCTCTCTGGGGAACTGGGCCTGGGTGCCCTTCAGGAACCACTGCTACTCCTTCAACCTGCAGACTCTGAGGCTGCCGCAGGAAGCCCGCTCCTCCTGCCAGAAGGGTGAGTGCTCCCTCTCCCTAGGGAGGGGGGAGGGTTCCCAGCCGGCCACACAGGCCATGCACAGGAGCAGAAGGGTTAGGGTTCCTCTCCACAGCCGGCCACACAGGCCATGCACAGGACCAGAAGGGTTAGGGTTCCCCTCCCCAGCCGGCCACACAGGCCATGCCCAGGACCAGAAGGGTTAGGGTTCCCCTCCCCAGCCGGCCACACAGGCCATGCACAGGACCAGAAGGGTTAGGGTTCCTCTCCCCAGCCGGCCACACAGGCCATGCCCAGGACCAGAAGGGTTAGGGTTCCTCTCCCCAGCCGGCCACACAGGCCATGCCCAGGACCAGAAGGGTTAGGGTTCCTCTCCCCAGCCGGCCACACAGGCCATGCCCAGGACCAGAAGGGTTAGGGTTCCTCTCCACAGCCGGCCACACAGGCCATGCACAGGACCAGAAGGGTTAGGGTTCCCCTCCCCAGCCGGCCACACAGGCCATGCCCAGGACCAGAAGGGTTAGGGTTCCCCTCCCCAGCCGGCCACACAGGCCATGCACAGGACCAGAAGGGTTAGGGTTCCTCTCCCCAGCCGGCCACACAGGCCATGCCCAGGACCAGAAGGGTTAGGGTTCCTCTCCCCAGCCGGCCACACAGGCCATGCCCAGGACCAGAAGGGTTAGGGTTCCTCTCCCCAGCCGGCCACACAGGCCATGCCCAGGACCAGAAGGGTTAGGGTTCCTCTCCCCAGCCGGTCACACAGGCCATGCACAGGAGCAGAAATGGGGCCCTTTTAGAGTTGGCTTCTCGGTGGGCCAGTCAAGCAAAATCAGAATGTTTGTACGGTACTTATATAGTCCCAGGTTCTAAACAGATACATCCTTTGTAGGACTCTTTTTACTTTTATAAGACAACACTTGGCTTGCACACCAAACCTTAGATATTGTGTATAGTAAATCTCAACAGGTTGGGAATGCTCTCATAATAGACATAATTTACCATATCAACATATCAATATGTCTCTTAAATTATTCTTGAGATTTGACTCCCCTTCATTCCTCTACATTCCCTTTCTCAATTTGTTGATGTTTTCCCTTATCTTTGTCCTAACATGGTATTCTCTCTCACTCTCTCTCTCACTGTCTCTCTCTCTCTCTCTCTCTCTCTCTCTCTCTCTCACTGTCTCTCTCTCTCTCTCTCACTGTCTCTCTCTCTCTCCTCTCTGTGTCATTGGCTCCCCACCCCTCTCACCGTCCGTCCGTCCTCTCTCCCGCCCTGTGTGTCTCCCAGTGGGGGCCCAGCTCTTGTCTGTGCTGGATGAGACAGAGAACGGCTTTGTGTGGGAGCACATCCAGAGCTACCAGGACCAGGCCCACGGAGCATGGCTGGGCTTGACCTTTAACCCCAACGGTAAGGCCACCCAGGGATCTGCGCTCTGACATCTTTTCCTCTGATCCACCCCCCCTGCTCTTTAAATCAGCAGCTTGGATGGAATTTTGTACGCAGCACTCGATGAGAAGTCTGTGTGTGTGTGTGTGTGTGTGTGTGTACCTGATGCGTTCAGCAGTGGCCAGTCTGATGTGGTTAGAGACCACTGAGGTGGAGTTCACAAACTGGGAGGTGCAGGACACCAACCTGAGCATGCTGTCGGCCAACACCTGCTTCTGGATCCAGAGCAACACGGGCCTGTGGAAGCCCGGCTCCTGCAAGAACCGTACCCACGGAGTCATCTGCAAGCGGCCACGCAGTAAGGCCCCCTTCCCACCAGCAGCACCAGCTTTAGACCTCCCATGCAGCTCTGCTAGGGGAGGGGGGGGGAAGACAGGAAATACAAACTTTGAGTGAACACATTTTTACTTTGCTTTTCTCGCAGGTGCTGAGACTTCTGCCGTCACTTGTAAGTATCAACCCCTCCTTCCACGGTCCTCACGCACTGGTATGCGGCACACTGCTCATGGCCTCTTACGTTTACATTTAGTCATTTAGCAGAAGCTCTCATCCAGAGTGACTTACAGTAAGTACAGAGACATTCCCCCCCCCCCCCCCCGAGGCAAGTAGGGTAACCGCTCAGCCATCTGACTACTTCCCTCTTACGTGCAGCGTACTATACTAGGAACTTAGATGTGACCTGAGCCTGCCTCACCCCCCCCCCCCTCTCTCCTCTCTCTCTCTCTCTCTCTGTCTCTCTCTCGCTCTCTCTCTCTCTCTGTCTCTCTCTCTCTCCTTCCCTGGTTCCCCGTGTCTCAGCGGAGGGCGATCACCTGCCCACCCTGGTTCTGATCATGGTTACGGGGCTGGTCCTGCTGGTGCTAATCGTGGGGATCATCTACCTGTACCGCCGGCGCAGCATGGGGGCCCAGGGCTCCTACGAGGGCGCGCGCTACAGCCGCACCAACTCCAACCCCGGCGAGCAGGCTGAGAAGAACATCCTGGTGTCTGACATGGAACTGAATGAGCAACCTGAGTAGAACCAGAGAACCGGCTTCCAGAACCAGACCTGGAGCTGGCAGGGACAGACTGATTCTGACTCAGAAACAGATTTTTGGATAGACCTTTTATTCCCCCTTTTTTTTTTTTACCGTTGTACAATCCTGAAAGGCTGTGTGGAACGCAGCACGTTAATCAGATTAGATACGAGAGACCCAGAACCCCCTCTGGCCCCTGCTACCAGGACATACACTGCCGCTCTGAAACCTTGTAGACCAATCAGATCCTAGCTTATCTGTGAGATGTGCGACGAAAGTATTTTTGGATCAGGACTTCACCTCTTTGATGTGAGTTGTTGTACTTAAGTCTATTTGTGTATTTTCATGTGTATGTCATTCCAAATCCCCATATGCAATTATCCAAAACAAAGACTCACAAAGCACAAAGCAAAGTAAAGACACTCTGCTCTTTATCTTCACAACCATAACAGACTCACCCACAGGATCTTTTTATGCCATGGTAGGATTTACCGAAGGTCTTTTTTTTTTGTTTTTTGTCAAAATCAGTGCAGCTGTAGTTAACTTGTGTTAATGATGATGCATGTGTTCCTGTAGTTTTGTCTGTCCTTTGCTGCCCTCTCTCCCCTCCCCCTCTCTCCCCTCCCCCTCGGCCTCCTCTCCCCTCCCCCTCGGCCTCCTCTCCCCTCCCCCTCTCTCTCTCCTGCCCGTCAGGCCCAGCTGTTCAGAAGGCAGGGCAGTGCGGAAAAAGTCACCGAACACACAGTGACAACCCCAGACACTGTTCCAGACACCAGGGGCTTGTTAGAGGAGGATGTGTGCACACAAGGTAGAGGGAGAGAGGTTGTGAGCAACATGAAACTTTGCGTCTCGATCCTCTTAGCACGTCACATGAGGAGATCTTTAGAGGTCCGATTTAGATGCTCATATTTCTGTGTTGATGTTTGTGATCGATTTCAGTACTTCCTGCTGCCATCTTGAGAATAGTTTTTTTTTAAGCTGTACAGTGTTGTTAACCACACTGACATGTCTGTCAATGCATTATTACCACGGTACTTTTTGTATTTGTTGAATCTCATTCGGCTTGGATGGATTTGAAGTTGTGTTAGGGTATGAATGTTTGTCTAGTGTGTGAATTTTTTGCCATTGTTATGACTACTTAGTACTCATTGACATGTGCATGATGACAACCTTCCTAAAAATACAGGAAACAGCTCTGAGAAACCAAAGAACAGGACCAAAACTCAACCACCTTAATCCTCAATCTGACTTTGTTTTGAGAGAGATACATGTGAGATTATTGTAGTAGATCTAATCTAGAAGATCTAGAAATACCAGATCTAAGGCCAGAAAATCACCAAGCAACAGTGTGTTTTCAAATTGAATTAGAATAGTGAGGATAGAATCAGTTTTGGTCTACCTCTTCCAACATTCCTCCTCCCACTGCTCTGATTCCTGACCGGATTTCTGTACCCCAGCTCTAAGGAATGCCCTGGGCCGTTTCAGATGGAAGCATTTGGTGTTTTACTGAGAGCCGGAATGAAAAAAAAAGTGGGTTTTTTTTGCCCTGTAAACTGGACCAAGACAGACCGAAGGAAAGGAAAGAGAGTGTGGGGAATAAAGAAAGGGGAGTGTGTGTGTGGGTGTGTGCGTGTGTGCGTGTGTGTGTGTGTGTGCAGTCTCCAGCTGTGGAATGTTGAGTCGGCAAGAAGAGCTCAGTGGGCTGGTCTGAAACCAATCAGGAAGGAGGAGGATTCAGGGTAGAGAGAGGGGTTAGGAGGAGGGAGAAAAGGGGAAAGGAAGAAAAAAAAGGGTGAGATTCCGAGGCTTACTGTAAAATGGAGAACACGGAGGCAGGGGGAAGGGCGGGGCATGCTGTCCTCTAGTGGAGGACTGCTGTATCAGCCTGCCTCCATATGCTTTTACTGATTAAATGTGAGCTGTTTTTTGTGGGGAGCTGTCTATGAGGCGATGACTGGGTCAGGCCCTGATGATTTGAACTCCTAGTCCCTGTGAAGAAAAGTTCTTTAAAAAGCACCTGTTTTAATTCTGAAAATATTTGTTGTTTTTATAATAAATAAATAAAATATATGTTCACATGCTCCTGTATCACATGTATGTATTATTTCGGGAGAGATGGGGGGGAAAAAAAATATATATAATTTAGGTCCATTGCTTTGGATGAGGGGAATCTGTTGTAATGGCAGAGCCTCTCCACTAGAGGGCAGACAATGTTCACTGTGAAGGGCATGTTTGAAAGAGTTCTGTCTTTCTCTTGGTGTTAACCACGTTTGATGTGTGTTGGGGTCTTCCTGCCTTGGCTGGCTCCCAGGCTGACTACAGTCCCGACTTGGCAGCTGTATTCTGTGGCCGGCTGCCCACCTCCACGGCACTAATATGCTGTGAGCTCTGGTAATGAGTTCAACCAGAGCCCCAAGACTGAGACGATCAGTGTTTCGTGTGTGCCAGCTAAGAGATGTGCCTTCACACTCCTCCACCATCTGGCCAGGAGGCCATGTTTGGGTATAGAAAGGGACTGAGTGCCACGGCAGAGTGATTAGGCAAAACACCTGGATAAATGCAGGATTTGGGCAGCTTGTGGCCTCTTGAATCCCCCAATCTCTCTCTCTTTCTCTCTCTCTCTGAGCGAGACTCTTATTAAACAGACAGGAGACTGCCTGTATTCCTATCTTAAAGCTTCTGTGCAGTTCATCTCACTTAGAACAACTGTCAGAATGTGTCTCTCTGCTTTTTCTAGCTCCACCGGTTCCCTCATCATGGAATTCGATTGCAGTAATGAAGACTTGACATCATCCTGGTCACTCAAACACAGTTAAGCCTCACCTCAGACCCCCCCTGCCCCTGCAACCCCTCCCCCCCGCCCCCCAGCCCCTGCTGTTCCAGTCCAGGTTAGGAGAAAGCTTCAGAAGTAGTGAGAGCTGACACCAGCCTGTAGATGCGGTGGTCAAGTGTGGTAGAGCCGCCATGTTCCATTCTGTCCGAACATGGCGCCTGGGTTAACCGGGCATGGGGCGTGGTGGCATTTGGCAGAGGGGTGGCATCAACAAGAAGCCGAGAAATCTCCACTCTCTCAGGCTTTGCGGAGCAGATGTTTATCTACATGTTTTTTTCTTTTTCAGTTGTGCCAGACTACAAGATATGGGCTGTAAGCTGTCCCGCTGATACTGCGCCTTCTGACAAGTGGTTCCATCTGTCTGCATGAGTGTATTGGCTTGACCGGTGACTCATCACACTGTTCACAGGAAATGAGGTAAAAACTATTGCTTGCTGCTTCCTTCATTATCGGAGTGAAATCAAGCAGGTGTAGCTTTGCAAAGGTCAAACATCTAAAGGCTACTTTCTAATGTCTGGGTATGTGTTTCAGATGGGTTATTACATTCAAATGTTTCTCAAGCAACTGGGAAATGTTTTTCATACAGTTGGAAAAAAGACAAGTGTGTGTGTGTGTGTGTGCATTGCGTGGCTCCATTAAGTGTTTGAGGCAAAAACACTTGCATTCCATTAGTCTCAGCTTATGCAGATCTAACACACCCATGAGGACTAAGTGAACATTCTCCCTTCTTCCAGTAGTCATTTACAAATCAATGGCCTGTCTTTATCATCTGGGAGTCAAGTCCTATTGCTGTCACAGTGCTACTACTGTGAACTTAACTCTTCAAGCTGGATAATAGCATGCATTCAGTGAAAGCAATCCTCGTTGCACAGTAATATCTACTGTTAATGACCTCACTTGTGTTCATCTGTGCATCCATGACAAGCAGACAGCGACAGGGTGAAACGGATCAGGTGGAGAAGCTTCCCTGCACCTTTCTGGAAAGTTCTTTGTGATTGATGAAAAATCCAATCAGTCAGCAAACAGTTGTACTGAATTCATAATCAGCGTAGTTTATTGATTCATCTGAAATATTTAGCAAGATTCGCTTCACCTTCGCAGGCTCATCAATCTCTTCTCGCCTCTGCCGTCTGCAGTTATCTTTTTCTCTTCCCCATCAGTTTTTTTCTTCTTCTGCTCAGTAAAAGTTTCCAGCATAACACAGTGGAGTGGAGGAGGGGAATGAGGGGATGACAGCTATTAACAAGTGAAATTAAAAACCCATTCAGTCTCGTCTCAGCCATTTGGAGGCCATCCAGAGGAGAAACAGCTGTTGGCTGGCACAAGAGAGAGAAGAAGAGAGAGAGAGACCGAAATATATATGGAGACAAATAGAAAGCCGTGTCCTCCTCTTCTTATAAACAGCAGGGTAATGGTCCCCTTTGAAGTGAGACGTCCAATCCAAACCCGCTTCGCATGCAGATTCGACAGCTTCTGGCCTGGACTTACCCTGATAAATTACCATCCACTTGTGTGCGTGTCCCTTGATGCGTTGCATACAGGCATGTGACACCTCAGTGACACCTCACCATCAGAAACACAATGAATTTGCTTTTGACGCGCTACTATTCATTTCACAATACACACTGATGAAAGTCCATGATGAGAAAAACTGGATCAGAATGAGATGAATCGTATTATCACAATGTTATCAATCACGCATCATCGCAGGTGTCTCTTATCAAGCTCCAGTTCTTCCAGAGGATGTGTCATCCTTGCTGCATGGACCCTGGTTAGGATATCTAATCAGAGCCACTGTTCTGAGCAATGAAGACCATGTGGGACAGCAGGGTCCAGCTGTCTGGAGTCTGCTTGAGTCCGCTGCGCTTTGGTGGGACTAGTCTTGGGTGGGGCTCGTCTTGGTTGGGGCTCGTCTTGGGTGGGGCTCGTCTTGGGTGGGGCTCGTCTTGGTTGGGGCTCGTCTTGGGTGGGGCTCGTCTTGGTTGGGGATAGTCTTCCGCTTGTTGGTGTCATCAGTCACTGGTCGATTCAGGTCGGCTGGAAGACAGAACAGGACGTCCCTAACAGCAGCATCATCAGCAGCAGGCATCACAACCTAACCCTGGACAGACAGACCCAGCTGGTGTCTAGTCAGCGTTGTGTGTAATCACCTGACGTGGGTTGATGCTTTGTCAAAGTCAGATATGAATTTCCAGAGTCCTGATTGGTTCCCAGCCCAAGTGGAACGCCAGCACCAGCTTCACCGGACTCCTTCCTGGCCCAGCTGGACTCACCCAGAGTCCCAGAGGACTCACACTTCACCAGGCATTGATTTCTCTGACAAAATGATTTTAAGGTTATGGGGAATAAACTCATAAATATCTGGGTTAAATCAAAGCCCCAACCCTTCAAAGTGGCTGATTCAGCAGAGACACACAAGACAACAGTGTGTGTGTGCTCTGACTTTGATTTTCCAACATATTTGAGCTTCCGTTCATCCTTGCTCAACTGCTCCCAATTCTACTCTAACTCTGTGTGTGTCAGGGTGCGTGTGTGTGTGTGTGCATGCGTGTGCTGGATTTAACCATGAGCGTAATGAATGTTTGGACAGACGAACACCCCGGCAGCAGCCTCAGGTGAGGCTGAGTCTGTGGCTAGAGACAGCGGAGCCAGCACACAGGCTGCAGAAGGGGCTACTTATCTGCTCTGTGCAGATGAGAATGTGTATGAGCCTGCAGAATCCTGCACTTTCTCAGGACAACATGTGGTGAAAGGGATTATGGGTACCCAGTTCCTTGCATATTCCTCAGGAGAGCTGTGCATGAATGCTTGCGCTGGTCGAGTTTCAGATGCATGATTAGCATTCTTAATGTGTACAATTAAGCCTAAACCAGCTTTGTGATTATATTCGAGAAACAGTCTTGAAACCTCGATGATTAACAGAAGAACACAGTGGGAGATGTCCTTGAGAATCTATACATACCTTTTAGAAGTACATCTTGTCTTACATGAATTTCTTCAGCCCCGTAAAGAATCTTGTAGCTAATCTTTTTTTCTGAGAAGCCTGCCAATTGCAACTGGTGCCACCAGTTAATGTATTCTGATGTAATTCAATTCCTGATGTATAATGTTATTTCATTCATTTGCTTACCCAGTACCTTCTGTTTTGCAATCCTTTTCTTATTTGGTAATGGCTCTCCCTCAATCTTTGTTGGTTGTTTCCAGGGCCGGCCCAAGGCATAAGCGAACTAAGCGGCTGCTTAGGGCCCTTGTGCCTACCAGAGGGCCCCTAAGAGCAATTGAAATGACAGTTTAATGTATTATGTAAAAATGTATACATTCTTTTTTTTTTTTTTTGCAACGATAAGCGACGCCGAGGGGCCCCCAAATCAATTTTGCTTAAGGCTCCATAAAGGCTTGGGCCGGCCCTGATTGTTTCTAATCCATCTTTCCTCTGCCCAGCTGCTAGATCACATGAATCCTATCCAGCTTCTGGCTCTGCTCTGCCCCTGTGATGTCATAACAGGACTGTCTGATAGCCAGGCTTCAGGTCCTGGTAGCAGAGTTCATCTCCACCTGAAGGTGATGAAACAGTTCAGTAAACAACACTCACCACTATCGCCGACAACCAGAACAGGATTACACACTCCCTCATCTGCATGGATTTACCCTCAAAATAATAATAATAATAAGGAATCATAAATTAACAACAAATAGAGACAAAAGGTGAAGTTAATTTATGGAAAGCTGCACACCACTGCTTTGATGTGGTCTTATGCCTAATCCTCTATTAACCCCACAACATACACATACACACACACACATATGCAGACACGTACACAATCACACACATATGGATGCACACACACATACACACACACACACACTAACAATCCCGGCAGTGCAATGTCCTGAGTCAGAGGGCTGAGGCAGAGATAAGCTCTGCTGGACTGAATGGGGTGCCGTGGCTGACTCCACTGGGAAATGACGAGGGGGGGTGGGGGGGTGAGGGGGCAGAGTAGTCCTGTCCTGTTCCTCACAGAGCAACATCCCGATCCAATGTCTGCTTTCCGTTGTTCTCTAGGAACATGTCTGGCCACGCCTCTTTAGACGTGTACTGAGAGACCAGCCCTCATAATGACCTTACTCTCCTGCCCAAGCTGTGTCCTGTGCATAGCATCTCACTGAGCAATACACATTTAAAATCATTGTCAGAGTGTGTGTGTCGCATTTGTGTGTGCGTTTCTGAGTGTGTTTTACCCACTGAGTCATCACACTGACGTTGTCCTCTCCCGTGAGGCTGTGGGGATCTGCGGGGATCAACTCCATTGTTGGCGTAAATTGCTTGGCCTGGCCTGGCTGGGCATCACTCCCCTCATGTTGATCGATCTAATCCTCCACTATAATGAGTTTCTCTGCCGTTCTGCGAGACCGGGAGTTTAGAGGCAGTCAGAGGGAGGTGAGGGAGAACGCCAGAGACCGAGAGATGAAGAGGGTAGGGAAATGACGAGATCAAAATAGATACATGTAAATGAATGTGGGAGGTAAGTGTTAATGTGGGAGGAAGAGAAATATAGAGAGAAAAAAAACAAATGAAGAGGGCACAGCAAAGAGATACATGAGGAGAGACATGAAGAGAAAGGAAGACGTCAGAGGAAAGGTGAGATGGAGAGAAGGATGAAACGCAAAAGAAACAGGAAGGAAAAGTCCTGAGATTTACTGAAGAGCAGACAGAGAGAGATAGAGTCTCTCAAAGGCTGACTGCCCATTGTCTCCCCACAGAGCGCTCTGAACACAAAGGCTTCTGACATGAAGGTTCTCTGCTTCTCGTGTAACAAGGTTTTACAGGAGACAGAAGTCTTGCTGTGAGGACAGCTTCCTGGCTGTGATCTTACACTTGCCTCTCCTTGAAGTCTGCTTCTGACTGTGTCCGGCTGCGTGTATCCATGCAGTTAGCTGTCTTCCTGTCTCCTCCAGGCCATGCGTTCTGTCAGAATGTGTTTGGGGCGTCTCTGAGAGACCGGTCAGGGGTGCTGTTTTCATATTCCAATGTAAGTCAGAACCCTCCATGCTGTGGGTTAGATGCTAACAGATAATGGCGTCACTGAACGAACCCTGGTCGGTAACCGACCAGTAAGAAACGACCACAGCACCACACTTCACCATCGCTGGTCAGGCAGATTCACCGAGGCCGAGTTCATCTCAACAAATGTTTATCTGTCTGGGAACAGAGTGGAAGTCTGGGTCGATTGTGGCAGAACTCTTTGTAGAGTTGCCTGAGTCATCTTTTGTATTCAGAGAGATCAAAGCCATGGGTCTCTTAGATGTGTGTTGTCCTGGCCTGTGTGGCTGCACCAGTCAATGACAATGCCAGAGGATACAAAAACACCCTGACGTATTTACATAGAAATGGCTCTTGATACACATGTATCAAATCAGGGCTCCAGACGTGTGTGTGAGTATGTGCGCGCATCTACGTGCTTTTCCCTGTGAGTGCGAAAAGTAATTCATTCAACAGCTCGCAGCCATATTAGGCCAGCCGCAGTTAGATCTAATGACGTCTTTAACTTCCGTAGTGTGAGAAAGAAGTTTGTTGGAAGAGAAACTGATTGGTCGCGTCGCCCGCTGTGACAACGGTGACGTCCTTCGTGTACCTCCACAAACTCCTTCTGACAGTCAGCGTAGTGGAAATCAATAGAGGTCGTTGTGGACTAAATCAAGCTCATCTCTCCACAGTGCCGTCTCATCTGTCGCAGCAGGATCAGGCCTTAGATGCTGCGTTGAGAAGAACAGATAAGTTGTAAATAGGGGCCCTTTCCACGTCTGTTGTCTGAGGAAGGGCCGACAGACGGCTTCCTCTCAACGCGCCTGGTTCAGAAGACTTTAGTGTCACACTGAATACTGCCCGCCTTCACAGTCAGGTACTGATTCTTTCAAGCAAATTCCCAGACTGGGATATACTTCCCTACAGATGTACGATGCAGAAAAACAGCCACATTCCAGATAAAAAGATGCCCCTACCGAATCCTCATGGACTCACTAACTAATCTGTTGTACTTGGAGATTGTCGGCCATGTTGTGTCATCGTGAAGCTGATGCCAGCCTCAGAGAGACGGAAAGCGAGAGATGCAGCTGTCTTGGCTTGCCTTCAGAGCTAGGCAGAACTGAGCCAAACAACTGAGCCAAGCTGTGCCAGGCTCCTAAACAACAGCAATGTGGCTCTGGAATACTGACAGTGTATACTGGATGAGTAATGTCGAGAATCGATACGAAGTATATACTGCTCAGAACTGATTAATACAGTGCACACTATCTAGAATTAAAGTCTCCGTCGCTGGGTTTAATCCTCCATTAATTTAGTTTTCCGGGCCTGTTTTGTTCATATGACGTTCATCGAAAGGTAGAACAGATCTCCGCTCTGAGATCAGGACTCCTCTTCTGAGACGCGTGACAGACACAGTCTCAGGTAAACAGATGCAGCCCGACATTCCTTGAGGCAGTTAGCACCACACCGCCGTGTAGAAACGAGTGGCCGGACACCTCGGGGGCTGTGACTGAGAAGGAGGAGCCCTCTCGGCCCAGGGCGTGTTGACGCTGCAGGCCCTGCCTGGATCACCCCATGTCGGCCAGGGCTGGTGTGTTTACATCGCTGGCTAGCGCCGCCCTGCCTCGGCATTAAAACACTTCCTCATGAATTTTAATGTCCACTCCTGCTCTTGACCCACGGGCGAGGCCCAAAACCTTCAGCAGTGGAATACAGTCATCCCTCCCCAGGTTGCACACGGCATTCAGACAACCCCCGACGCACGGGAGCGAAGGGATGTTTACTAAAAGCAAACACTCTGCTGAATTATTGAAAGGACATTGAGATGGAGAGGGGATTTAAAAAGATGGAGGTCAGGCAGCAGTCCAGAATTTTATTTAAGAAACTCTGGTCTGCTGTGAGGATAGGCACTGCAGGGCTTTAGAGCATTTTGAAAGGTGTTTTATATTGAAACGCGCCACATGTTTTATCAATCACACCGTAGTAACGTCTCAACATCAGGTAGCAGGGCATGAACATGGTGAATGTTTATTCACCGAGAGGTAATGTAATAATCTAAACTTGTTTGAAATGATAGATATTACAGCATGAGCGTTCGTTTGTGCGGGAGTGCATGTGTGTTTGTGTGGGAGTGCATGTCTGTTTGTGTGTGAGGGGAGTTACACATGAATACATTAGGCATGCTGGGAATGGAATATTGATGCTATCTCTCAGGTTTGTGTTTTGCTGTGTGGTTTGACACCCCGCTGACACAGCACACACACACACACACACACATACACACATACACACACACAAACATACAAATACAAAATGGATTCTTCATGAATGCTACACCCCAGCGAGACTGTGGTCTGCATTGTAGATCAGCGTTTTAGTCTCAGTAGAATGAGTTCTGAGGAGCCAGGGGCACACACCCAGCTCATTACTGCCCCCTGACTCCTATCATTGGAAGAGAAACAAAATGTGGGAGACATCTTTTCAGTCCCTGTGGTTCCATAAACTGAATTGTCTTAATAGTAAGTTCTCTCTGTGGCCATGTGCTGGACTGGCTTCCACACACTCAAACCCGGCTTGGAATACTGAAGAGCACTTTTGAACTTTTATGAGAATTGCACCGCATTTGTTTGTGTGTTGTATTCATTTCGCTGTCTGGTTATGTGAAACTGGGCAACGTGTGTCTCTCTCTCTGTGTGTGTGTGTGTGTGTGGGTGTGTGTGTGTGTGGGTGTGGGTGTGGGTGTGGGTGTGTGTGAGGGTATATATGTGTGAATGAACAGGCCTCTCAGTAGGGGTTATAATGAGATCTCTGGGGCTGAACGCAGACAGCCTCGAAAACAACAGCTGTGAGTGGACTCAGTCATGCTCCCCTCTCCACTAGCTGATGGAGCTGTCACTCAGAGAGAGAGACATAGAGAGAGAGAGAGAGAGAGAGAGAGAGAGAGAGAGAGAGAGAGAGAGAGAGAGAGAGAGAGAGAGAGAGAGAGAGAGAGAGGGAGGGAGAGAGAGAGAGGGAGGGAGAGAGAGAGAGTTGAAAAGACCACTGTTTCAATGCAGTAATAGAAGCGGTTCACCTGGACCAATCCCCCTGGCCACCCTGCCTTCCAAAACTGACTAAAATGTTGTAGAAATCACACCCAAAGGCAGGGTGAAAAATTGCTTTGTGAGGGCTTCTCACCTGTGCTCCCTGCGTACAGACACAGGACAGAATCACACCAAAGTTACGGGAAGTCTCACAGTCAAGTATAAGCACTGGAGGCCAACAATAGTTTCTCACAATAGTTCTGTGTGAGAGAAATCTGCAGACACACACACACACACACACACACTTCCCCAGCCACA